>NC_041342.1:10758945-11070195 GCF_004354835.1 Perca flavescens | reverse complement strand
AGTAAGCTTGGCATTAGGATTAGGGCTGCAGGTGAGGTCATACAGGGAGAGGGAAGGAGGGAGGGAGGGAGGGAAAGGCGAAAGTTACACAGAGAGATAGAGAGAGAAAAGAGAAGACTAGAGTAAAGCTCTAAGTAACTCAGACAGCTGTCTTATGTAACACTTGTCAATAGGGGACGTATGAAGGTCATGTCTCTCAGTTTCTAAAGTTGTTCTTTACCAGTCTGTCCTTCCACAAGACCTTTATTTCTGTTTTCTGACTGACTGTTTACATTGCATGTCATTATCATCATTGCTACTACTCTCAAAGAGTAGAGAGCTGTCATATAAAAAAAAACACTATGCTTTTTTTTAAGTATAACATGTATTTAAAAGTTTTACAGATGCACCTCACATTAAACCCCCCCCTTACCCTATCCTTCTCTCTCTGTCCTCCAGGCTGGTACTGGAGCGTACATGGCCCCTGAGCTCCTGTCCAAAACTCCTTACAGGACATCAGTGGACTGGTGGGCCCTGGGCTGCAGTATCTACGAGATGGTGGCGGGCTACACACCTTTCAAAGGCCCGGAAAGCAAGAAGGAGAAGGTGGAGAAGGAGGAGGTACAGCGCCGCATTCTCAACGAGGAACCAAAGTGGGAGCACAAGTGCTTTGATGCTGCCACCAAGGACGTCATCCAGCAGTTCCTCAAGAAGAAAATGGAGGAGCGCCTGGGCTTTAAGTAAGAGGCTCTTCTACCCTTTTAAGCCATAAACAAGCCATGGACTGTTTGTGTGTATGGCTTCACGCAGTGGCTTAGTGAATCTGATTTTTTTTCAACATACTGTGACAACTTTGGGTGCCCAGATAGCTCAGTTGGTAGAGCGGGCGCCCATATATAGAGGTTTACTCATTGACGCAGTGGCCCTGGGTTCGACTCTGACCTACGGCCCTTTGCTGCTTGTCATTCCCCCTCTCTATCCCCTTTCATTACTTCAGCTGTCCTGTCAATAAAGGCCTAAAAATGCCCAAAAAATAATCAATAAAAAAAACATACAATTTTTGCAAAAGTATATTATTCAAAAATATATATACAGTATTTTTTTAATTCAATAGGTATTTACTGGCATTCCTGTGCAATGGATGTTAGGAAACTGAGATTGGAATAACTGCTAAGAATGAACTGCTTCCCTGGTAACTCACCTGGTTGAGCGTGTGCCCCATGTACCAAGGCACAGTCCTTGCTGCAGTGGCCTGGGTTCGATCCCAACCCGCAGCCTTTTTGGCCTGTTGTCCTCACTCTCTCTCCTCAGCTGTCAACTCTCCTTTCAGTTAAAGGTGCTGTAGGTAGGATTGTGAAGATCCAGGACTTAGCCAAAAAATGTAAACATCAACAACTTCTCAGTCCCTCCCCCCTTTCCGCTAAAGCCCAAAACGGTCTCCTAAGCCCCTCCCCCCACAAGGGAGAATGAATGCGTGTGCATGAGCAGTGATTGACACGCAGTTAGACACCCCCCTGGCCCTGATTGGGGCATCTGAACAGGGAGTGGTGGATTTCAGCAAATCTCACTACAGGCTTTAGGTAGTGCCAGAGGAGCCGGAATTTTTTTATTTTTATTATCTGCTTCATGTAGTTCTACTGGAACATAGGGTCAGTTTCAGCAAATATGACAGAAAGTTAGTTTTATAAGTCTTACCTACTACACCTTTAAAGGCAAAAAAAAAGCCCAAACATTTTTTTAAAAAGAAAAGAAAAAAGAATGAACTTGTTGAGTAAAGGTGACAAAAACCTTAACTGTAACCAAAATGGTGCATGAATCCGCAGCCACTCTGTACTTGTTTTATTATATCTGACATTGTAGTTTTGAAAGTGTATTTTTTTTGCCTTCTCATCAGGAACAACCTGGAGGATCCCAGGAAGCACGAGTGGTTCAAGAATATCAACTTCCCCCGTCTAGAAGCCGGGCTGGTGGATCCCCCATGGGTGCCCAAGCCCAACGTCGTCTACGCCAAGGACACCGACGAAATCGCCGAGTTCTCCGATATCAAGGGCATCGTGCTTGACGCCAATGACGATAAATTCTTCAATGAGTTTAGCACAGGCGCCGTACCCATTCAGTGGCAGCACGAGATGATTGACACTGGACTGTTTGACGAGCTCAACGATCCCAACAGGAAAGAGGGCGGAGGAGGAGGTGGTGGTGACGGAAAGTCCGGCACGTGTATATTGCTGTGAGTTTGATATCACGTACCAGTAATAGCACTCAATCACGTGTTTGTTTTCTCAGTCAGATGCACACCAACATTGATTTAAAAGATGTTACCATCCCTCTCTTTTAAGGATGATCAATGTTTAGAAATGCATCGCTTTCGGGGTAAGGTTCGGTAAAAATATGGAGGATGTGATGATGTATTTTTAGCAGCTTCTCTTGTTCTCATGTTGACTGCTAGGAGTCATTTTTGCAACCTTTTTATTAAGGATACTAGTGTTAGATTAGTAAATGAAAGGCCTTTGGGCCATAAATACAATATCACTTTATGAAGAAACTGTCTAAAATCCAGTCCAGAGAAAATACTTTTTCTCACAGTGTTTGCAGTAGAATTTCCAGCTGAAGCAATGCCATTGCATTCGACATTGGGCGTCAGACAAATTGGAACGAACACACGGGAAGAAATGTCTTTTAATATCTTCTAGTGGATTGTGTGAAAGTTACACAGCATTTTATAGCACTTACCCCCCCGCCCTGTTATGCCATCACACAGCCACACTGTTTCTACAGTGAAAGTGCTTTTTTTCAGCACATGTGGCAGGGATGGTTTTAGTTTTAGTTTTTAATATTAAATGTTGTGATCCTAATCCTCATACTTGAGGCTTATCACAGCATTTACATCCAGGGGGTTTTCCTTCCGCCCAACATTTTAGTTTTATTAAAACTATATATATATAAAAAAATAAATTAAAAAAGCAGTTGTATGTAATGTATATAAAGAAATATATATATATATATATATGCACAGAGAGAAAAGCAAAGATGTAAGTCATCTTAAATTTAGAATTTATTTAAAAGAAAATAATACTGAACACATCTTCACTGAGTCCTGTTGTTGGTGCTATGTGAGAAATGGAGGCAGTTTAGCCCCTGGGATGCATTGGAGAAATATTGTATATGTTGTGATTGTTTTATGTGGACCCCAGGAAGAGTAGCTGCTACATAGTTAGCAGCTAATGGGGATCCGAATAAAGGAAGGAGTGCAGAAACAGCAGGTGACTGCTGCATATAAAGGAGGATGATTTAGGAGGAGTTTGACAATATCTTCCTGTACCAGGAATGTGCAGGTTGCCCTGTCCGCGGCCCTGAAACACTGTGATACTTCAGGGCTCTTTTAAAAAGACTCCACTGTTGTGGTCATTAAGCTGAGTGTATAGACTTGGGTTAGTTACAAAGAAAATCCTTGTTATTCTTGTTTACTTGTCTCAGGGTAATTAACTGTTTAAGTTTTTAAATTATATATATATATATATATATATATATATATATATATATATATATATATATATATATATGATACATGTACTTGTAAATATAACATGAAAGGAATTGCAACTCTAGAAATGTCAGATGTAAAGCAGAAATTTCTCTGAATCTCGAATCATTTGAATAAATTAAAATGTGTCTTTTAAAATGTGTTTCTTTTCTGTGATTATGAATATTTCTGTGTTTGTCTCAATATGTTTGTTGTAGTCTCGAGGCTTAGAAACACTTTAAAAGCACATCTACCATCAGCGTGAGAAAATGCCCCAAACTGTGCCATGTCACACATGTTCTGTATGTAACCACCACAGAGAGCGCTGCTGAGGGCTCTGGAGTAAAACCTAAAAATATAAACTGCATTAATCCCTTTCTGGATGCTGATTACAGCCAGGCTGTGCTCTAGGCCACTCCAAATTGGCAAGTTCAGCTCTTAGCTCGTAAGGCGATAACCAGTGTTATTTTTGCGCCTTCTTTGCTTAAATCAGCTTCAAATCCCCTCAGGTACTGAAGCATCTCAATGGTACTGCCAAGTGACATGTCTGAGCAGAAATCAAAACTACAGTACTGAGCTGAAAAATGTTATTTCACCACATTTTGACCTTTGATCTTTCTTTGGAGAAAGAATGCTGTATAAGTGAAATAAAAATATATTTTAAAAAATCTGCTGAGTGCTGAAAAGTGAGCCAACTTATAGTTGTTGTAATAATAATAAAAATAGTGGAAAATGTTTTCTTTTAAATATACATAACTTAGCTTTTCAGCTCAGACTTTCAGTTCTAGTGTCACTACCTGTTTACAGCATTCTGACTCAAGTATGAGTTTAGGAGGCACTAAGGTAGATTTGTGCTGCAGCTTAACCCTGAGATTATCTCCCATGTAGCAGGGCTCGGGTACAGACCACAGACTGTATACAATAGGTAGAGGCTGCTGCTGCTGCTGCTGCTGCCTCAGGGCGCTGTGGGAGCTTGACAGATGGACGTGCTGTGAAATTAGAGCAGACAGGAGTGATTCCACTTCTTTTGATACTGACCTGACATGTTCCGACTTCTACAGTCAACGCAGTCTCTGTAGATATAGTTACAGGTATAACCCTTCACACAATGATGACGCCTCTGGTGGCGACAATGCCTCTTGGTGACCCCATGTTTGAAAAAAATGCAGCAGAATTGCCTTCTTGGATGCCCCTATGGTCAGTGCCTGGATTGCATCAAGAAAGGTGCCAGTAGCCTAATTCAGCAGTTGCATGACATCAACATTGCATGTGTACATATATATATCCATATATATATATACATATGTATATATATATATATATATATATATATATATATATATATATATATATATATATATATATATATATATATATATATATATATATATATATATATATACTGGCGTGCACCTGACACAAGTCAGAACCAAAGGCTCACAATAACATACCTGGGCAAATCTCAGCATCTACCACTGAGCTCATTTCCCAGTGGCTGATCTGTGGAATCCAGTGGCACGTTTAATTATGTTCATTTGTAGACATCGATTTGTGCAGTTAGAAAAACAACAAGAGGCAGAAAAGGGAAATGTGAAATGCCTCACTGACCTCTTCAGTCTGCCGATGCCCAGTCCCTTTGCCATGCAGCATTTGGAGCCGCATATTCACTTCTTGTCTTGTTTCTGACTCCCTCCTGTGGCTGCACATTTGTGCTACAGTTATGATGAGGATGTGACAGAGCATTTACTGATGGAGGGCTAATTATTACCAGGACACTCAATCTGTCTGGTCTCTCTCTGTCAAGTTAAAAACCTCATTCTGTGTTCAAATACTGTTCCTAACAGGACTTTGAGGTACTTTTACTTCACTTGAGTATTTTTGCTACTTCCTATTTCCACTCCATTACATTTCTGTGAAAGAACATGTACTTTTTACTTTACTTGTTAATTTCTTACAAAAAGCAATGTTTAGTTAGGGCCCCATGTCATATTTCAGATGTCTATGAGCTGTTAGCAGTTTGACCAAAGAGTAAGTCCCTCTCTAAACTCCTCACATGGTTTCATGTAAATAACAGTTTGAGCCCCAAAGAGGTCAAAGTATACAATATTTCACAAGAAAGCAAACTGAATGCACATTTGCGTAGCAGAACTTTGTGTTTTCTGGTTTTTCTAGGGTCCCCAACCCCTTAATCATCATCATCCACCAACTACAAAAGTAAAATGCTATTTACACATTGATGCATCAGTATTATTAATTATTATCTGTCACAGGGCAAATCTTTCTAGTACTTTCCACACTTGAAGACTATTTTGCTGATAATACTTGATGCACCAATCCAACTTTTTCAGTCCCGGCATTGTGTATCTGTCGGTACCTGATACTGATCCAATACCATTGTTGAATTATACACTGTATACCTTCCACCTTATACCTTCCTTCCGCCATGTGGAAGAGACTAAATGCACCAGACTTTCCTAACTACACATTACTTTCCTAACTAAGACAAAATAACATGGATGGAATGTAATGTATTGAATTCTTATTTATTTGTACACTCAACTCTTCCAGCATGCGACACATGTGCGACAGAGGGGAAAAAAAACTAACAAAACTGGATCGGCCCGTGGATTGGTTATTTTTTCCGATCCCCGATCCGGCTATTTTGTCAATATCGGTACCAATATCAGATCTTAATATCGGATCGGTGCACCCCTACCTGTAATACGTGTAATTACTTACTATGTTTTTATTCTGAAGTATGACTTTGTATGCAAGACTTTTACTGATGGTAAAGTAACTGATTATTACTGTCAAAAGCTACACATTAAACATTGTTTTAAAAAAAGTAAAAAAAAAAGAGGAGAAATGGTTGTTTTTCTTCAAAATCACTTTTATTCCACAATTTATTTCATCAGGTCTTAAGGCACCCTGAAGAGATGTTACAAGTTGGTCTTTCAAATGCGGGTTTCCTTTCAAAACTGTGTAAACATAGCTTTGAATAAGATAATTTCCTGTAAATCTTTGCTTAAATTATTTCTTTACAGTGCACAGACATTGTGTTTTGTGACAAAAATACAGTGTGAATGAAGTAAATATGGTAGTGTGTATATATATATACATTGAAGAGTAATAGATTGGCAGACAATCAGATCAACAGGCTGAGAGAAGAGAGAAAACTTAACAAACAATCTTTGAGACCCAGATAGATATACAGATCACTTAGAGATATACAGTTCAGAGTTACAGTGAACCTTTTTGTTTTTGCAGGGCCTCTCCGCCTTGTAAGCTTTTTTTTGTTTTGTTTTTTACACTGTACCTTCTTGTGTGTGTGTGTGTGTGTGTGTGTGTTGTGTCACCTCAGCCAACATCACTACCCAGCCCCCTGGCGAGGTGGAGCGAGACAACTGATCTTGTCCTGGAGGGCTCACCCACATGTTGGCTATTGCAGTGGAGAGGTGAGTAAACAGGAAGACGGACATGCAGACAGACAGACAGACAGACAGACAGAAAGCACAAGACTGGGTTGTGGCTACGCAGACCACAACACAAAGATCTATCTATAATTCCCTAAATATGGTAAGGATCACAACGTATTTATATGTAGAAAGGGACTTTGTAATTGACATTTCATATACAGGGATACAATGGCTATACTTGATTATCAAGGTACGTTCCTATGAAGTCTTTGTAATGTGATAATGTGAACTACTCTGGAGATGTGTTTGGAAATGTTCTACCTTCTCAATTACACTATACAGCAAGATAAAAATCCTCTCAACACCAGCGATAATACAGTCGTTCATACAGTTTGCAGATATGAGAATAAACACTCTTCCTGACAGCAGAAAGATCTAAAAAACAAACCAAACCAAAAAAAAACAGAAAAGTAGTATCCGCAATTACACAACAGCTCCAAATGGCTTGGTTGCAATAGCTATAAGTTATCTAATCACATCAATACTAAAAAAAAATCACATGTAATGATAAACTGAATGAAGAAGAATCGGTGCAACAGGTGAATGAAAGGATGGATGGGGGTCCAGAGTGGAGCCTGTGTCTTGGATCTTTGACGAGATCAGGGAGGAAAGAAGGGTCAGAAAGTGTCAGCAAAGCAACATTCATAAATCTGCATCTATCTGGCTCTCCTATCTACATCAAAACCGTTTTGGTCACATCCCCCCAAAAAAAATACCACCTTTGTGACGTATTGTGACACTTCCTTCCTCGTTAATTTCATTTTGAAAACATAAATCCTTAGCGAACGTGGGCAGCCTCTGCATCGGGTTGGCTTTTATTTTTATTTTTTTTCCACAGGCCGTCTTCTCCTTTACTCGACCACCTTGATCCTGAAGGTGACGCGGCCCAAGAACTTGTCCCGTTCGTCGTTGTTGCGCAGGTCGGTGCCCTCCACCCTGCACTCTACCGGCAGCTCCTTGTTGTAGTCCTCCTTGGTGAGCAGCAGCTTCACGGCCACCAGGGGCTGGACGTAAGACTCCTGCATCGAGGGGAAAGAGAGACAGCCGTCTGTCAATAACACCAATACCAGCACCCAGGGAGAGGGTGTTGAGCAGACTCCATCTGACCAGGGTTTAAATACTTACATGGGCTTTCTTGCCGTAGTAGGGGAAATACATCTTATCAATGCGCCCCTCACTGGGGAAATACTGCATTTGAATCGGGGTTTCTCTCTGCACAGAAGAACGCGTGTTAGTCAGCGTGAATTTGACATGTAACGAAATGGAGGATTAGGGCCACTGGTGAAAAATGTATTTGAGTTCGGACAGAATTCTGAGAATTAAGTCAGAATTCTGAGAATTAAGTCAGAATTCTGAGAATAAAGTCAGAATTCTTTATTCTCATAATTCTGACTTTATTCTCAGAGTTCTGATGTTTAAAGTCAGAATTCCGATAAAATACAAATACATTTTTCACTAGTGGCCCTAATCCTCTTCCGTATAAATTAGTAGCAAATGAGACTTTTTTTTTCCAAGATCACGAGACAGGACTTGAAAAAAAAGGAAAAGCAATGGCCCTGTGTTTGTTAGTGAAGGGATTGAAATGAAGTAGAGAAAACATAACGTGTTTTTGCACGGTAATCTGCAAATGGACATTTGTGGCTGAAAATAGCACCGACTAGATTAAAATGACTTGGAAATGGCACTAGCATGGCTTTAGAGGCACCTGCATAATGATTTGTTACATAATAAAAAAAATGTGTTAACACCCCTACTGGCCTTTTTCCTGATAATTTACATATATCATCTTACCCTAAAGCCGTCAGTGACAGCATGCAGAAAGAAATCGGACACAAAACAAACAAAAAGAAGGAAAAAAATGAAAGATCAACAGAAAGAAAATATTGACACGGTTATGGTCATTAGGGCTTTTTTTTTTAAATGAAAGAAATAAAATAAAAAAATACACATACAAGCAAGTAGAACATGAAGAGTATAATGTGTGTGTATAATGTGTATAATGGAAAAAGTGTTTACTTTTACTGTGCAGTTGATGTAGGGATCCCCGCGAGGCTTCAGGCCAATGATCTATGAGGAGAGGGAAACAGGAGAGGTTGAGACTGTGTGGGGGGGATTAAAAATTAATCGTTTATTTTGGGCGCTGTCGGCAAGCGAGTAAACGGATGGAGATGTGACGCTGTCTGGAAAAAAAGGAATAAAAGGTTGAAAGACAGAGAAGTGAAAAGACAAAATTGTACATTTGTTAAAGGTGCTGTGATATGCAATATATACAGTGCCCATTATCAGCAACCATTCATCCAATGAGAACCCTTTTTGCTTGATGTGAGCATTTTTTTAGGCTACACATACAGCAAACATCTCCCCACTGTCCGCTAGCTGCCTGTCCCATGAACACACTGTAAAAAAAACCAAAAAAAAAACCCAATAACCGACAAGAAGGAGCTGGATGAGCCATCACTGCAGCAGCGTTAGCACGTAGCCTACTTCCACAATGCGTATTCATGACTCAACCCCTCCTTCTTGTCGGTTATTGGCTGGAACGCTGTTTGTTATGTTTGGTGGTGCAGGTTGGCGCAGTTAGTTTTTGTTGGCGTTTGTGGAGCCTGGGCTGTCTACAGAGATCGCGTTTTTTTACAGTGTGTTCAGGGGACAGGCAGCTAGTGGACAGTGAGGAGATGTTTGCTGTATGTGACAACAAATGTTGTAGCCTAAAAAATCACTTAGTCACATAACTTAGAGCACCTTTAAGTGATTTTTTGTATTTGTATTAAGTGTATTTTAGTCATTTTCGGGTCGGAGAAAGTGTTACCCTGTTCATTTTCAGCAGTATGCAGGGTTTCCCCTCAGAATATCCAAAGTTGGTGTCAGAGAGTCCAGAGCAGAGACTCAGGAAGCCCCTCTTGAAGCGGCAAGCTTTCTTCGTCATGTCCTCGGTGTCGTCCTGCATGAAATACTCCCCCCGGGGGCAGTCCTCGTTCTTCTCCTGCTCTGTATCATTATAACCTGAGAGAGAGAATCAGAATCAGAAAAGGTTTTATTGCCACAATAAGTAAACTTAATGTGGAATTTGCCTTGAAAGGTGCATACATAAACAAACAAAACAAACTAACATATTAAACATTAATATAACACTACAGAAAAGCATATATATATATACATACATACAAAGTAAGGAAAAAGAAAGAGAAAGGTGAACAGAAATTCATCCAGGTAAATGGAATGAATGATTGGGAAAAAGATCTGGGAGAAGGAGCACAGTATTTGTTCTAATACAGCCAGCTTTCAATCCGTTTAATAGGGGTGTGCAAAAAAAAAAAAATTCACATTCGTATCGCGATCCAAGCTCTACCAATTCAAAAATCGATTCATAGAATTCCACAAAAATGGAATATGTATTTTTTTAAATTGTAAGTCTACTGCAATCACATGCAATCAAAGTGTTTTTTTTTTAAGATTATGTCTTTGGCCATTTTCAGCCTTTATTTGGATAGGACAGCAGAAGACATGAAAGGGGAGAGAGAGACATGCAGCAAAGGGCCGCGGGTCCGAGTCAAACCCGGGCCTGCTGCGTCGAGGAGTAAACCTCTATATATGGGCACCCACTGTACCAACTGAGCTATCTGGGCGCCCGCGAATCGTTTTTGAATCAAAAATCGATTTTGAATCGAATCTTGAGCCTAAAAATCAATATTGAATCGAATCGGGACATTTTTTGAATCGTGCACCCCTACCGTTTAAACATTCATTTCTCTTTGTTGTTGTTGTTTTCTTTTTTTTGTTTTTTTTTAAGGGAGAAGTGCCCTTACTTTGCAGGAAGGTCTCCAGGTGCTGGACATACCCTGCATACTTCAGCGGGTCGGATTTGTTGAATGACATATCCAGTGCATGTGGACGAATCACCAACCCTGCAACAAAGATATCAAGTCAAGTCAACATAGAGTAAAGTAGCAAATGATCACAGACGGGGGAAACTAATGCACCAAAGCCATCATCGGGGCTTGTCTCGAATTACAGCTGGACAGAAAGCATTTCCTAAACAAACAAGCTCCAGTGCTGACATCTCACAGGAAGAGACCTCAAAATGGATCGATACCAAACGGAGCTGTAATGTAGAACATTATTATGACAGCATCTCATTGGTGCCAGTATAAATAATGAATGACCTAAAGAGAAATGCTGCCAGTTTCAGTAGTTAAAAAGCCCCGTTTCCCCCATATGTGCTGTTTGCTAAGAGACACAAACCTGGATAGGGAACGCGGTCTCGGTACTTTGGCACGTAGTCGTCCAGAGTGAGCAGCATCACCCACATGGTCAGGGCGAACATACCGGCCAAGAAACAGTAGAAGACCAGGTAGAACAACAGGATGAGGGCTGGAGGGAGTTAAGAGGAACAGAATTAGAATAGCAAAGAGACATAATGAGAGACAATGAGCGGCCATGTATAATTAACTACGAGTTTTCGACCACACACGAGAACAAATGCCTTCTGTTGTTCCTCATCTACGGGCTGAAGAAATTGTCATTTGAGTGTACGATCCCTTTGAGAGAAACCATTTCGGATAAAGGGGGAAATGCTACTGTATATCGCTGCTCCCAAATCGGAGGCCATTTTTCACTGGAGACCCCTCATATTCAAAATCACACCAGATTTAGGGCTGACACTGCAGTGCTGAAAGCATCTTTAGCCTCATTTCACGCACAATGCAGAGGGAAGAAGAGGAGCCACAGTTATGGCGAGAGGGAGGGGGGGGTGAAAGATTACCAAAACACACTCAAATCTGTCTGGTCTCTCCCTGTGAAGTTAGAAAAGCACATGAACAATTTGAAATTCAAATTCTTGTGTATTATACAATTCCATTTTACATCTACTGTATATGTATATATATATTCAGTCACTTTACAAGTTAAGATTTTACATTCACATTCACATGCAAAAACATATATGTGCATTATTGAAGATTAAATCAGTGATTCCCAACCTTTTTGGCGCGTGGTTTCTTACAAAAAAAAAAAGCATTGCTTAGTCAGGGCCCCGTGTCACATTTCAGATGTCTAGGAGTTGTAAGCGGTGCACAAAAAGCACAAATCGGAGGCCATTTTTCACTAGAGAGCCCCTGAGTTTCAAATCACACCACATTTAGGGTTAACACCGCAGTGCTGAAAGCACCTAAAAGCTTCATTTCATGCACAATGCACAATGCACGGGGGTGAAAAAGGAGCCACAGTTGTGGGGAACATCTGACTCAAAATGGTTCACCAGCATCCAGCTTGCACAGCACGAATGCCCTCTAAGTTGGTTGGGGGAAGAAAAAAAAAAGGGAAAAGGGATGGACCCCTCAGCTTCCTGTTGTACACCCCCCCCCCTTTCTGTCATTCCTCTCCAACAGTATCCCACAATGCACCTGCCTAGTGCGTGAAAGTGAGAGAAAGAGGAGAGAGGGAATCCCATTTGACCTTGACAGGCATGCTAATGTGGGCGGCCATGCAACTGCACTGGAGCATCCCACCGCACAGCAGCACAGGGGCCCAGGCTAGCTGCTCTGTTACCACCTCGCTCTGGAAACAACTGGGGGGGTCATTACATAAAATGTATGGCCTGATCAGCTATGGATATACAGCCCATGAATGCTGTAGCACACTCACATATGATTAGGTAATGATGGGGGGTGGTTTAAGTGCACTGTCGATACACAATCTCCTGATAATCCTTTTATTTATGCAGCTGATAAATATAAATACAAAAAACTAAATCTCTGCTGCTATGATGGCTCATCACCTTGCCTGGTTGGTTATTTCTGCCTATGCAGCAAAGAGACGTGGTGCACACCTTTGATAGCATCATTCGTCTTGGTACAGGCTTCTCCTTTCCACCTTCACGTAGGCCTACGGTGGCTCCTCGACTAAGCCAATGTCTATATGGCAGTCATTTCAATTCATCCATGCACGGAAATACATACTAGGCCAATATATTCAAGAGGCACACATCTTTTAATGATTTGAAAATGGTTAGGAGGGAGACACCAGATTGGGTCCGAGCCCCGTGAATGGCAAAGCCCATGTACTGGTTCCCTAACGGGGGATCCTTACCCCAGCTGCTGGCCGTGCGACCCATCACCTCCCCGGTCCTCGGGTTGTAGAAGGAGTCCTTCCAGCTGGATGTGATCTCCTTGTTTGCCGATTTATCCTCGGTGCTCGCCATGGTGAAAATCTTTTTGGGGGGGGGTCCAAAAAATGCGCGGTTTCTTCTTCCCTAACAAAATGCAGAAAGGATCAGCGGGCGATGGAATGAGGCGAAGAAGCCGGCGAGAGGAGTGGGCGGTAGAGAGAGAGAGAGAGAGAGAGAGAGAGAGAGAGAGAGAGAGAGAGGGGGAGAGCCGAAGGAGAGAGATGCTCTGCTGGAACAAAAAAAAAAAGAGAAGGGGAAGGTGAGGAAAGAGAAGAAGAAGAAAAAAAACCTGTGACGTCCACGCAAGCCCCGCCGTGGCAGCTGATGCACTGCGACCAGATGTGGGTACATTGGCCAATGGCGGAGAGACGCACCGTTACGCGCACAAATTATAAATAGAGCTCACACACATACACACACACTATCATTTCGTATCATCAGTTATATTATAATGGCTACATGCGTTTTGGAATCATGCATGCTGGGATCTCCATTTGAGCGTAAATAGAGTGTCTGCAGGCTGCGGGAGCCTTCAGCAAACGCAGGAAAAACGCAGAAATGGGCCTTTTTTTTTCAGTGTGAAACCAAAGGATTTTAGTGCGTCTGTGGAAAATATGGTTCTACTACAGGTATTCTTACAATTTGATGGTATCACAATACTAGTATGTCATCCTGGTGTGTCCCAGCTCATCATCATCATGCATACAAACCAATCCTAAAAGGCTATAGAGTGTATTTCAACAGCAATGGATGCCCTGGTGCTAATCAACACACACACACACACACACATTAACGCCAGTGATCATCCTATTTGAAGCCCATGAGGATGCTATGACTGGTTGAGCAAGACATTAGGAGCATTTGCCAATCCTTGTTGCTATGGCAATTAACCACTACTGAAACTGGAATGTGTTTGTGTGTGAGTGAGTGAGTGAGTGAGTGAGTGAGTGAGCGAGCGAGCGAGAGAGAGAGAGAGAGAGAGAGAGAGAGAGAGAGAGAGAGAGAGCATGATTGTAAACAGACGTGTCACAATTAACAGAATATTTTTTTTGTCCTGGGGACCATCTTATTCCACCATTATTCTATATTGATGCTAAATAAGCTCCACGTGCACAGCAAATATATTTCATTTGATGCGAGTGCCAGGGTGTACACATGTATGTCGTGCCAATGACTGACATTAACTGAACTAAGAGAGAGGAGTTAGGTGCTTAAGCAGCAGGGGGCAAAGCTAAGACACTGACCAAAAAAAAATAAATAAGGAACAAAAAAAGACAAAAGCTTAACTTCCAACCCCCTGACACTCCAGCAAACAATCCAAATGTGTCACAGAGACTGAGGAAGGAGAAGAGGGAGTTATATAATGACCCTTGATGCTGGGTTCAGCTCGGATGGGGGAGGGGGACTGGAGTAGTGGTCGCATTGCATCTAGCTCCTGCTGTCAGATTGAATTTGTTGCAAGGCAGGGTCCACCGCCACTCACACAATGCGGCACCAAGCACAATATCAGCGCACACACACACACACCCACAGAGAGCATTTTACTGATTAGGGTGAGAGTCGGCAGCACTGATTCATGTGCTAGACCTGTCCGTCTGACCCACTCTAGCACATTTTTCTCTGGGAATGCACCCCACTGCAAGCCAAGCCCTCTGGCCAAAAAAAATTAAAAACCTGCCCATGTTGGAGTGAGGAAGCGTTTGGGTGCAGGAAGCAGGGGATTGATGCAGGAAAGCTATACTGTATGGATCTGCGTGATCTACACAGAACTTCTGTTCTTCCTCTGAGAGGACAAGCATACAATCCTCCCATTGTTTAGGAAAATCCCCCTTTTCCGTGCACTCAATTAGTGTCCCCTTCACCATACCAGCACCATGGGCAGGAAAACACACTCCATTTGTTCTCAGTCACTCCATCCCGCAAGCTACCATAGCAACCCCTCACAGTGAGGTTTGGTCACATCAATGCAAAGCATTCCCTACACTCGCCCAAACGGCCTTGTGTGTTTCTGATGATTCCCCCAAGGACGAGACAAGGCAAGACATTTCCCCAGAGTCCATCAGTCCTTTAGGCAGCATCTGTTCACTCACCGTGTCGGTGACACCTAGGTGTGCACGAGACACTCAACAACAACACCACACCACACACAACTGCTGATCATTTACAGGTTTTGTTTATTCTAGCTCTTTCACATCTTACAAAATACTTGACATTTTAAGGCAATTTGGTAACAACATGTACGATCACACAAATGCATCATTTGTTATTTCACAGCAGCTTGGGAGGACATCTGCCATTCAAGAACTCAATCAAGTACAAGTGTTAGAAATATAATGTATTTACGATCTGAGGTATTCACGTTTGCATTATGCATAGTGTCACTTTGCATTCCTTTTAAAAAAAAAATAATAAAATTGATATTACAATATTGGGAAAGGCAAAAACATAATACCCAGAAAGTAGAATACATCTAGAATAAGATTCACGGTTGACATTTTAGTAATTTGTTAGCAATTCATCGTTGTATTTGTAACTTTGTCATCGGAGTTCATCAAGTCGCGTAAAAAAAAAAAGACTTGAGTCAAAACATTTTCATGTGACATCAACGTGGCGGTCTCCCCACGGAACAATTCAACAATAAACACTAACTAACAATGGATACACGACAGGAAATACACATTTTAATTATGTTCCAGGCCAGTTCAGTTAATATGTATATCCCTGATCCACTTGTTCCACAGAGCATGCTCCATAGAAAAATTTTAGATTTATGTGTCAGCTGATTTTTATTTATTTATGACAGCTATTACAGCAAGGCTAAATGTTTAAATTCATAACACATACCGATAAAAATCCTTCTCACAGTCAACTTCAACAAACAATCTTTTCCAAATAATTCCCAATGGAGATGTGCACAGAGCAAAGCCTATACAATTAGTTTTTGTTCCATTCGCATATATACCATCATCACATTACGTTATTGTATCCAGTTTAAAGATATGTTCAAGTAACTGTGTAAAGTGTGCAGCTAGAACAGGATTATAAAAATGAAGCTGCTCCAGATTACCAAAAGGCAACATGTGTGAATGAATGAAATCTAGAAAAAACAGGCACGTTTAAAAAGGCAAATATTAAACTGTTTGTTGAATGCCTGACACAACGAAAGCTCAAAAAAAATTTCCTATTTAGAACTCTCCGAGTCTTGAAGCTTCTATTGTTTTTGTCCTCACAGAGTACCATGTGCAAATCTGATATCAATGATTTCAATCCTTCTTACCATGGTTGCTATGGTGGTTTATAAATTTAAAAAAAAGCTGTAAAGCCAGTCATTAGCGCCCCCATGTGGGAAAATGTGCAAATATTATCCCAGCCAGATAAAGTACTGGAATATGAAGAGGCACCAGTGGCTTAGGATGTGGAATGAATAAAGGATAAGGTTGCTCTGGCGTGAAGAAAGAAGGCGTAGTAACTTCAGTATGAGGCACCAACAGAGGCTGGGAATGTGGACGACGGGCGGCGCTATGGCCTGAATCACACCTGTACTGGAACTTTCCCACAATCCTGCTTTTAACCACCGTTATCAGTGCTGTAACGTTATGTCACTTGGGTGGAACCTTCAGCTGTGTTTCTTTTTACAGTAGGACAACAAAAAATCCTGTTATTTCCCCTCGAAAGACTATTTTGCTGCTGTTAAAAGGTTGGGCAGCACACCCAGTCACCATCACCAAATCATTTACGTATCATATAAAAGGAACACGCCAACTTATTGGGACTTTGTCTTATTCCCCGTATCCCCCAGAGTTAGATAAGTCCATACATACTCTTCTCATCTCCGTGCGTGTCGTAACTCTGTCTGAACCACCCACCGCTAGCCTTGCTTAGCACAGATCCTGGAGGTAACCGGCTCCACCTAGCCTACTGCTCCCAATAAGTGACAAAATAACGCCAGAGATGAGAAGGATATGTATGGACTTATCTAACTCTGGGGGATACGGTGAATAAGACAAAGTCCCAATAAGTCGGCGTGCTCCTTTAAGATTTACCATTAAATGAGTTTAGACACAGCTGATGGTTGTTATATCTTAAATCTAGGGCTGTACCGAATGGAATTTACATTCAATCAGTCCCTCCAGAAAAACGTGATTATGCGATCGCATAATTCAATGCATAATCAGCCAAAGTCTGCATTATCATGCGGGGGCCGCACTTTTTCAAATATGCCGCACTTTTGCCGCATAAATTGTCGATTTTCGCGCAAAATATACGGGCCTTGCATGATTTCATAATCCCCGCATTTTCGTTGCAAAAAAAGTCACATATATCTTAGCAGAAAGTTGTGAAAAAATGTTGCGTTTACTTCACACAAGAGCAGCCATTTTCCCCTGTTGCCATGGGAACGTTATGAAGTGACGTAATTACGCAACGTAAACATCATCAAAAAGCAGGGTGTTGGGGGAATTGCTTTTTTTTTCTCTTTTTCATCAAACCGCAGTTTTTGCAAGTTCCCGCAATTTTTGCAAGTTCCCGCAATTTTTGCAAGTTCCCACAATTTCATATTATCATACAATTGCATAAATATCCCGCATATTCCATCGCATTTTTGAAGAAAAAAACTTGCCGCATAATCAAGGATTTTTGCCCGCAACAATCACAAAAAAAAGAATTTTTCTGGAAGGACTGATTCAAAGCTTCTACTGAGGTTTTCGAATAAAGCTTCAAATGGCAGTGGTCGTATTTTGTGACATCATCACCCTACATTTCTTTTTGAATAAAGTAATTTGTTGGAATAAATGTCTTTTAAAAAAAATTAAATCAACTCTAATGAATAAAGCTTGTTAGTTTTGTCAATGTACACTCATGTAGGCAGCAGGCTAATCCAATAAGGGCATAAAAATAGCAACATTATGCTAAGACATAAACAACGCGTTATTGGAAACAATCCTACGCAGCCACCACAGGAATCTAATTTTACAAATATGTTTAATAATAATATTAATTCATAATATTATGAATGGAGCTAAATTTGTATCTGCAACTGTGGAAAAATACTGTGTTTAAACAGAATGAGTAGACATGCACAAAATGAAAGCTGCGCAGTTGATTTAGAATTTGAATGTCAACGTTATGAATGACACTTCGAACTATTCGGTACAGCCCTACTTACAACATTATTTTCTTCAAAAAATCATCTGCTTTAGTCTAGCCCTTGATCTCCCCGTGTGTGCATCCCGTATCAAGGCTTGTACCAATTCATGGAGCGTTGGATAGCTCTCTCCCAGCTCTGGAGGACAGGGATGTATTCCTGACTGGGGCTGTGAGCACCGCTTTTTGGGGTTCCTTTGGGCAAGAAGGCCTCGTCGGTGCTCTGCAGCTTCTTCAGCTCTTCCTTGGTCTTCCAGAAGCCTGCAGTGACAGTGGAGGACAGTGGGAGACAACACAAAGTCCTATGAATGCAGAATGAAGCAGTGGGAGTGATATAAATGAGTCTACGCAGCCGAAGTGGTTCAGAACTTCTTCTACGTATCACCCAACACAAAAGAACTTCTCAAACACGTGCTTCACATTAATATTATCATCTGCACCACCTGCTTCTGGCATGTTATATAACAACAAGAACACATTCATCTTCCAGGTTTGATTTGATTAAGCACTGACTAATGTATAACAATCTAATTACATAACGTGCATAATTAAATGGAAAACCGGTTACATAACAAAGAGCAGCATTTCATTTGGCTTCTTGCCAGTGCCAGGATTAAAAATAGGACTTTTGATCAGAACTTTTGAAATGCAACTCAATGTCATCATGTCAGAGCGTTGTGATATTTTTAGAGAGAAAAACAAAGAGCCATATTTAAAGTACAGAGTAACATTAAAGTGTCCAACTGCTTGACAGAGCTGCTTCTCTTTTTCTTTGTGCTGAGCAGCCTCTCTAAAGACACACCGTTATAACCTAAAAGAACTGCAAAATGTTTGGAATTTTGATTAGCATACAGCCTAAAGTACATGTGGTGGGGGGAGTGACTGCATACCCACTCCGAGTCCAGCGACGAAAGCAGCCCCTAAACACGACATTTCGCAGTTTTGGGGCCTGGCTACCTTTCTGCCAAACAGGTCTGCCGTCAGCTGCATGACAAAGTCGTTGGAGGAAACGCCGCCATCCACCCTGAGACAGAAAGGAAGAATGATGGCGCACTCAATTACACCACAACTCACTTTACTGCAACAGTATCAGAGAAATATATATCCGTAATGCATTGCCAATAAAAGCTGAACTGCATCAGTGGAGGCTGGGTAAACAAGAGTCCACTCTGTTACGCCCAGGTTGCTGGCTGAAATCCAAAAGATCCTACAATCAGATATTGCCCTGTGAGCTGGGATATTTAAGGGTTGTGAGAGGACTCCTAGAGGTATATGCACGTGTTGAGTCTTTTCATCTTGGCAGCAAGCGTACAGTACAGGCCAAAAGTTTGGACACACCTTCTCATTCAATGCGTTTCCTTTTTATTTTCATGACTATTTACATTGTAGATTCTCACTGAAGGCATCAAAACTATGAATGAACACATATGGAATTATGTACTTAACAAAAAAGTGTGAAATAACTGAAAACATGTCTTATATTTTAGATTCTTCAAAGTAGCCACCCTTTGCTTTTTTTGATAACTGTGCAAACCCTTGGTGTTGTCTCAGTGAGCCATTTCAGGTGACTACCTCATGAATGAGGTAGTCACCTGAAATGGTTTTCACTTCACAGGTGTGCCTTGTCAGGGTTAATTAGTGGAATTTTTTCCCTTATTAATAAAAAAGCAAAGGGTGGCTACTTTGAAGAATCTAAAATATAAGACATGTTTTCAGTTATTTCACACTTTTTTGTTAAGTACATAATTCCATATGTGTTCATTCATAGTTTTGATGCCTTCAGTGAGAATCTACAATGTAAATAGTCATGAAAATAAAAAGGAAACGCATTGAATGAGAAGGTGTGTCCAAACTTTTGGCCTGTACTGTACATTACTACAATCGGTTACTCTTTTAATTCACACAGTGGTGGAGGAAAACCGCACCTGATCTTTGTGATGGGAATGTTTTCTCTCAGCATCGTGTCATATAGCTGCTTGTTCCTGCAAAGAATAAGACCAGTACAAGGAGACAATGAGTACGTTTACACACACACGGATATTCCGATATTCTTGAATTTGATACATGTCATGTAAACAGCATATTCAGTTTAGATACTCAGAATAAGGCTTTTTTTTCGAATATAGCATTTTCCCGATTAAGACGTGAGCTATGCCGGCGTTGTTCTGGTTTTAGAAGCATTCTTTGGACATGTATAGAGCGCATTTAGAATCTGCATCCCAATCAGGGTTTTTTACTGTAGTTTGGGACGCTTTACAGCCTCTTGCCTGTTTACAGCTTACCGCCAGCTCTGTGCGTTGCTATGGTTGTTGGACACAAACCAACAGTTTGCAGGGCTGCGGTAGAGATGCATGACCAAAAGAAAAGCTCACATCTCTGGTTGGAAGGAGAAACCCAGCTACTTTTATTATTTTTGGGGCATTTTAGGCCTTTATTTGTATAGGACAGCTGAAGTCATGAAAGGGGAGAGAGAGAGAGGGGGAATGACATGCAGCAAAGGGGCCCAGGTCGGAGTCCAACCCGCTCACGCTGTGTCACACGCTCTACAAGGTGAGCTACCCAGGCGCCCAGCTACTTTTGAACATTGTGAAAGTCTTGGATATCAACATGTTTTTGGATATGCGCAAACATCGATACGGCGACCTTTTCAAGAAGCTGGTTGAAGGAATGAAAGAGGGATGCTGTGTTCGCTGGGTCAAACAAGTCCACCACCGGTGGAAAACGTTGAAAAAAAATCCTATTTTGCACCGCTGCATGTAAATGAGAATATAAGTGGAATATTCACTTTCATTGGTCATGTAAACGGCTTAGTCAAAATATTGTCTTTTTTTTTCTTCTTCTTCGAAATAAGGGCCAAAAAACTGAATTTTATGTGCATGTAAACATAAGTCACTATCAGTTTGGCATGAATAAGAAAAGAAGGTCGAACAGAAACTCTCTCTTGAATATGACTCACCTGAAGGCGACAGACTCCAGAATGGCCCGGACCAAATGGCTTTTAGTGGTGGTAGGTTTGAGGCCCATGAGGGAGGCGCAAGCTTTGGGATCATTCAGAGGAGCCTTTGGTTAAATGAATACACAAACTTGTCAAATGTCTATTAAGTGAAAAACAGACCTGGTACAACAAAATCTCACGTCTTTTGCATTCAAGCGAAACCCGACAGCCTCTAGTCAGCAAGAGTGCAGCTTTACTGTTTTACATGGTTACTGTATGTAGCCTTTAAATATAAACCATTCCATTTGGTAATCACATGCATATAAAACTATGAACATCCAAGACACACACTTACAAAGGCCAGTTCACAATGGAGGGCAGAGAGAAAAAAAAAAAAGAGAGACACATAACCATGTTACACAGAGACAAAATAATAATTTAAAAAAGTAAATCTATACCTATATTGGTTAAAAACTATCGGTGCGAGAGAGAATATACTTATTGTTTTGCTTTGGGTGAATTATAGTTATGTACATCTGGTGTCATCAAAGTAAACAGATTTTTTTTCTACCTGCAGACCACTGAAGGAAGGAACGAAACACACTCCATCTGAGTCGCTGACACTGCAGGCCATGCTGCTGGTGTCCCTGACGTCGGAGAAGAGCTCTGCAACAACAACACGCAGGTTTCACACACACCCTCTGAATCGGTCAGTCGCTAACATGGGTAACGTTCAGTGACTCCAGCATTGTGTTTTTAATGTAACCTAACGAAACCTTTCAACCACAATTTCTGGCTAATAAGATGAAAAGGAAATAATCATCAGAGCTACTGTATACTACTCATGGCTCACCCAGCTCCTGTGCCCATTTGATGGCAGTGCCTGTGTCTGCTGCGTTGCCCTCCACCAGATACACCACCTCTGAGCCGATCTTCCAACCCACCAGAGGATACAGACCTACAGAGAAGAAACACTGGCGTGTAAGAAAGGGGAGAGCGAGAGAGAGAGAGAGACAGGAGGAATGACATGCAGTTGAACCCGGGCCCGCTGCGTCGAGGAGTAAACCTCTATATATGGGCGCCCGCTCTACCAACTGAGCTTTCCGGGCGCCCAAAACTTTCAATAAAAATTAACAATAATTTGGAGGCCCTCCTGCATTAACTCTAAGGACCCCCTCTAGGGGTCCCGGACCCCATGATGAAGATCCCTGCTCCAACCCTTACCTTCAGTCGGGCGGTGAAGAGGCTAGCTTTTCTAGTTTTCAAATGCACGAATAAAACCAAGTCCTGTTATAATCCTAGACGTAACGAGGTTAGTCAAGTTTCCCCAGGGTTGGTTATGCCGTGACAGGATTTTTGCTTAATTTACCTGCTACGGATGTATGTGGTTTGCTTCCCGTGTTGATGTCCACGAAGGTGCCTGTTCCCATGGTGATTTTGACATCACCGACGTCAAAGCAGCACTCTCCAAACACGGCAGCCTGCTGGTCCGCCATCTATGGCAGAGGGTAAGAGGAAGTATATTGTTAAAAAGAAAACCCGAAACAGGTTAAGCCTCGTCTGAGCAACACTGAAATGAAATGAAAAGGGGCAATACAAACAAATCCAATTCTGTCAATGTATACTGTTTATGTAAAGAGATATTTTTCTTCTGTTATTTTTCTACTCAGCTGTTAGTTTTATAGATTCCACTATTATTCAGCACTTTACATTGTTTCATGTTCTATGGTTTTGAGTACGATTTTACTTCCTGTCTTTATCCTATAGATTTCCTGTTTGTGTCTCACTTCTGGTTAGTCATCCCGAAGAAGGCCTGTGTGCCGCAACGCATTGGTGTTGTTTTTTTTACTCTTGCCATGCATTAGCCGTTTCAATAAAGGTTTTTTAACGTTTTCTTCAACAAGAGTGCCTTGGTTTTCACACTGTTCTAATTGCTAAGGGACAATCCGAGTTTGACTAAGACGAAGTGAAGTCATGTTTCAATACCTCATTATTCAAAGGGAAGGGCATCTCTCCACCAGGAATTCTGCTTTCTGTTAAGTCATCTTCCTGTCACACACTCCTAGCTGATGATTAACTAAATAACTTGGCTTGTTTTCGTCTTTACGACATAATGGTGGTGACATTAACTTAGCCATGCTGGCATAAAGGGAATCAAAAGGTTGCAATCAATGTTTTAATTATAATCACACTGTTGGTGACACCACAGACCTTGAAAACTCACCACTGACATGATAGGAATGGAGACTCCGAAGATGGATGGGTCAGTGGAACCAAAGTCCTGGCTGATGCATCATGGGGGAGAGACCAGACACAATGCATCATCATCCCACACTCTTCATCATTGTAATGATTACAAATAAATAACACATCAAACAGTTAACATTATGTTAAAGTGCTCATATTATGCTCATTTTCAGTTTCATAATTGTATTTAGAGGTTATATCAGAATAGGTTGACATGGTTTAATTTTCTAAAAACACCATATTTTTGTTGTACTGCACACTGCTGCAGCTCCTCTTTTCACCCTGTGTGTTTAGCTCTCTGTTTTAGCTACAGAGTGAGGCATCTCACTTCGCATCGCATCTCAATAGAACACAATAAAGGAAAGGGAAAAAGCCAAAAAGCATAATATGAGCACACAGAAATGTGCTTTTATCGTTTTCTTTTAAAATGACATAAAGCAATCTGACTAATGTCTAATTAGACAATGCATCTCTTAAAACTGGTGGGGCCGGATATCGTTCAAAATTTTGCAACAGCGGTAGCGATACCAATACTGTAACTTTGATACCGGTTCCGGAACGATTCTTTTTTCGATACCAATTTCATAAAATCAATTTTAACAACAACATTGCGGTACAAATCTTTGAAATAATTTTTCAGATTCTACTACGTGAGCCCCATAGCTGTGTGCGTAACGTAGAGTTTTTCCTGCGTGTCTCTACGTTGTGTAACGTTAGACAGCCAATCAGCAGCATTATTAGATCTTGGTAGAAGCATGCTGCATGCTTATTGGCTCACTGACTCGGATTAGATTTACTCCTTAGGTATTGAATGACGAGGCATTTTCAATTCTCGATACTATGGAGGCAATTCGGTTGGTGCGAATTCAGAACCCAGCCCTAAAAACTGGTGGTTCATATTATGTGACTGAAACATGAGTTTTCTATTCACTTAAACAATGGTTTGTATATTTTGTGTGCTTTTGACTGCTTAAAGTGGTGGTTCGGTGTAATTTCACCCTAGGGTCCTTTGTACCATGACCTCGAGCCAAACACCCCCCAAGAAGCTTTTTTCACCTGGGTCTAACATTGGGAGAGTTAGCGTAGAGTAGCGTTATCAGCTGAATAGCTTAGCGCAGGGGCTAACGGACCCACGTTTGTATCTCGTAAATGACCCCACTAATAATGCCCAAAATGATACCAAACGTCTACTGTAGTACAAATAGGTTATGTACTCATAAAACGATGGATTGGAAAGTTTGTAAGTACACCAGAAGTTTATGTAAATAACACTTGCCTGCTGGCTTCTGCTCTCTGCCGTTGTTGTTGCTGTTGTAAGGTGAGTGCTTAGGGCCGTCTACAAATTACAACACCGAAAAGAGATGCAACAAAAATATTTTTTAATTTAACTTTTTTTTTTAACTAAGTGCTGTAGTTTAACTAGCAGGAGACAAGTAATAACTGAGGTAAGTTTGGAGACATTACCTTATTTAATCATTAAATTAATAAATATTTTTGTCTTCTACACTACTACAAATAGGTTATGCACTCATAAAACGATGGATTGGAAAGTTTGTAAGTACACCAGAAGTTTATGAACACTTGCCTGCTCTCTTGTGCTCTCTGTTGCTGCTGCCGCTACCTGCAGTTAGACAGTGCTTAGGGCCATCTACAAATTACCAAACCAAAAAGAGATACAACAAAAATATTTATTAATTTAATGATTAAATAAGGTAATGTCTCCAAACTTACCTCAGTTATTACTTGTCTCCTGCTAGTTAAACTACAGCACTTTAGTTAAAAAAAAAAGTTAAATTAAAAAATATTTTTGTTGCATCTCTTTTCGGTGTTGTAATTTGTAGACGGCCCTAAGCACTCGCCTTACAACAGCAACAACAACGGCAGAGAGCAGAAGCCAGCAGGCAAGTGTTATTTACATAAACTTCTGGTGTACTTACAAACTTTCCAATCCATCGTTTTATGAGTACATAACCTATTTGTACTACAGTAGACGTTTGGTATCATTTTGGGCATTATTAGTGGGGTCATTTACGAGATACAAACGTGGGTCCATTAGCCCCTGCGCTAAGCTATTCACCTGATAACGCTACTCTACACTAACTCTCCCAATGTTAGACCCAGCTGAAAAAAGCTTCTGGGGGGGGGGGGTGTTTGGCTTGAGGTCATGGTGCAAAGGACCCTAGGGTGAAATTACTCCGAACCATCACTTTAATACAAAGCAATATGTATTTGGAACCCCCTGTCACTGGGTACATGTAGAGTTGTGAGCAGTTCAACTAAAGAATGATTTAGTTTTAGAGGCCTGAAGAGGTCAAATCTTTATAGTATGGATGGAGTCTCTGTCTGTCTTTCGATTTGTTTCCGACAACTGTTCATCTGCTGGACTTCACACTTTGTGGGTGTTTAACTGAGGACCCAAGGAAGTGCAGTGTTGAGTGCGAGCTCTTGTAATCTACAGGGCATATTTATTAGTAATGCTTTATATAAACACTGTGTAGTTTATTGAGAGGGGACCCCTATTAACTGTTACACCACTGAACAGTATGCTGGGTACAGCTCGCTCTGCGTTGCTCGCTACAGTTCATTTAAGAGCAGATGAAGAAAGAGAGACCGGAGATGTTACACTGCAGCATACTCAAACATTTCAAGAATCAGCATTGTTGCATGTGACTATGTCATGGCAGTTGTATCACTCAGAACCCAAGGAAGTGCAGTGTTGAGTCAGTTTTTCTTATTTTTTACCCTAGTAATTATCTTACAATCCTTTAAGGTGACTACACACCGAGCCGATAATTGGCCGTTGGACAGTCTGCTGAGGTCAGTGACTCGAGTCTGTTCGGTGTGTTCCGTGCCGTCGTCCGTCCGAGGGGCCGTCAGCCTTCATTTTGGCCAATTTGACATGTTGAATCGGCAGGGCGGGCACTGCCGGCAGTCAGACTCAAATGACCCATCTGATTGGTAGAGTGCTAACCCGGAAACGGGAAGCGGAATGAACGTGACTAGAGTCTCTCAAAATCTGACGAAAATCTTTTAAACTGACCTTTGTCGATCTGAGATGAAGACAGATTCAGCAAACTGCACGGCCTATTTCTCGCTGAAAATGTTTTCACAAACATGTTTCGGTGAACTATTTTAGTACAATATGAGATCGTATTCTGAACAAGCCGCCATGATAGTTTGGCTTTGAATTTCCGGAGAAAACCGACCCACGTGACGCGTTCGTCCAATCAGCTGCCGGTTTTTGTTTTTGGGTGACAATACAGATTAGCGCCGCCTGCTGTTATGGAGACGTAGTACGTCTCATCGCTTTGGTGAGTTCCGAGGCACTTTTTTGACCAACTTGGGAAGACTGCCTTTTTTGCCGAGGGTCGGCCGTCTGGTCAGTGTGTCTGGGCCTTTAGATTAATGTCACAATCACTTGTGTGGATCCTGATCCCCAAATTGAGAAACAGTGACTTAAAGTGTTATATTACTTCTGACATCTGGGTTACAGGTCAAAAGCTGTGAAATGCTGAGAAAGTACACTTGTGGTGAATGCGATAGAGTGTATGCTTTCATAATGAAATAAGTTTACTGGCTAAGACATGACTCATGTATCAGATGGAATTTTGAAGAAAATGGTTGACTCACCCTGTGTTTTCTACTTTGGGGAAAATAGAGAGAGGCAGAGAAACAAGAGAGCTGAGAAACCCACTCCAGCACATCTGTGAAAAAGTCACATAACACTGATATGACAAACAAACAAAAAACTCACACCAACATTTAGAAAAAATGTCAATAAACTTACACCAGACCTGATAGGGGTCGAAAATTCCTGTTGAACTGGCATTAGAGTAGTCGGTGGCATGCACCTCACCTAAAACAAATTTGGTGACACAAATGAATATATCATAAAATCTGTTTACATAAAGGTAAAAAAAAAAAAAGAACTGCAATTTTTCCAACTCCTTAAGGAGTTGGCTAAAAACATTTAAGCCAAACAGTGGATAGGATTGGATTGGATTGGAAACACAAAAGAACATTCTTTCCAAAGCCCTATTCGCACAAGACTAGTATTACCAGGGGACATTGTGTGATTTAGAAATGAGTCCAAGTTTCATGCGGCCCATTTGCAGGGGATAAGCAAAGTATGTACAGTTAGCAGTCAAAAGTTTGTAAATTTTTTTCTCATTCAGCTGAATAGGAAAGTGTGTCCAAATTGTTGACTGGTACTGTATTTTTCTAGAATATACCAACATTATCCCTGGATATGATGTCAAGGCTCTGCGTATGGCCGGGTTGGTTCAGTGGGTAGAGCAGGCGCAAATATACTGAGAGGTTTATGCCTTGACGCAGAGGTCCAGGGTTCGAATCCGAAAAGCCCAAAAAGTAATCTTTAGAAGGCTCTGCATTATATCCGCTTCCTGAACGACAAGAGCAATGGCTGCTCAGAAGACAACAAAGGCATTGGATACTCAAAGAGACACAGAGTGTAATTGCTGTGTGGGGTGAACCGCGTTACCAAAAGCAATTTGTTCAAATGGTTTTGTAAAATATTCACAAAGACCCACTCCTTTTATGCTTATGCAAAATAGGTCTCAATGCCGTGTAGCCAGATGAGCCTCCTGAATTTGCACCAAAAATGCTGTCAAAACTTTTCCTTTGTGATTTCCAGTGCAGCCTCCATAATTCTTGACTGGGAAAGAAAAAAACTGTGTACCCCAAATCATTGAGATGCCAGATTCACACTGAACTAATAATATCAGTTTTATTATACTGTGTTTGGTGAAATATGGTAGGTCATTTCCAGTGGAATTTTGACTTGACAAATTACGGACAAGGCAGATTGGCACGGGATTAAGAACACAGACGACCTCTGTAATTATTACTAGAGGTGCACAGGTAATACTAGTCCTGTGTGAATAGGGCTTAGGACTTAAAATCCAGATGGTGTGAAATGCAATCCACTGGACAAATGTTCTCAAAACAAATTGTGCTCATAGGAAGACAGCATTCGCATGAGCTTCACATATAAAATGCCACACCCACCTTTGGTGAGTTTGAACAGGAGCCAGGTGTCTATTGTTCCAAAGCAGCAGTTACCTTCAGCTACTGCTTGACGAACCTAAAAGAAGAAAGACACATGATGAGGTTCAAAAAACAGCCTCACCCTGTTTGCTGCAATTGGATACTTTGCATTTCCTTCTTTATAATTCACCCTTCAACACCACAGCCTGTGAGGCTTGCACTAGGTTTGAGTTCCTATCAGTTCACTGCTTTAAATGTCAGCCTCTCACACAGCCGAACACACCTGCTTGTAGTTTGTTAGGGCCCAGACGAGGCGGAAGGTGACGTGTTGAGTGGAGAAGGTAATAAGACTTGCTGCAAGCATCCGCTTCTGCCTGGTCATAAAGTAGAGCATCCTCAGCATGCCTTTGATTGCCTACAGTTGTCGTGAAAAGTTAAACAGTCAAAGCCATACTGTAGGAACAGAAGGCACGTGATATTCAGCGCTGATCGGACGGTATGTCTCTGTCAAATAAAAGTTGTCTTTACCAAGGCTGCATTCGAATGATTTAGAAGTTCTAGTATTTCATCTCTCGCCTCTTAACTTCCAAACGTATTCACTCAAAGTACATGCGAGGCAGAGATGCAAAGCAGTCAAAGACTCACTTTCATGGTGCAGGAACTGTTCCAGGATTTCACCAGGTCTGCAGCCCTCCGATCCTGCCAGCTGATGAAGTTATGGAAAGGAACCCCAGTTCTCCTGTCAGAGTGAAAGAGAAGAAATAAACTGAAGCCGAGATGGAGCCAGGATGGTAAAAAACCCATACAAACACGTGCTCTACAGCGTAGGGCTGGACGATTTTGGCTAAAATCATAATCACGATTAATCGAACAAGTTACCTCGATTACGATTATTGAACGATTATTTAAAAAAAAAAATTCTTATACTGTAAATATGTTCACTGTTATTTTTTCAAATGAAAGAGTGCATATAATCCTATCTTTGTGATTCTAAAATAATATATATATATATATAATATATAAATAAGCTGTCTCAAGGCACCTGTTGCGCAGCTTCCATTCATCGTCAATGTAGTGCAATGTAAGGCTCAAATATGGGTCCATCGTCCTACTTGACCACAGATCAGATGTGGCTGCAAAGTGCTTAACAGACTTAAGTTCAGCAGCTACTTTTTTACGACATGTTTGGTACATGTTGGGCAGCGCAGTTTGGGAAAAACAGTGTCGCGATGGCACAGTGTATCTTCTGTCGAGTGTTTTAACGAGTTGTTTAAACCCACTGTGCTCCACCGTAGCTAATGGAGCTAGCTATATGTCCTTCGCGATGTAGTAACTAATGGTGTCAGTTATTTCTCGCCATTTTCTTGAATCCTTTTCATATTGTTTAGCATTTGTAAATGCGTGTGTTATCGACACCTGCTTTGTGGAGGCACTTGTTGCTTGGCGATTGTCAGCCTCTCTCTTTTTTTGAGCCATGCACTGTTCATATTCGGTAATGTAATTGCGCTCCAGGTGTTGAAATAGATTGCTGGTATTACCTTTGGTCGCTATAACAGTTTTTCTGCAGTGTTTTCATTTGACTTGAGTTTTTTCGGTGTCGTCTTTATTGAAACCAAAATGTGTCCAAGCGACGGACACTGCGTGTTTTTTTTGGTACAAGCGGCTCCGGCTCCTGTTGCTGAGTTGACTCGGTGTTTGAGTTCTCCTCCATGTTGCTTCAATGTCGCAGACTGGACGGGGCGTAGTCACGTGACTACACGCGCGGCAGCCGTATTATGTTTTAAGGGGAAAGTACATTAACACACAGTGGGCGGCCGCGGAAATATTAATAGGATTAAAAGACAACTTGGTAAAATTACGTCGGTTATAGGCTCTGAATTTCGCTTTCGATTATTTTTCGATTAATCATGCAGCCCTACTACAGCAGTTCTCTTTAAGTTTGCCTACAAGTCATTTGGCTTTTTTGGAAGCAATTGGATTAATTATATTCATTTTACCTGTCCCATGTTGTGAAGGTGCCTCGTTGAGTGGAGATGCCCAGGGCGTCTATCTGACGCATTTGGACTCCTGCATCTACATCATGAGTACAGCAGCACAGGCACACACATTAAAATGGTTATGGTGAGAGACTGGAAAATATTTTTGAAATACGGACTCCCACATTGAGTTCATTGACAAATGTCCAATGTAATAGGGCTGCACGATTATGGAACAAAATCACCACTGACCATGTTGGTCAATATTGAAATCATGATTATTTGAAGGGGTGATAGAATGCAAAAACGATTTTACCTTGTCATAGTTGAATAACGACAGTTCGGTGGGTAAATAGGAAATACATGGAAGCTCAAAATCCCATTGACACCCCTTTACTATGAAAATCTCATATTTTGAAACTGAAAACGGGCGAATCTCAACAAAGCTGGAAGTTGACGTAAGCATCCCAAGACCTGTAGCTTTGTCACGCCCATGGATGTATTAAGAGAACGGTCACGCCCCAACATTTACATAGGCTACACAACTGACCTGAGATCAGGTAGTCTTCTGAATCTAGTTGCGCAGATCTCTGCTATTCCATTACAAAATTCACTTCGGAAACTTTTTTATGCAAAGCTCAAATATAAGCCGTTTTACGAAAATGAATGGCTAATTGCAAATTTTGTCCGACTGTGTGTCAGAGTTTAGTGGCCGGTGCTGCCTGGGTTGCTACTTCGCCACCCTGCCTGTCCTCCTTCACAGACCCCGGCCTGCTGTGAGCTCGATTGAGCTCCGTCACGGCCGGCAGCCCGCGGTTCTCCATACCCGCGCAAACTCACCCTTTTCTGGGTGACTGGACTACCAAACGCTGGTGCCCTGACAGAGCTCCAGGGCCTGCAGCTCGCTGTTCTCCCTCCCCTCTTCCTGCTAAATGGCCGGTGTGTGACTGAGAGTGCGGTCAGCGAGCTTGTTACGCCTGCAATCTCTTACCGCAGGTTCCAGTTAATCTTATAATGGATATGTGTGTTTAGTTATTTAAATAAACAATTGGGGAAATAAACGCCTCTTGTCCGTGAGTCTCATTGATAGAGCACGCGGTGAGCTGGAGTCCATCAATGAGAGCTAGCTAGCCTCCTCCTCACCTCTGACATTTGAGACCTCTGACATTCATCAAAAAATCCATTAAACCGAAATCGGACAAGTGTTCTGACATTAAGACCCAAAGTAATTAAATACACTTTGCCCTCGGACAAGTGGCTAATGGAGTGCAGTAATCCACAAAGGGTGACTTTGCCCTGGGTATGGAGCCCAGTAGGCTGCCGCTTTCTCGTCAGACTGTGTGGAGCTCCTAAAATACGACATGTCTTACCAAATTTGCAATTAGCCAACAATTTTTGTAAAACGGCAAAAAAAAGTCTCAGAAGTGAATTTGGTAATGAAACATTGCAGTGTCTGGAATATGAGATTCTATCGATTCTCTACTGTGTGTGTATGGGGATTCGCTCAACCAATCAGCGCGCGTCTCTAATGTGTGTGTATGGCGATTCGCTCAACCAATCAGCGCGCAGCTCATCTAAATATTCATGAGCATACCATATTTGGAAGAAAAGCTCTTGTTACAAATAGGGCCAAAACACAGGGATGCATAAGGGCCAATAAAACATCAACCAGGACATTTTCAGCCCAACCAATGTTACATACCCCATTAGGAAACCTTAAGGAACAGTGTGAAATACCCTATATAATCATTCTATCACCCCTTTAAGACTCATTGACTTTTGGAAAGATGTGAAACCGTTAAACAAATCAACAGTGAAAACACAGTGAACTTTTTGAATTGCCCTTCAGAACACAAAATAAGAGATCACTTGCGAAACGCAATGTGCAAAATAATGTTTTTTTTCTCGATTATATTGTTTTTGTGATCGCTAGGAGCCAAAAGCGCTATCAAAATTTGACTAATTGCTCAGCCCTAGCATGTAACAGTATCCAGGTGTACCTACAGAACTGGCATCTTAATAATGCATCAGTCAAAGGGTGTGCCTATTATCAGGTCTAACTCGTTGGTATGGTTGTGGATAGGCTTAGACTTACTGTAATGTTCCCGAGAGGCAATTTGTTGTACAGTACAGGCATATTAACACATAATGCACAAAACAAACATTGAACCAGACATCTACAGCACTATTTATCTAACTCATGACATACACACATCAATAAATATAATATAAAATATAAAAATTAGTATGTTGCTCTTCCCTTAAAGGCCTAATGTCATAAATAAATTAAACTACTGCACAGTATTTCACATATATTCCTCCTCCAGTCATACCCCTCCACACATTATTTAATTTGGTTATTGCCATGGGAATGAATGAGATTTTTGCTTGGTTGGTTCTGATGTTAGGGTATCTATATCTATGACCAGAAGCGAGCGGCTTGAACGCCACTTAAAGTGGATGGGTTGTATCCATGCAAACCTTGTCTGCCTTCTGTGCCAATCTGCTCAGATATAGTTGGTACAGGTCTACCTGTTGCTAACCAATGATTTTCCCACAGGTTTTAACAATCTTCCCAAATGTATTCCTATGGGTGATTTTTGAATGTCCATACCAGCATACAATACAGTAGGAGAGAATACTCTTGATAAAAGGACTTGTATGTGTAGCAACAGAAAAAATTGTGCAACCATACCTTGCACAGCTCCTTTGACCACAGTGACAAACCCTTTCCATATCGCATCTGGGTCCATCTCCACATACCCTACCTCTGGATACAAGGGATCAACCTGGATACAAGCATTACCAGAATAAGAAACATGAAGATCAGCTTCAAAATATTAGATTTACATTTAACATTTAGATTTAACATGTAACTTTTAATTTTACTTCTATAAACATATTGTTGACAATTGCATATAACGTGTTGTTTTTACACTAATTCACAGTATATTTTAAATTTGAGAAAAATTAGCTTATTAATCAAAATATATCGGCTATACAATTGTATGGGGAATTGTACATTTGGCGCCGCATAGAGTTATGTGTAGCAAACAATGCAAGTACAGTATGTGGAACAAATTGATTACTATGAAGCCCAAAGGACAGACAGGAGATGAATACCTTGGTGGTGCATGCTCCTTGGATTTTCGCCTCCTTGTCGTAGACGTGACATCTGATGGATGTTGTCCCGACGTCCACCGACAAAATGAAGCTTTCCTTCTTGAAACCGTTCCGCTGACACCCCATAGTAGTATCGTCTGTCCTACTCTTCCTCAGATCTGTCCCAGGTCCTCCATGCTTAATATTGGTCTTGTTTACAGCCTGAGTAGATGACCCGTCCCCCCGATACCTTATCTGAACCGGGTGAGCTGTCGGATTGGGGCTGTAACTCGACCTTCGCACCGCGGATTCTTCTAAATCAAGTTCTACCTGTTTGTTTACATCTATGGTGCGTTCTTTTTGTCCACCGAAGTCGGTTTAGAGAGAAGCAGTGGTTGGCAATTGAAATCTTAGACCTCAACTCCCGCTAACAATGCTCGAATATTATAAAAGTAGGACATCACGAAAGTTAAAGGTGGTCAACGGTCAAGTCAAGACCTTGCTACCACTTTGTTACCGTTTAGTCATTAATAGTACATCTATAATACACACTGTGCGTACAAAAGGTTAACGAGGTTCAGTTCTGCTAGCCAATACATTGTGTACTTTAGTCGAAACACATCGCGTATCGTAGTGAAATTCAAGTCAGTTTATGGTCTTGAGTGATGGAGATATGAAATACATAGCACTTAGCCATATGTGTATATCTATGGCACTTAGCTAGCTAGCTGAAGCACGAGTTGACTAATTCACAAGTCCGGTCAAACTAGCTAACGTTAGCGGTCAAAAGATGAAATTTGAACAGTTGCTCCAAAAAACACTCCCTAATATGATTTCCCCCCTCTCAATATTATTCACTGTCTGCTAACCAAATTTACCCAATATGTGTTCATAGCAGCTTACAGATGGGCGGGTGGTACCGAAGGTTGTTTCACTCATGTGAAGCGCACTGTTTCAACGTTCTGTTTCTTAATATATCTACACACATTTGTTTGAATCGGAAGTTATCGTATCGGGAATACCACGTGACTGATGACGTCCGGCGTTTCAAACGTCACTGGTGCCTCTTCGGAAAGCGCTTCATTCATATCCATGTTTATGTACTTTTTTTGTTTTTGTAATGTCTCTGTTATTTCTCATTTGTATTGCCTCGTATCGTCGTATGTTTCTATTTTCATTTTTTTAATTAGTATTTTCATAAGTTTGTGCACTTGTTGTCCACGTGCTGTCATTCCTGCTTTTTGTCAAAAAAAAAAAAATCATTCATATCCATGAAAATGAAAATTGTGGAAACTGTAGAGCTTTTTTCCCCTGAAACCTCTGACTAATTGTAAATTTATGTTTTCATGTACCTCTTTTTATTTTTATTTTTTCTATGTAATGATTATCGATTGCTTTGTATGTTTTTTTTTATTTTGTACACTTGATGTTCATGTGCTATAAGCTACTGTTTACCTGATTCTCTGCCTAGTACACTGCATTTCGTCAATTAAAAATAAAAATATATATCCATGACCAACAACAACAACAACAACAACAACAACAACAGAAATCATGTCCATCGGTCTGTTTACAAGACACAATGTTTTAATAAAGTATTAAAAAGAAGAAGAAGAAAAATCACTTCGGCTGTAATAATCTATATTTCTCCAAATTCTTAGATATTGATAACAAATGTAATTTTTGCAATAATGAACCAGCATCTTTCATGCTTATATTTCATTGAATGCTCAGGTCTCTATACAAACAATAGTTTGAGGTTGTAAAGTTTCATGAGGCTGTGATTATCACGTATCACCTATCATGTGATTAGGTCAGGTAATTTTATACAGTGAGGTCAAGTTTAAGAAAATGGTCTCACAATGAAATGGTTACTAAGGATACTAATCCTTATCACGCATCTATACAATGGGCTCATTGAATCCCCAAGAGTCTCAGCTTTCCAGTCACACCCAATTTATGCAACCCCAAAAGGGTTATGGGCCTAAACCATTTTAGGATAGAACAGAATAAAATAACACATTTATACTGCGTAAGAAAAACTGCATGGTTTTGTCCCAAACTGCAGCATAATGCGGGCATGTCTGTAAAGGGGACACTTTTAATTTCATTTAATTTATTATACATTTTTTTAAAGTAACATTTAAAACGGGCCTTACTCAGTTTAAAAACTGTTTTCCAGCAGGTTCCTGTTCTGCAGAAACATAGAACATAAAACACAGTTACAGCACATTAAGACAGAAACACATGTACAGGACATTAGCATGGGCTAGACAGATACAGACAACTAAAAACAACTATACAGACTGCGGTGCAAACAGTGCAGACAATACATGAACAATCAATGAGTGCAAGTGTAATAACTGTTGAGAAGGAACAGTTTGTAGGCCTATGCCTTTTTGAAATATGTAATGGATTGTAGTATTTTGATGTGATGGGGAATGTCATTCCACATTTTGGTGTAGGTATGAAAAAAGGAGTTCTGACCATAGTTGTGGTGGGTACCCATACAACCCATTTTCATTCAAATATCTTGGATGATATGTCAGGGGTCCCCTTTAAAAAAAGGCCTTGCCAGTTTTACCATCGCAAAAAAAATCCTTATACACTGAAGTGTCTGTGACGGGGAGATTCCGAAAGTAGCTGTCGTTGAATCCGGTTGAATCCAAATATTTACAGTCTATGATTGAATCGCATAAAATACGTGTGAGCGCCCGTAGTACAGCACACGCATGCGCAGTGCGTAGTGTCGCAGTGTCGCATGTGGATGTTTTTTTTTTTTTTAGCTCAACACACGTGCATTTACCAGCTACGACTACTAGCCGTTCGTACCAGCCTGTGATCGTGAGGCGTTGCAACAAAAAATATGGCTAAGACAGACGTAAGAATAACGTTCCTTTATATTTATTTTAACCTGGCTTCAACGTGCACTAAGTAACGTTACATTGCTAACCGTAAGCTAACCGTAGTTCGGTCGTGTTCTGTTAGCTACAAACTAACTACCGTTAGCTTACAGTTAGGAAGCTAGTTGTAAACACATGGGTTTTACCTACAGCCACTGTTTTAAAGTGTGAGTAACGTGTTTGCATTTAACGTTAAGTCTTAGTTGATTTGACAAAGGTTAAAGTCGACGATTACAAATAAATACGCTTATTGTAAACATGAATGTGTGCACAATTCGAAGTAATATATTTTAGTAATTATATATAAATAGAGGTGAAAGCAGTTGCAACACAGTACACAAAAGTAGATAAAATGTGTTCATTTATCAATTAAAAGTTGCAGTTATTTATCAAGTGAGAATATCATGCTTTCATTGGTTTAAGCTTCTTAGAATGTGAGGCTTTGCTGCTGGTATTTACTACACAAGTATAATTTGACTGTTTTGGGGGTTTGGATGATGATACATGTTAAGAACTTATTGACAAATTAATCAAAATTGGAAATATTTTTAGCTTGAAGGCACCCTTTGCTCACAAGAGCATTTTTTAAAATTTTACTTAGCCTTTATTTATCCAGGTAAGTCCATTGAGAACAAATTCTCAATTGCAACCGTGACCTGTCACATTCACACAGTTCCACATTCATACCTGGAAGCTGCCCGGTACAACCACAGTCTGATCTGCTGGCCGCTGAGCAGCTCCACTGGAGCATTTGAGGTGAAGGGCCTTGCTCAAGGGCACCTCAGTAATGAGGGAGGAACAAGCGCTGCTCTTTCACTTTCCCTACCCAGATTATTTATCCTGTCGGTCTGGGGATTGAACCGGCGACCTCCCAGTCACAAGCTCGCTTCTTTTATGCCACAACAGGGTCATAATTTGATTTGTGTGTTTGTGTCTCTTTCAGTCGACAAGGCGTAGTAAAAGACTAAGCACTGTTGGTAAGTCATTTCTTTTAAAATCAGTGGGAAATCCCAATGAGCATGATTGTTTGGATGTAATAATGACAATAACATTAAGTCATTCAACATATGATTGTTTCAGAAGGACAGACCTGTTTAAGCAAACAAATAGTGGTAACAGAGGAGGATGCTCCCAAGAAGGACCAAGATGAACAAGGTACGGCAGACTCCTTACACATGATGTCTGATTTGAGCTTCTGAACTGTGCCAGTAACAAAGCTGCCTCTTTAGATTCTCAGATGGACACTGTCGTTAAAGTAAAAGGAAGTGCGACCACAGTGGCTGTATCCTGGGACAAGAAGAATGAGGATGGAGAAGTTGAGGATGCAGAAAACAGGCCTAATGCAAGTGATCAGATGACTGATAGTGGTAAGGTTGTTTACCAGAATCATAAGTTACTATTGCATCACTTTTTCTTTTTTTCTCCTTTTTTGTTTTTTAAGAAATGGAAGATTTGTCCTCCAGTGAAAAATATTCATCATTAACATTGCAGGTGTAAAGTTAGTCTTCATGTTTTGAATCTTAAAGATGCTACTAGTTTGGTAAATAGTAGTTATTGCATCTGTTGCAGGCCATATTTTCATTTTAACTTTAAACCGATTCATAAAAAACACGCTAAATTACAGCATGTCTTTAATGTAATGAATAACTCTTGTTTATCCTAATCAAATGTGTTTCTTGTCATTTAAGTCAAAGGTGTTAGTCTTTAGTTGAATGAGTCCATCTTAAAGGTCCCATAGTGTAAAAAGTTGAGATTTCCATGTCTCTTTTGAATATAAAGCAGGTGGATGTTCTATATAAATCCTGTGAAAGTATTGTAACACTCACTCCAGAGAGAAATGCACACAGCGAGATCTTTAAGTCAGATCTTTAAAGGTGCAATATGTAATACTGACAGCTAGTGTTTAAAAAAGTTACTGCAGTACAAATTCAAAATACTGGAGAGTGTTGTCTCCCCCACCCCATCCTCCCCAGACTCGAAGTTCACGTTGGTCTCCAGGCTGAGACCGCAGCATCCACAACAATGTTGCTAGACGCTTTTCTCACATAGCCAGACATTACTCCACAGCACAGCGGAGTAGCTAACGTTAGATGCTAGTCTCACATAGCCAGACATTACTCCACAGCACAGCGGAGTAGCTAACGGTAGATGCTCGTCTCACATAGCCAGACATTACTCCACAGCACAGCGGAGTAGCTAACGGTAGATGCTAGTCTCACATAGCCAGACATTACTCCACAGCACAGCGGAGTAGCTAACGGTAGATGCTGGCTCTATTGACAGTCCTAAATGCCCGTGCTCACGCGGAGCTCTGTAACCAACTGACAGACCCACTTTTTCGGCTTAGAATTACAGTAGGAACCGGCAAAAACCCCACAACCTCACCGTCCTCTCCACACGCCAGTCAGGCACACTTCCTCGGCTTAGAATTACAATAGGAGCCGCTGAAAATACCACTACCTTGCCGACTGAACACACTTCATTGGTTTAGAATTACGGCGACAATCGCTAAACACACTGCGAACTCACAGTCCTCTCTTTCCGATTTACCGCCCCTCTCTCCTGGCTTAAAATAACTCACCGTTGTCTGCTCCGACCGCTGAACTACACGTTGTAAACAGCCATGGGCTGCTTGCCTGGTCTTCTGGTAACGTTAGCAGTTAGCAGGGTTAGCATGGCGGCGTTAGCCAGGACCAGTCGGGATCACTTCACTGGCTGTGTCTCAATTGTTTTTGCGATTAACCAACTCGGGTACTCTAGCTATATAATTCAATGTAAGTACACAAATATTGAAATTACATAAAATGGCCGTCCCTAGTAGGGGTGGTACGGTTCACAAAATCCACGGTTCAGTTCGTATCACGGTTTTAGGGTCACGGTTTTCGGTTCTGTACGGTTCTTGTTATTTTTTCTTTAATCTTTAACACTCCAGAAATATACTTCAGCATTTGATATATAGCTTAATTATCCACAATGTATCACACAGTATTAAAACATAGTTCTATCTTGTAATCATGCACAAACGGAATTTGACTTTAAGCACATTATTGGGACCATCTTTGAGGAAAGCGAGGTGAGATTTTGATACAGCAAGAGAGAAGACAATGATTTTAACAAGCTTTTCATTTATTTGGCAAAACAATTAGTGTGTATCGCCATTACAGGAACATATGTGCCCTTTTTAACACATGGAGATTGAAATATTAAAGAACAACAATTGAAATAACTTGCATTTATCAAACTAACAACTTCAGTGTAGCTCTTACAAAAATACAGGTGACGTGACCGGCAGCACTCCCCACACCACCGTTGAGGAGCGGTCGGCTCGCCGCCTCTCAAAATCTGACACATCTTTTAAACTGACCTTTGTCCATCTGAAATGAAGACAGATTCAGCAACTGCATGGTCTATTTCTTGCTTAAAATGTTTACAGAAACACGTTTCGGTGAACTAATTTCATAAAATATGAGATTGTATTCACAACAAGACGCCATTAGAGTCTGTTTTGTAATTCGAGAGCAGCCAGCCCCACGTGACGCGTTCGTCCAATCATCTGCCATGTGTTGCGTTTGTCAAGCTCATCCCGCTCGTCATTCCCGGTGAGTGTTTTAACATAGGTGTTGAAAGAGGGCACAACGGCAGTAAGTGGTTTGTGCACGTTAGAAGTGTATTGACGAGCCGCGCTACGCACACACGTTCTGAACTGTACGCTTCGGATGTTTTTTCATGAACCGTACCACCCCTAGTCCCTAATGGCTGTGATAAATTAGCCTGAAGCTAAAGCTTACCTGAGGCCCGTTCCAGAAAGCAGGTTTAGTGAAAACTCTTGAGTTTGTGAGATGAGGGAAATTCTGGGTTTTCCGTTCCAGAAAGAAAGGTAACTTAACCTCGGAGTCAGTTACTATGGTAACTGAGTCTGTGAACCTAACCTGGTCGGGAGCAGGTTTTCTTCAAGAAACCTCGAGTTTCTCTCAGTCTCATTTCCTCATTCATTCATTCAGTCTGTATCAGGTGCATTTTGATGCAGTTTTATCTGCATGAATAAAAAAACGTATTGGTTTATATTAGGCAGATTATAAAACGTTTGTTTCTCAAACATGTCATGTCCTTTTGTCGACGATCCCATTGATGAAAAAGCTGTATTAATTTACAGAGAGTTAACGTCGGTATTGAGTCCCGACTATAGATATTTTCATATTTTCATTTCCACATAACCGATTTTGAGAGGTAGGCCTATTTTTTATCACAGTCAATTAGATATGTAGATACATTATCTGTCCTCATATCACTAACATCAACCATCGTGGACAGGCTTTAACATCCAAGCAGATTCTTTGTATCGCATTACGTTTTTTGCAAACGGCAGTTTTCTTTATAACAGTGATAGCGGCTCATAGCGTAGGCCTACTGTAATAGTAAAGCCACTGTATGCAGAGCCATCAGAAAAGTCTCGCTCTGAAACGTTTAAACGTTTTTGTAGTGTTCCCTGGACAGTAGAGCCATTAAAAAGAAATAAATGATTATACATTATAGTTCTGTTAATGGTCATGGTGCTGCAGCCTCAGAAGGGGATTAGTATAGGCTAATTTACTTTTTCGCCCGCAGGATTGCACCTAAATAAAATTATAGGTGTAATACAATTCCAGTTTTCACCAGTAATATTATAAGTTAACTGTGATTAAATATAAAATTAATACACTGTGAATGCGTACGCATTGACTCGAGCAGCAATTTTCTCCTACACCAATTCTCTCTCTTTTGCAGCAGCAGCCGCTGTCTTGCTTTTTTAACGAAATACATGTTCAAACTCGCTGTTTGTGCGCATGAGTATTTCCGACGACCCGTTTGTTTGTGGTTGTTACCATGGTGAATCGTAGAATCATGGCTCCATTCATACTGCCTTTTGTGCACGCGCGTAACCCTGAGTGAACCTACTCAGAGTTGATTGAACCAACTCATATCAGCTGTTCTGGAACCGAAAACTCTGAGTTTCCCATCTCGGGGTAAATCAACTCAGACATCAGGGTTAGACTCAGAGTTTGTTAAACCTCCTACCTGGAACGGACCCCTGTTCAGGAGGACATTAGCCAACTGCGTCCTTTTAGGCTCTAAGCTGTCTCCATCTTTCAAATACATCTCCAATATTTACCCAGACGGGTTTGTTACGTCTCTGGTCATGCAACTGTTAGAAACATGCCGGGTTTTTTTAAATATTTTTTCTTTAGGGCAGGTAGAATCGTTCTCCGTTTATCCCGTTCGTTTGTTTGCTGCTTTCACGGCTGTACTAATGTTACATCTGTAGCACGGTGGGTTTACGTTTTTACAGGTATATTTGGCAACCCGGCCTGGTTGTCAAACTGGGCAGTTTATAACGACACACAGGCCAAAACACAAACAGAATTTCCGTCATGGAACGGAAATTTCAAAAGGAGAAAATACTGGCGTTAGCATTGTTGTCAGAAAACGTAGTATTTCAACTTAGCATGTTTCCTTAATATTTGATGACGCATTGGGGTCATTTTTGGATTTATTACAGTAAACCTATTTAAGCTTAAATGGAGGCTGCAAGTTTTCAGTCTTTAAATCCAATCATGACTTATTTTTGCCAGAAGAACCGATCATCTCTTCAGCTGATGCAGTCGGCTCCACAGGGGACGCTCCCAGTGAGAGTGCAGAGACAAAGATGGAGCAAGAGATGCAGGAATCTGGAGGTACTGCAAATACAACGACAACACACACACGTGTCTTTATTGGTGAAATTCTGAGCGGTGCCAGTAACAGAGCTTCCTCTTTAGACTCTCAGATGGACATCGTGGCTGGAAGTACAGCCACAGTAACTGTAACCTGGGACAAGGAGAATGAGGAGGGAAAGAGCAAAGCTGTTAATAAGGAAGCCAATGGAGGTCAACAGAAGACTGTTGAAAAAACAACAGGTAAGGATGTTTCCAAGAGTTGATCCAAACACTATCAACATTTAATAAAATTCAGTCAGGCAATAGGGCATAGTGAACCCAGTGGTGCCTGCCTGTGCAGAGGAAGTCTAAGCCCATACCGTGACGGCTTTCACCTCACCGTTGTATACGCTGTCTGCGTGGAGTTTTGAAAAGCCTCAATGTCAAGTTCTGAGCTGTGTCAAGTTTCAAGTACTTTCTGTCTTTTGTTCTTTTCATTGTCCTACTTACACACAAAAAAATCACAATGTTTTTCACAGCAGTCCAGACTGCATTACATTGGGATTACATGGGGATAGGTTTCCTGATTGTGGCACTTAAGCAACACACTTAAAATGTGAAACTCTGAACGTTAAATAAAAATGTGCAGTATGTGCTGTGGCTTTCAATGTTTTACCAAAATGTACTTGAAAGTGAGTCTTTCATACACGGCAGCCTTTGGACACTATGAAGTCCATCACTTTATTTAAACCAAAATCTGTAAAACTAATAAAAGCTTTCACCTCTTCTATAATTTGATAAAACTTTCATCTAAACTGCTTGTAGACAGTTTGCTGTTGTGCCGTCCATCCAGAAAAATGCAGAGTTTTTTTGTGATTGTTGCGGGCAAAAATCCTTGATTATGCGTCACGTTTTCTTAAAAAATGCGATGGAATATGCGGGTTTTTTATGCAATTTTATGCGATGAAATTGCGAGAAATTGCAAAAACTGCGGTTTGATGCTTTTTTTTTTTTTTTTTTTTTTACTTTATTTAAAAAAATAGTTTACAGATATTCAGTCATTGCAATACGTAAACAAATAAGATACGAAAATATATACAAATATAATATGAAAGTAGAAATAAAAGTAAGTCTAAACAGAGGGAAATAAAAAATACAAAAAAGACAGACTTTCAAAAATCATTAATATAGATGCAGGACCACTTAAAGAAATTTGAGTAGACATCAGATATTAAGATAGCTTTCTTATTGGATACCAACTTAAGAGACTCAAAGTACACACAATCAATTTATGCGGCGAAAATGCGGCCCCCGCATAAATATGCGGACTTTGGCTGATTATGCATTGAATTATGCGATCGCATAATCACGTTTTTCTGGAGGGACTGGTTGTGAGGCAGTGTTTACCTGATCTTTGGGTAATGAATTTCAGAGACCCAGATCAATGTGGTAGATTACACTTGATTTCTTGAAAAAAGAAAAAGTTAATTAAGTCTGAGTGACGGGTGTGTAGAACCAAAATAATGAGGAGAGATGCATGCTACACGCTGTCTGCCATTTGTACTCCCTTTTATTTAGTTATGCTGTAGTTATAAAATGTTCTATTTGTTTGCAGTAAAAGGAAAGCGCAAGGCATGTGCTGCTGTTGAGACCTCCCCATCCAAGAAAACGAAGCGCATCAATGACGGTATGAACTCCAAACACAGCTAAATGCCCTGTCCTGCAACGTGCCTAATATGCTTGCTCTCACACATGTCTCTGTCTTCTTTTTTTGTTGCAGGTTTCTGTCTTTATGTTGGCAACCTGAACAACTCCAAAACATTTGACGAAATCAAAACTTCCTTAGCAAATTACTTGATGAAACAAAGTCTCCTGGTTCAAGACATCAGATTAGACCGGTCGAGGTGAGTATGCTGTTTAACTTTGGGCAGTAAACCCTTGAGTAGGTGCATTAGATATTGTTTGTTACATCCACTGATACATTAGTATTGCTCCTACAAAAAATACTAAATGAACTCAAGAGTAATGTTTTGCTGTTGTAGAAAACATGCATTTGTAGATTTGGCCTCCGAGATGGACTTAACCAAAGGCTTGACGTTAAACGGAGAAATGCTGGATGAGAAGCCATTGAGGATCGCCAAAGCAAAGGTCAAAAGTGAAGACATGGTGAAGATTAAAGCTCCAGCGGAGGACCAAAAGGGTAACTCAACTAAATAAATAGTTTTATTACACATTTATTTCCATTGTGTGTTACGCCTCCTGCAGACTGCATGCGTGGCATGAGCGTGTCAGCTGCGTCCGTTTATATTTCGGTTCCCATCTTATCAGGTTAGAGCTTGCCCACTGCCTGCGTGACACGCACGTCTCAAGCGCGGCAAAAACGAAAATGTGTGCATGCTAGAAATAGGGCCGACGCCTGTTTTTCACGTGACGCACAAGCCTGTTGGAAGCGTTTCCAGGCAAAATTTTATACGAAAAGATGTTTTTATGTCATTTTGACATAAATACATTTAATAAATTACTTTTTGATGTTTGAAAGTCTCTAGGTTTTGACATAAATTCAGATATAAATGTAATTTTAAAAAAAAATTAAAATAAATGATTATCGATTTTCAAATATTGCACCTGTCAATACAGAATGAAATATTCTGTAGCCTATTTTGCCGTCAATACTGCCGACGTTGTCTTTGCTGTAATCAAATAAGTATATATTTATGTTTATGGGAAACATGCATGTGTACAGACAAGGCTGGCAGCAGCAGCGCCGCGTCAGACACGTTTCTGGTGTGTAAAGACAGAAAACGCCACGCTTGCGCCATGCAGCCAGTGTGCAGGAGGCCTTACTTGCCATTTTTAGATCCAGGTGCAGCGGTAGTGCTTGTGTGTCTAAGCCACCAGTGGGCATTCATTGTTGAGTTTCTAAAACTAATGTGCATTTGGGTTTAGGGCTGTGTAATTAATCGAACTTTGATCGTGATTTCGGCTCCTAACAATCACAAAAAACAATGTAATCGAGAAAAACATATATTATTTTTTATTTTTTTTGCACCTTACGTTTTGCAAGTAAACTCTTATTTTTGTCTTGTGTTCTGAATGACATTTTCTTTTTTTCAAATGTATTTTTGAAAGAAATTCAAAAACTATCAAGGGAAAATTTTACAGTTCAAGATGTTTTCATTCTTAATTTGGTTTTTAAGTTCAATTAATGCAACATATTTTCAAAAGTCAACTAACATAATCATTAGGGGTGCACGATTCAGAAAATATTAGGATTCAATATGGATTTTCAGGCTCAAAATTCGATTCAAAATCGATTCTCGATTTAAATAAATAAACGATTCACCGTATGTACATGTAGTTACTTTTCTCATGTGATTGCAGTAGACATACAATTTAAAAAAAAAAAAGAAAAAAGAAGAAGGGAAGAGGTTAAATACAAATGTGAATCTTTTTTTTTTTTTTTTTTGCACACCCCTAGTAATCATGTTAAATAATCGCGATTTCAATATTGACCAAAATACATTTCTATCCATAATCGATTTACGGGTGTGGTTTTTCATGCTAAAATAATGCATGTATGATATGATGATCTGGGAATGTAAAACATCACAGATTCCAAGGAGGTTGGTATAGATTGAATGTCTGACTTGAGGACTGTCTGTTGTGTTTTTCACAGCCAAAGATAGCAGATGTTTGTTTCTGAAAAACGTCCCATACACCGCAACAAAAGAAGACATTCTGAAAAGCTTCGGCAAGGCCATCGCCGTTAGGTTTCCTGGTGGAACCGAAGGCCCAAAGAAAGGGTGAGAGTTTAATAAAAACCTGCGTTAACCTGTTATGGTTATTAGAAAATAAAAAGTCACATTTAGTGGATATTTGTAATTTCCTTATTTTTCAACAGCATTGCTTTTGTGGAGTTTCAAAATAAAGCTATTGCTAAGAAAGTACAGCAGCGAAAACAAGAAGTAAAGATCCAAGGCCGGATTTTGATTGTGGACTGTGTCGGAGAAAGAAATGTGCCTGAAGTCCCCAAAGCTAAAGACGACAAAAACAAGGCAGAAGGTAAACCACTGGACGTGTAGACGTTTACTGTCAAAAGCTATAAAAGGAATACTTCACCCCCAAAAATGGTCATTTGTATATCAATTACTCATCTCGTGTTACTTTGAAGTCTTGAAGCTTTTCTTGCGTGTCTCCACGGTGAACGAGGAATCCAAAAGCAAAGAAAAATTCTAGATGAATTGAGGTAACAGTGAGCCAAGTTTAACAGCAGCAACACTATATCATGACTAGGGGTGGGAATCACCAGAGGCTTCACGATACGATATCATCCCGATACTTATGTCACGATACAAGATTATTGCGATTTTAAACATATTGCAATATTCTGCGATATATTGCAACCTTTCTTCCAACTTCAATTTTTTCCCAGTTTCAAATGATGTCCCCCAAAGGAAAATTTTGTCAACATCTGTTTTATCTAAAAAGATACATTTCTCTCTGTTAATCTCACTTCAATTTTATTGCTGCAAAATGGGATTGTCGAGCAGACAGACTGACCAACGCATATATCATAAAAGATCGATACTTAGCGTCTGTGTATCGATACAGTATTGCCACGAAAAATATCGCGATGCTATGCTGTATCGATTTTATTTATTTATTTTATTTTTCCCCCCACCCCTAATCACGACATCCTTTTACAAACTCTCACACAACTCGTGCAGTATAATCCAAGTCTCATTCATCCAGTCATATGCTAGTTATGTCTGCAGTCTATATCGACGACGTTTCGTTTCCCGGATTGTTCAGTTGCCGCCGGAAATTCCCCCGGATGTCCCTCATTACGTCCAGATGTCCGTCACCGTCCTCTTCCTTTGTGTTGGTGTTCTAAACTCCGGTGGATTTCTGAGGACCATTCTCCTCAGATCTCTGCAGGGTAAATCCAGACAGCTAGCTAGACTATCTGTCCAATCGGAGTTTTCTGTCACATGACTAAAACAACTTTTGAACGTACACACGTTCCACCAAAACAAGTTCCTTCCCGAGGCTATTTTGCAGAGGCACCGTGGCTCCGTCCGCCGCTTAGCCCCGCCCAAGACGATTGTGATTGGTTTAAAGTAATGCCAACAAACCAGAGCACATTTTTCTCTCATCCCGTAATGTTGTGTGGACTAGCCAGACCTTATTTAAAACACGCAATAACAGCACCGGCACATTAAAAGAATTCAAGGTAATGGTGAATAGTGATATACAAATGATAATTTATAGGGGTGAAGTATTACTTAAATTATGTATGTTTTATTTATTTTTTTAAATCTGAACAATCAATTAATTACATCTGGAATTAGCGATTTACCTGTACTGACAAGATTTCTTTTCTTTCTCACAGCTGCAGCTCCTCCTCCAAATGAGAGCTTATTTGTGAGCAATTTGCCTTTCAACGTGAATGAAAAAAACCTCAAGAAAGTTTTTCAGAAAGCTGTTAAAATCCAGGTACCAAAAAAGCAAGGCAAATCAATAGGGTAAGCACATGTACACTCACTGGCCTACTTTTTCTTTTTCTTTTTTTTTCCCCCAATGAAAAAAGTATTTCAATAATCCCAAAAAACTCTGCAGGTTTGCGTTTGTGGAGTTTGCAGTGGTGGCAGATGCTGAAAAGGCCTTGCAGTCATCCCAAAACCTGAAAATCTTAGAAAAGGAGATCAGGGTGGAATTCTCCAAAAAGCGAGCACAGTCGGAGAAGGCAAAAGGTGTGTGGGATTGGTCATGTGTTACCTGTCGTCTGATAGGCTGCTTTATCAGGCCAAATTGATATTAGATAGGAAAACATTGATTTCATGCGTTTCAAGTCAGTTTGAGTAATGAAAACAGTAATACCACAATTGTGTCTCCCCTCCAGTCCTATCTAAAACCCTGATCGTGATGGGCCTTGCCGAGAAGACGACTGCAGAGACTCTGAAAGGGGCTTTTGAAGGGGCTTTCAGTGCAAGAGTTGCTGTAGATAAAGAGACCGGAGTTTCAAAAAGGTGGGCAGCTATGGCTATACATACATACATACATACATACATACATACATACATACATACATACATACATACATACATACATAAAATCGATTTGAATCAAGATTCTAGCTCTACTGATTCAAAATCAATTCCAAAAATCTATTCATATTTTTTGGAATTTCTTTTTCGTTTTGACACTATGACATTACCTCGCCATTCCCATAGATGGTGCTGCGTTGAATTCACACTGACGCTTGAGCACTCTTGTCATAATCCAAAGGAGTGCCGCGGAGGTAGTTTAGTCGGGCAGACTATGGCAAACTTCACAGAAAGAATTATTCAACCTGCTCCATCCTCATTGAAGGCGAGAGTTTTGGGCACATCTCGGCTTTTATAACCTCGAGGGGAAGACGGAACTTGATAGGAATCATGCTATATGCAGGCCTTGCCAAGCGAAAGTTAAGTATTTTGGAAAGACCACAAACCTCACATGGTACGCCATCACCCTAGAGATTAACATTAAAGACGTGGATGAACAACAACCTAAAGTAGCGTGCCAGTCAACCAATACACACTCTTTCGCTGCTCTAACCTCCCACAGTTCCGTCAGAGAGAGTGTTCTCAACTGCCGGAGACATTGTAACTGCACAGCGGAGCATGCTCGCTCCAAAACACATAGCCTAGACCAGCTTCTGTTTCTACAAAAGACTGTACAGATTCCAGCTAGTGGTGGACTATGAACTGGTTACATACATACATACATGCATGCATGCATGCATGCATACATAAATGTGTATCCATTATGTGATTCTGACACATCACAAAAGTTCCTTTTGAATGGACTGTAGTTGCCACAGATCTAAAAAGAAAGGGCCTAATTTTAAGAAGTTCAGTGTGCCCAGTCGAGTTCACATTTCACCAGTCAACCTGATAGCTGAAGTACTCCTTAAACCACATTTATCAGTATATTTGTTGGTTTGATCGGAGTACAGCACTTTCTATTTAACCGTTTTATACTTGAATTAAATGTAAAATGAAATGAAAGCTTGGCACTTTTGCAGTTTTTAGTTTAATACAATTTTTTTTTTGTATGAACACCTTTAAAGTAATATCAAACTTTAATTTGTTGTGTTTCTTTTAAATTGTATGTCTACTGCAATCACATGGGGAAAATAACTACATTTACATACTGTGAATCATTTTTTAATCGAAAATCGATTTTTGAATTGAATCTTAAGTCTAAAAATCGGAATCGAATCGTGACCTTTTCTGAATCGTACACCCCTAATATACAACTTGGAAAAACTGCGTTTAGTTTTAGTGGACCTGACTCAGGGAACAAAATGCAACACTTTCTTAAAATCAACTCACTTGTGCCTTTTGGACTTTTTAGAAATCTGATTTTGGACCTCCAGACTTCTACTTGTAATTTCTCTACATAGTTGTATTTCTTTTGCATCCTGATTGTCCTGATCTGTTTTTCAAATTTCTTTTGCGTTTCGGAGAGCTTTGGTGTCTTTCTATGTTCTTATGATGGTGTTGCGTCCTTTCCTGTGTAGTTTTCTTTGTAAATCGCTGTCATTGTAAATGAGGGCCGCCCCTCAATGATCTCTCGAGTATAAATAAAGGTTTGATGAATGAATGAAAAAATATTAGATTAATATAAATATATTCAAAATAAAGGCGCATCTTAAAGATGATATGTATCGATATACCTCACACTGACTTGTCTCACGTTGAAATGTTCTCAGGTTTGGTTTCGTGGACTTTGAGAGTGAAGACAACTGCAAAGCTGTCAAAAAAGCCATGGAGGACTGTGAGATCGATGGCAGCAAAGTGACTGTGGCTTATGCAAAAGCCAAGGGTGTAAAAGGTCCAAAACGCCCCGCCAAGCCCCCCCTGGCGCCCAGTGGACAGCCTGCAGGTCAGAAGGCCGGCAGAGGCCGGCGTAAAGCCAAAGGTGAGTTTAACTGGGGTAATGAATAGATGTGTTTTTCGGAAGTGTTCGACATAGATTACAATCTCATTTCCATGTAAAGCGTGATTTTTATGCTTCTGCGTTAAATCGACGCCGTGGCTATGTACGAAGGTACGTGGAGACATTTACCCTACGCCGTAGCCTGACGTACACCTCTTGAAAAATGTAACGCGTCGCGGTGACGCATGTCACTCGCCCGTGGCTTGGCAGCGTTGCATTTCCCCCGACTCGTTTCCTGGTTCTTCTCCATAAACGACATGAAATCAGGGAGAGGGTTAACTTTTCCTGCTCCAGATTTCCCACCGTGGTCAGAAAGCACAGGGGAGACACTTTGTTTCTCTCACTATGACTCTAGAGTTGCTACTCGCTATCACAGTCACTCTCTCACTCGCTCTACCACACACTCCCTGCGTACACACACACACGCCGGCCATGCTATTCTCTTAAAGGAACACGCCAACTTATTGGGAATTTAGCTTATTCACCGTAACCCCCAGAGTTAGACAAGTCCATACATACCCTTCTCATCTCTGTGCGTTCTGTAAGGCTGTCTTGACGGCTCCAGCGGCATCAGACCAGCACAGAACATGCAGGCGAATGGTTCCAGCAATCCTACTGCTCCGAATAAGTGACAAAATAACGCCAACATGTTCCTATTTACATGTTGTGATTTATAGAGTCACAGCGTGTACAAAAAACAATGTAACATGAGACACAGCTGTCTTCTAACTGTAAACAAACTGGGAACTATATTCTCAGGTGGAAGAATATAGTACTTGGGTGGAGTGATATGCTCGCAGCAAGCCTGTCTGAGAATATAGTTGGTATGGTTTGTTTACTGTTAGAAGACGGCTGTGTCTCATGTTGCGTTGTTTTTTTGTACACGCTGTGACTCTAAAAATCACAACATGTAAATAGGAACATGTTGGCGTTATTTTGTCACTTTTGTCACAATTGGGAGCAGTAGGCTAGTTGGAACCAGTTACCTGCAGGATCTGTGCTGGGCTAAGCTAATGCTGGAACCGTCAGACAGCGTTACAGCACGGACAGAGATGAGAAGGGTATGTATCGACTTGTCTTACTCTGGGGGTTACAGTGAATAAGCTAAATTCCCAATAAGTCGGCGTGTCCTTTCCTTTAAAGAGATCAACGCACACACCAACGCACAAGTGGAGTTTTCGCAGAACCATCCATCACGCTTAAGTTTCAAGCTGCGGCAATCAGTGTTTTTGTTGTTGTTTTTTTACATTAACAATGTTTTAAATGGCTACTAGTAATGTGAAAGGGGCCGCTTTTATTGATGAACACAGAATGGTAAGTCCATATCGACAACGTTTCATTTCCGGGATTGTTCAGGTGCCGTTGGAAATTCCGCCGGATGTCCCGTCGCCTTCGGCCTCCTTTGTGTTGGCGTTCTAAACTCCGGTGGATTTCTGAGGACTATGGTTAACTGCTCCTCAGATCTCTGCAGGGTAAATCCAGACAGCTAGCTAGACTATCTGTCCGATCTGAGTTTTCTGTTGCACGACTAAAACAACTTATAAACGCACACGTTCCATCAAAACAAGTTCCTTCCTGAGGCTATTTTGCAGAGGCACTGTTGCTCCGTCCGGTGCTTAGCGCCGCCCGAGACGATTGTGATTGGTTTAAAGAAATGCCAACAAACCAGAGCACGTTTTTCTCTCATCCCGGAATTCTGTGTGGACTAGCCGCTGCGCTGTGGAGGAAGGTCTGGCAGAGCGAGCCTACAGAATGACCTACTCTGCTTTTCCTCTCATCTGTACAGAACGGTTTAGCATCTTTTGGCTTATTTTATTTTTGTACACGTAACTTTACTGTTTTGGTTTAATCTCTGCGCACTCCCCCATCTACCTCAACTCTCAGCTCTCAACTCAAGCTCGTTTTTTGGCTGCAGCAGCAGACAGCTGCTTCTATTAAAACGTTATATGCGTCCTACCCCAGAACCAAATAGCATACAGACGCAGTTAGCAACAAGCTAACATAGTGGTGTATTTGTAATGTTTACAGCTTGTTGCGCTGCGTAAAAAAAAAAAAACAGCTTTACTAAATGCATTGCACCTTCTTTTGCAACTTTGTTTTTTAGCATCCCTGCATATGGTTTGCAAATTTCAGCCGTTGATATTTTGCCAATATCCGTCCAATGTTTGATAACTGGTTACAGTGGGGGAAATAAGTATTTGACCCCTTGCTGATTTTGCAGGTTTGCCCACTTACAAAGAATGCAAAAATCTACAATTTTAATCATATGTACATTCTAACAGTGAAAGACAGAATCCCAAAGAAAATTCCAGAAAATCACATCATATGAATTTATTAAAATTGATAACCATCTGATGAGGAAAAACAAGTATTTGACCCCCTGGACAAACAGCATGTTAATATTTTGTAGAAAAGCCATTATTGGCCAGCACAGATGTCAAACGGTTTTTATAGTTGGTGACAAGGTTTGTGCACATTTCGGCAGGGATGTTGGCCCACTCCTCCTGCAGACAGCCTCCAAATCATTCAGGTTCGAGGTTGTCGCCTGGCAACTCAATTTTAAGCTCCCTCCAAAGATTTTCAATCGGATTCAGGTCTGGAGACTGGCTAGGCCACTCCAGAACCTTGATGTGCTTCTTCTCCAGCCACTCTTTTGTTGCTTTGGCGGTGTGCTTAGGGTCGTTGTCGTGCTGAAACACCCATCCTCGACCCATCTTCAGCTCTCTCACTGAGGGAAGGAGATGTCGGTCCAGAATTCCACGATACATGGCCCCGTCCATCCCCCTCAATACGATGGAGTTGTCCCGTCCCCTTGGCTGAAAAGCACCCCCAAAGCATGATGTTGCCACCACCATGCTTGACGGTGGGGATGGTGTTCTTTGGGTTGTACTCTGTGTTCTTTGCCCTCCAAACAAGACGAGTTGAGGCCAAAAAGTTCTATATTGGTCTCATCTGACCACATCACCTTCTTCCAGGCCTCTTCTGAGTCGTCCAGGTGGTGAATGGCGAACTTCATGCGGGCCTGTACATGTTTCTTCTTGAGCAGGGCGACCTTGCGTGCGCTGCAGGATTTCAATCCATGACGGCGTAGTGTGTTACCAACCGTTTCTTTTGTAACTGTGGTCCCAGCTGCCTTCAGTTGATTCATCAGTTCCCCCCTTGTGGTTTTGGGATGATTCCTCACCGTTCGCATGATCAGGGACACCCCACGAGGCAAGATCTTGTGTGGAGGCCCAGACCGAGGGAGGTTGGCGGTGGTGTGGTGCTTCTTCCATTTCCTGATAACTGCACCGAGAGTTGATCTTTTCTCTCCAAGTTGCTTTCCGATTCTCTTGTAGCCCATCCCAACCTTGTGCAGATCAACAATCTTGTCCCTGATGTCCGTAGAAAGCTCTTTGGTCTTGCCCATGGTGGTGATGTTGAATGCTGGTTGTTTGGGTGTTGACAGGTGTCTTTTATACAGGTAACGAGGTGAGGCAGGTGTATTTGATGTAGATAATTGGTTCGGATTGGGACTGTGTCTTAAAGAAAGACTAACTGGCTTGTAGGAGCCAGAATACTTGCTGTTTGTCCAGGGGGTCAAATACTTGTTTTTCCTCATCAGATGGTTATCAATTTTAATAAATTCATATGATGTGATTTTCTGGAATTTTCTTTGGGATTCTGTCTTTCACTGTTAGAATGTACATATGATTACAATTGTAGATTTTTGCATTCTTTGTAAGTGGGCAAACCTGCAAAATCAGCAAGGGGTCAAATACTTATTTCCCCCACTGTATATGTGGGTATTGTTTTTATATTAAAATGTTGTATTTGTGTAGGATTCCATAAACAGCCAGGGTCAGTTAGTCTACACCTTGAGTGTACTGTTTACTTTGGTCTTTGACTGGTTTGGTTTGATGGTTTTTGAGTGAAAATAAAACAGATTTTTATTTTTCAGGTAAAGGACGTGGAGCCGGCACGCCACAGGATGCTGTTAAAGAAGTGGACAAGTTATTATATATATATATATATATATATATATATATATATATATATATATATATATATATATATATATATATATATATATATATATATATATATATATATATATATATATATATATATATATATATGGGGGCGTGGAAATGTGTACAGTTGTTCTAGTCCTACATGATTGTAGGATATGTAGAGATGTTCCAATACCTTTTTTTATTTTTTTTATTTTATTTTTTCATTCCCGATTCCGATACCTGAACTTGCGAATTGGCCGATATCAAGTACCGATCCGATGTTGTATGGCCTGGCTCGGGTTAAACCCTTTGTAAAACATGAAAAATCCATTCAGTGAATGAATGCCATAGAACCTATTTAAGTCTTAACGGAAAACTAACATAAATAAACTACTTAGTATTTTTTTTCGGGGGCTAAATATGTGATGTTGGATCCTTGCATCGACTTGCTTACTCACCGATGATTACTCAGCATTTTAGGCAGTATTGGAGGCTTTCCCCATATCAGTATCGGAACAACTCTACATGTGACACCTTGTCATTTTTATTTTAAAGTCATATTTTGTACTTTAATCTATGAACTTCATAACTATTATGAAAACGTATGAAAGCACCCTGACTTGTTATCACATGTTAGTTTTGTGATGTGAAAAGTTGATTTCAGATTGAACCCTTTTTATGTGAAGATAAATATATTTTCAAACCACAGCAGCTGTGTCTTGAGTTCTGTTATTAACATCTGCGATGAAGACCCAAAAGGGGTTATCTCAGGACACAGCTGAACCCTCAGCCAAGTCTTTTTACTCTGCCACTGGTCTGAAATTAAAAACCCGGCTCACATCTAAACATGCCATATTTGATAATCCATAAGGCTACGTTCACACTGCAAGTCTTAATGCCTGATTCTGATTTTTTGCTCAGATCCGATTTTTTTGTTTGGCTGTTCACATTAAAATGTGGCCTATATCAGATTCCAGTGTGAACTGTTTGCGGTTTTGAACTGACCCGCATGCGCAAAAGAACAATAACAATGACATCAGACACAGCACGCTGTTGCACTAAAGTTAGGGAGGTTATGGAGGAAGTCAGCATTTTTATTTATTATTCAGCTTTTATTTTTTTATTTTGTATTAAAATGTTTGTGTAATGGCAGCCATGCACAGGTGCTGAGGAGGAGAAGAGAAAGAGACAAATTTGCGGGGTAATGGCTGCAACTTCACTAAAGAGGTCTGTGTGACCGTACGGCCAATTTGCACGTCAGGACCGCTACGGGCCTCCACCACTCTGGCTTCGCCCTCTCACACGCTCCACCTCCCCGGCGGTGCGGCGACTCGGGCCGGTGGTGCGCCCGACCCCGAGGGACCGGGATCCCACCTCAGCCGGCGCACGCCGGCTTTCACTTTCATTGCACCACGGGTGCTTGACTTGCGAGCGCGTTAAACTCCTTGGTCCGTGTTTACAGGCGGGTCGGGGGGGTTGCCGACATCACCTTTTTACGTGAGCCGATCCCCGCCCTGGCGATGCGACGCGCGGTTGGGTAACAATGAGGACAGTCCGCCCCGGTTAACAGCCGCACTGGAAGCAGGGGGCCCCGCCCCTCCCCGCGGGGAGAGTGGGCGCAGCGAGGGTTTTTGAGGTAAAAGTCATTACAAAACCGCCTTGGCTGTTCACACTGCGATCGCATTGAAAAAAATCAGATCTGGGTCGGATTCAGGACCACATGTGGAAGTGGCCTGAATCTGATCTGAAAAAATCAGATCTGGGCTAGATTTGAGTGTTCACACTACTTCTGAAGAAGCCTGACCTGGTCACTTGACCCCAAAAAAATCGGATTTTGGCCACTTTGACCTGCAGTCTGAACGTAGCCTAAATGTTGCATCACTGCATGGAGAGGCAGGGTAATAATAAGTTCACTGCTCCTTGCACAAGACGCTCGCGCTGGCAGTTCTCCGATTTGCAACTTCAGCCCGCACGCTGAACTCTAGCGAACTGACCTCATATCCTGTCCCCCACTCCCCCACTTCCTTGTGAATGGACCGGTTTGGGACGGTCTCGTGCAGCGGCGCAGCGTGGATCCGTGTTGTGTCAGCGCGCGTCTACACACACACACACACACACACACACACACACACACACACACACACACACACACACACACACGATGGAGCCGCGCGGTGCTGCACGGGGCACGCGAGCAAACTCTTTAATGCAACACTTGACTCCCCTGGCTATGTAACGTCTCGTGCATCGCTGGAGAAGAGAACAGGCATCGGTAAGTTGTTAACGGGCATGAATTGGCGCTTATTTTCCACGGTATTTATTTTTTATTTTTTATCTTATATGTTAGGCGCGTCGCCACAGTTCAACAGGAACTTGCTAAACCGCTAGACTTTTTAAATGATTCAAGCTGCGACTGAAAATGGCTCCTCGTTCACTATTTGGTGCGGTTAGGTCCAGTGTTGAAACTGTGTCGGAATGTTTGTTTTCTACTCGGATAGGAAACTTCTAGCTTCCACCGTTTTCGCGTTTAAAACGTGTTGCTACCAACCAGAGGCAAGTAGCACAGGACGTTATTGTTCAATGTCTATACAAAAAACTATCACTTCTTGGACGTTATGTTTTATTGTTCTACAACGTTGAATTATGTCTGCTTGTTTGACTCTTTAAATGTCTACAAATCCAAATGAAGTGAAATGAACGAACCATTGATTGCAGAAGTACTCGCTCAGTAAAGGCGTGACCTGGGTCTCTGTAGACAAGTTTGCACATCTGGAAGTTCTTGTATAAGCGTGTAGTATAAAGTGCTGTCAAGTTGCAACTGGGACCCTGCCATAAATTCTGAATTGAATAGAAACCAGGGCTCGACTTTGGCTGCTCTAGGACTGCAACATAGTTGTTTTGAAGCCAGCTCCGTGTAGCTTTGGCTTTATGTTTGGGGTCTTTGTCCAGCTGGAAAATAAATCTGATCCAAAGTCCCGGCTGGCTTGCAGAGTGCAGCAGGGTTTCAAGCAGGATTTCTCTGTATTGTTGCTGCATGTATTTGACTGTCTGGTAAGGCTGCCTCGTCGAGCCTTCCAGGACCTGCTGCAGAGAAACATGAGCCCTGCGTGATTCTACCATGCTCCAGCTTTTCTCTATCCGGCGGTAACACTTTACTTGAAGGTATCGACATAATCGTGACATGACACTGTCATAACTATGACATGACACTGTCATGAACGTGTCATAAACAAGTCATACACTTTTATGACTTATGTCATTCGATTTTTGTCATGACAAGTTGACATTGTTTGGGTTGTCTTGATTAAGACAACTTGACATTAATCAAAGTGACATTACCAGAAGTTGACATTAAATTTGTTTGGGTTGTCTTGATTAAGACAACTTGACATTAACCAGGATGACATTACCAGAGGATGTCTTTGTCATGACAACTTGATATACTGTCTTCCTGTTTAATGTCAAGTTGTCTTAATAAGGACATTCCAAAGAAATTGAATGTCAAGTTGCCAAAGGAACTGACACTTTGCTGCAACACAAACTAATATATTTATTCACCTCTATTCACACACACAATGAGACATATTTTCAGTTGTGATTGAACAGTATTTTTTGAGTTGCTATATAGGCCAACTTTGATCTTTACATATAGGCTAAGCATTCTGTAGCAAATAACAATAAACCCACTATTAATTACAATATCTTAATGCAGTGTAACTACTTCAACATGTAAATAATGCACCTAAAATACAAACGTGAGCAAGGGCGTTCAGCAATCGCTATTAGGCTATATCAAATCAACAGCTACATGCAATTTAGCTCGCAGGTGAAGAATACAAACAATGAAAATCACCAGTTAACTTAATTTGCAAGACCACGCTTAAATGAACTGACAACATAAGTTATACGACTTACAGTTCTCAAGGACGTACACACACCATCTCAACTGGCTAGTTATCCTTGTGTGTCTGCGCTATTCTCCGACATGCACTCCAACAACGCAGCCCCTATTTCTGATACCGTGGGGGGCAGAAATGTTGCCGTGAGGGGCTGCCATTTTCAAATCAACATAGAGGAAACACTGAAATACATCTCTGGTAATGTAATCCTGGTTAATGTCAAGTTGTCATTACAAAGACATCCCAAACTAATTTAATGTCAACTTGTCATGACCAAGACAACTTCTGGTAATTTCACTTTGATTAATGTCAAGTTGTCATAATCAAGACGACCCAAACAATGTCAACTTGTCGTGACAAAAACCGAATGACATTTAATGACAGAAGTCATAGACGATTAGGACTTGTTTATAACGTTTATGACACGTTCATGACAGTGTCATGTCATAGTTATGACTGTGTCATGTCACAATTATGTCGATACCTTCAAGTAAAGTGTTACCAAAGAAAGTGGTTTCTTACGTTTGTACCTAATCTGGATCAAGTAATTTTCCCTTTAAAACCTATTAAAGCAACATATTTTCTGTTGATGAGGCATCAAAAATATTAATCTGGATGTAAAATAAGTGTTTGCTACAAAAGTACATTTACTCAAGACTGTACTTAAGTACAAATGTTGAGGTACTTGTACTTTACTTGAGTATTTTCTTTTCATGCCACTTTCTACTTCTACTCCGCTACATTTCAGAGAGAAATATTGTACTTTTTACTCCACTACATTCATCTGACAGCTTTAGTTACTAGTTACTTTACAGTACTTAACAATATAACAGCTTACGAGTCCAGGCAAAATGATTAGACCATTAAACACACAACTGTTTGGATCGTTTCCAGTTTCTAAAATGTAAGGATTTTTCTGCATTGAGTACTTTTACTTTTAATACTTTAAATATGTTTTCCTGATTCATACTTTTACTTAAGTAACATTTTCAATGCTGAATACTTCTACCATCACTAGACCTCCGACATGATGGTGCTTATTGAGAGGTGAGGTCCTATAAACTGTGAATCAAACATTATTGTAGGTGTGACTTTTATTGAACATATCAAACGTGTGTGCATGGTGCAAAGGTTTCCATGGATTAGAGCCTATCCGGCACTGGATTATTGCCTAACACCACACCACATGACACTAATTGTCAAATATCTTCACTTTTTGTCAAAGTTGTCAATAAAAAAAAAAAAAAGTCTGTAGTGCCCCGAAGTGCTCTTTGGAAGGGAACACAAACCTTCAAAAAAAAAGAAAGGTCCAATGCACTCTTCTTGCAAAAAGTTAAAAAGCCTTTGTTTAAATGGCTATTTCGTATGGAAATTGTTACTACATTAAAAATAGAGCTGGGTAACAACCCACGCGTAGCTCTTCTTGAAGTTTGCTCTTCTTATAAATATAATGTCTTCTATTTCTGTAGCCAGAGGTTTAGTTTAGTTTTTTATTTATCTCAAACAATCAACATACTAAAGCAGGGGTCTTCAATGTGTTTTAAGCCAAGGACCCATTAACTGAAAGAGAGATGGAGCTGGGACCCCCTATTACATATATTTTATAAAATGAAGTTGCATATTAAACTGGGCCTACAGTAACTTGTAGGGCGGCCTAAAGCCTTTATACATACCTTTTTTTTTTTTTTTTTTTTACATAGAATACTAAGTTATTCAAATGGCCTAATAATTGTTGGCATGATTTTATAAATCATGTTTTAATGTTAAATATACATGTGGCACACGTCTGTGGACGGCCTTAGTGACTACCTTACCTATAGGCTTTTTGGATTTTTGCTAAGGTGCTCATATTATGCTCATTTTCAGGTTCATAATTGTATTTCGAGGTTGTTCCAGAATAGGTTTATGTGGTTTAATTTTCAAAAAACACCATATTTTTGATGCAGCTCCTCTTTTCACCCTGTGTGTTGAGCTCTCTGTTTTAGCTACAGAGTGAGGCATCTCACTTCTGTTCCATCTTTGTTGGGAGTCACACATGTGCAGTACACTGCTAGCTTGTCAGTTGCAGAGTATGAGGGCGTGCCACGCTAGCAGCTAGGTGAGCATTATAACGTGTGTTACAAAGTGACGCACGTTTGTCTCTGAAGTAAAGGCTGGACTACAATAGAGCTGTTTGGAACAGTGTTTTCTGTTGGAGATGGTAAGTCCCTTTGGGGTGGATTTTGGGCTTTTTCACTTTGTAAACCCATAACATGCACACCAAGATATATAACACAATAAAGGAAAGCGAAAAAGCCGAAAAACATAATATGAGCACTTTAAAGGTCCCATGGCCTGAAAATATCACTTTATGAGTTTTTTTAACATTAATATGCGTTCCCCCAGCCTGTCTAAGGTCCCCCATTGGCTAGAAATGGTGATAGGTGTAAACCGAGCCCTGGGTATCCTGCTCTGCCTTTGAGAAAATGAAAGCTCAGATGAGCCGTTTTGGAATCGGCTTGTTGTGAGATCATAAGGAGCAAGGTTACCTCCCCTTTCTCTGCTTTGCCCGCCCAGAGAATTTGGCCCACCCATGAGAAAGAGAGAGACATCATGGCTTTCAAACGAGAAAAGTGGCACCTTGCCCCCCCTCTCCTCCTCAATAGCTTCAGACACAGAAATGGCACATTCTAAGGAAAGCTCATTGTGGGACTGGCTCTAGTGGCTGTAGTTCTGCACCAAAGCTGAATTTCGGGAAATAAACTTCAGATACAGTATTAGGGGATCACTAAGGTTTATATAAAAGCATCCAAAGAGCACCATGTCATGGGACCTTTTAAGACTTTTGAAAATTTGGAAAAACTTTCAAAAATTAACAATACTTCGGAGGCCCCCCTGCATTAACTCTGAGGACCCCCTAGGGGTCCCGGACCCCCTGTTGAAAATCTGTTCTAAAGTAATACACCTGAACTTAAAATGTAAGTAAAGTAAGAACTTTCTATATTAAAACAGTTTTGTGCCATAACTGCATCCATATAAACCTAATATAAAGGCTTTTTAACTTTTTGCATGAAGAGTGCCTTGGACCTTTCTTTTCTTAGCACAGGTTAGTATGTTGTGAAGCTCAGTTGAAGTCCTACGGATTGGACATGTGAATGCCCTCAATATAATCAAGCCGAAATGAGGCAGTACTTCATCTTGGCTAGTCTTCCAGGAAAACGTGAGTCAACAGTATCAAGATGAGAGAAAACCACAGTGAAGGTAGCTGTTTTCTTCTTATCCACAGAGGCTTGGGAGACTTTTATGAGTTAGGCGTGTAGGTGTTGCAGGTTGTTACTTGCAAGAGAACTTTCTCTCCTTTAGACAGCTCATTGTTTACCAAGTAGATAAGGATTTCCCCTAATTATGTTTTTATGTTTAGCGCTATGCAAACACATTCCACTTGTGTTTGTCTCCAGTTAGGAATATTGACTTATATTGTATAATATAAAGTAAATGAATCACTGACTCTCTTCCTTGTTTGGGCTTTTTTATTTGCTTCAGAAGTCATAAAAACTGAATCCTTGAACGCCCTAGACTGGGATTAGAGTTGCAACATCTCTGCTGATCAGACCGAGTCGAAGACTTCTATAAGAAGAAAGCTTCAGCGAGTAAAGCAGCTGTTGGAAACATAGTAAATAAAGTGCTCTCTTCTTTCTTACACTTTGCAGTTGTTGCACTTCAGACAGAATGAAGACGAGAGAGGTGAAGATTATAAACCAGGGTCTGGAGGATGAGATGGTAAATATCACTTCCCATTTTAATGCTGCTTCTAGAATTGTCTTTTCTATTGAACAATGCACCATCGAATGCTAACTTTTTGTGTTGTAGAAGAACCGTTTGGTGTGTGAGTTTCCGTTTGTTCGCTGGATACAAGCCTAATGACATGTTTGGAGGGAAATGAACAGTGTCAATCAGAAACGATGAGATGAGATTTGTAAGAAGAAGAAGTAAATTGTTTTTTTTTAAACAAAACTCAAGTGATCTGGAGTGATAGTTGAAAAGTATAGGTCTTTTTTCACAGAAGACATTTTGACATGTCACAGTAGGAACATCACAGATGTAAATATTAAAATGAATGATGGCTGAATTCATATTTAGCTGCTTTCACCTTACTAGGACACTTGGAACAGAACTCAAACAGATTGTTAATGTTTAATGTAATTAGTAACTAGGGGTCGACCGATGCTGGTTTTTCCGGTTATTAGTTGTTAATGAAACCGATAACCGATATGCATTTACGGCACAGTAAAACTGAAAATATTTTAGTCAAAATTAACATTTTTGGATTTTACAAATTCCAACACTAAAGTTTGTTTTAATGTTTTAAGCAATCATTTAATAAAACTGAAACTTTAAACATAATAAAAGTCAAAAAAGGAATAAAATAAAAACTAAAATAGCTTCCTGAAGTATTAACAGGCTTGTTTGTTTGCAGGTGTTGCAGATCTGTAGCGGAGCCAAAGTAGCGCATTTTTTTTGAATGAATTAACTTTATTGGTCACCTGTAAAAGAAAACACTGATCTGCAGACAGGCCGATGATTCGTCGATCCCTTTTTGTAACACCTGTGCTTTTCCTACTATGACCAGTCAAAAGGTGTGTTAACGTTGGTGTGTGTGCATACAGGAGGTGTGGGGTTACCAGCCCTGCCTGTGGAAGATGATCCTGGTGGGTGTGGGTGCTGTGTGCTCGGGGGGTCTCCTGCTGCTGCTGCTCTACTGGCTGCCTGAGTGGGGCGTTAAGGTCACCTGCACATGCACCTCGCTGAGGGACGCGCACACACTGCTGCTCAGGACCACGGTAGGAAAAGACTCATACAACTCTTTCTCTGTACGTTCTTTTTTTATTCATACTGTACAAAGAAAACAATGAATGCCTAACATACTATAGAAGACTTTAAAAAGACTAAGGCTACATTTACACCGCTACGTTGTGGTTTTTAAGCGGAGTTTTGAACCAAAAGCAATCTCTCTGCACAGCAAGTATATTTTAGCTCCAGTAGAAGAAGTAATCTCTTCTGGTATACTGGGCATAAACAGGAGGCAGCATTTATAGGTTAGTAGCTTAGGCCCTGTTTACATGAGAACGCTCGCGAGTGAAAATGTAAAAAATATTTTATCAGAAGTGCCTTTTGTTTAGACGGCGACGGTGTTTTTGGGGCTTAAAAACGCAAAAAAGTGAAACCACCCTCCATAGTGGAAATCTTAAAAACGCTCCACTGTCGCGCAGAAATCTGCAAAAAGTCTGCAGCCTCTATTGTTGTGGTGGCTGGCGACCCACCTCATATTTCGTTCCATAAATCAAAATATAGAGTGATTACTCGCCCATGGCCGCTCCGCCGTTGGGTATCCACAGCCTGCCTATACTTGGTCCGGATGGCTTTCAGCTTTGATGAGATCTGACTTCTACAGATAGCGTCCCTCCAGGTACAGAATACTGCTGAAGAAATTCGGTCCATATGTCTATATGGCAGGACTTCCAGTCCACGCCCTGTTGTGCCACAAATTGTCAGCTTTTGTTGTTCGCCTCGCCATGTTTTGGTTTGGTGCTACTAGGGAGAGAAGTAGAAGGAAGGTTCTACGCAGGCAAATGGATTACCACCTAGCAGCCTGGTGTGCATACTACATCGAATTTCACACACTTTTGCGTCACCACGCAGATTTCCCCCCTTTGCGTTTTCTCTTCAGATCGTTTCAGTCTAAACATAGCCTAAGTCTCAGAGACCGATGAGACACAATCAGGTGGTGAAACGTCCGTGTCGGTGTTGCCAAAGGTGTCCGTTTGCGGCCGTTGAGACTGCATCACAACCCCGCAGATTTCAAACCAAAACGGGTCCGAAGTGTTTTCAAATTTCTCCAGTTTAGGGGATCTGAAATGCCAGAGCTGTGTGAAAGCGAGGTGTAAACGTTGAAAAAGATATTCGTTTTTAAACCGCAATGTAAATGTAGCCTAAAGTCTCACACCATTTCACATTTAAAGACAATCTGTCATAATTTGAGTTTTTTTGTCACAGACTAAAGAATTTTACTACCAAGACTTCAACCTTACCATAATATCAAACATGTAAGTTTTATCACCTTACACCAGACCATTGAGACGGCGGGAGCGCGCCCCAATTCTAGCAAGACTCTCGAGATTTCATTCAGATATCGGAAGTTTGTCTGCGCCAACGGAAAGTAAATTCAGCATTTGTGAATGAGGCCATTGTTGTGTTCCCCTGCTAAAACAAAGAAAACAAACAAAATTAGACTTACTATAACTTTATGTGTGTGTGTGTGAGAATCTATTTCTTCTTTCACAGAATTGTGAGTTCACTCTTGTGCTGCTGCTCACACATCATCCTGACACGCGCTACATTCTTTGGCACACATACTGGATTACACTGCAAATGATGAATTCAGTGTCGACTCAACAGCCAAGGACAAAAATGCAATTCTTTATATTGTTAAACAGGATGAGTTCAGGCAGTGGTTTCGAGCCAAAGTACATGTGATGTCGGCTCCAGGGAAGAAGCCCTTAGACAGCCTGGACCTGCAGTCCGCGGCTCAGCTGCCCAATGGAGACGGAGACCACGGCATCAGTGCTGTGCACCAGGAGCATCATGGGAAATGTGCCCATAGACAGCCTGTTCAGGTGCGTCGGTGGGAAACAGTTTCTGCTTTTTTCATCATCTGAAGCTGATTCAAGATTCATGTTCTATCGTAAATCACTGATCTGAGTACTTGATTGGTTTTAAAGCTATAGTGCGCCACTATTTTATATTAATGAACTAATGAATTTGCATTCAAGCCATTGCCAAATGAGTTGATACAAAGCTAATTAAGCCTATCAGCTCCACAAAACTCTCTCTCTGTATTTCTCAGTATGGCTATGTTTACTAAATGGTGTAGTCCGACGACTTTCGCGCGCGGCAGCTTCGAGTGAAGCGTTTTACGTCAACGCTGAAAAAGGACAATAGCAGCGTTCAGCTTCGGAGACGGAGAGCACTGCTACAACAGGAGAAGGCGTGGCTGAAAACCCAAACAAACGCCCACGACATCTTTCAGTCAGCGATTGTACTGCTAAGAAAAGACCTACACGTTCAGCAGGAGGACTAAAATCCCAAAAAGAAAGTGACCGACGGACAGACCGCATTTGTATTGTATAGAAATTACAATCTAATTACCTCTTCTCAAGGGTCCATCATGTTTTTTTTTTAATCCTCCGTGTCCTCCTTGATTTGACGGGATAAACGCTACTAGCAACTGCATGGAGGAGGGGTGGGGGTGGTGTGCGATCAAGGAAGGCTTGTATCATGTGGATGCTCCAACAGTGTTGTTGTCATTACTTAGAATTCCTCAGGGTGACAGAAACTACGCACTATAGCTTTAAATATATGCATTTAAGTTTTAGAGTCCAGCCCACTGATTGGCTGGTCTCTGTCCGTAAAGTTGTTACGCTGTCAATATGTGACCACCTTTTCCCCCTTTTAGATCCACTACTTCACCCACCACAGCACTAAATACTACTGGAATGATTTGATGCAGAACTTTGAATTGCATAAGTAAGAGTCCCACTGAAACACAATGTTATTGTACAGTATTTGGATGATGAGATGCTGACATTTATGCAGTTAATGAACTCCATTTTGTTATTGAATAGTTGATACAGTATGTATATCTTTTGCTCTGCACACATTTCTTTTTGGCACTTACATGTGGCTCTTTGTAGTTTGGCTTATTTGAGGCTTGTGTGCTTCTACGTGATTCTTGCTGTTCTGAGTTTGTACCTTCATGGTTGAATGCACTTATTGGAAGTCGCTTTGGATAAAAGCGTCAGCTAAAAGAAATGAAATGTAATGCACAGTAGAAATGGATGTGTGTGACTTTTCTAGAGGCTTGGAAGATGTGAAGGTGAGCTGTGCAAGCATCCACTCCTCCCACAGCTCCGGGCTTTCTAAAACCCTGCAGGACTACAGGTACACACATGCACACATATTTCATGTTTTCTCGTTTACTAATTCTAGTAAACTAAGTCTAAGCATCAGAATATGCACTTCCCCACAGGCATGTGATCAAATGCCCTCTTTTTCTTAATCAGGAGGTTGTTTTTCGGGGAGAATGAGATTGCTGTAAGAGTGCCGTCTATATTCAAGCTCCTCATAAAGGAAGTGAGTTTAGAGTTCTTTGCGTAATATCACGTCTGGCACTTCTTTTAGCATACTGTTATCAGAAATGCTAATCTCTCTCTTCCTCCATCAGGTGTTGAATCCTTTTTACATCTTCCAGCTCTTCAGTGTTGTTCTGTGGAGTGCTGAGGACTATTACTATTATGCTACCGCCATAGTTTTAATGTCTGTGATTTCAATAGCTACCTCACTGTATACCATTAAAAAGGTGAGTCACACAGTAATAGCAGTTTCGGGAGGAATGCCCTTAATAATCCTACTCCATTATAATCTTTCCTGAGAAGTCTGTGCTCATCATCTTATCCATATGTGTGAAAGTTCTGCGTTTCAGGAAGTATGTACTTTGTGATACAGTGTTCCTTTTATTCCAGCAATATGTGATGCTGCATGACATGGTGGCAACACACAGCGTGGTCCGTCTCTCAGTGTGCAGAGGAAATAAAGGTATGTTTTACGTTCTGGCTATTAAGCTGCATTCACATTGCCTGGGTTGGCCGCCAGACGGTGCGGCAAAAACGCAGGTTTTCAAAATCATTTTAGTTACGGCATTCTGACAGCACATGGTTTCCTTCCCGACTCTCCCAGTCTGTCTTTAACTTTAAACTGGATATAGTTGTCGGTATAGTTGTGTATAAATCCTATTATTTTTCTGTAATACATTAACCCCATTATTGATCTCTCATAGCACCCAGCAGAGAGAGAGAGTGTATGATCTCATTTCCCTAATGTTGTTCCTAGATATTGAACAGGCCATGTCAACAGATCTCGTGCCCGGTGATGTCATCATTATTCCAGCGAATGGGATGATCATGCCCTGCGACGCTGTGCTCATCTGTGGGACCTGCATCATAAACGAGAGCATGCTGACAGGTTGTATTTCCTTGTACTTACCGGTCTGATTTCCTAAAAAGAATCTTAACCCGATGTGTACTTGGTAGCTTTTCCTGGAGCTTTTCACCTCGAGGTCTTCATTAGCAGATAGGATTTTCTCAGTTTTCATGAAGTTTTCCAGTCGAACGTCCTGGGAAAACCTTATAAATGGACTTTGAGTTAAGATTTTATTTAGTCAAACTAAACTCCAAAGTTCATCTTAACTGTCTTGTTATTATTTTTCAGACCCACAAGAGAGAACTGGCCCTCATTTTGTTATTGTCTTGTACTCATCATGACAAAAGTGATTTACCACTATTCTTAAAGAAATATATGCTGCCCAGCTTGTACTATTGACTCATGTTACTGGTGTAGCTGCTGTCGAGTCAAGTTTAATTACATATCCAATTTAATACGACAGGCGGAATCAATGTGCTTTAAAATAAAAGAAAGCAAGAAAAAGTACACATAACATATAAGATAAGGAGGTATTACATGTATGGAAACATATAAGATACGATAAAAAGAAGACAAAGTAGTATTAAAAAGGAGTCATAATGATAAAAATACTGATTCTATGTTTGAAAAAATATACCTGTTAACCACATACTTTAAACCTAACTAAAGTCTGTTTTTAAAAGCAGTACTTCCACTGCCGCTACTAATAACAATCATGAATATCTGTCACAAATAGTAATAATCCAACACAGTTAACTATGCTGTTATATCGACATGTATTGTGGGCTATCTTTGTGCTATCCAAATGTAAGCCATCCACGTAGAACATGCTGGTAATATGAATAGAGCATTTGTTCTCTCGCACACAATTAAACCAAAACTGTGAAATTCATTAAAGTGAACAAAAAAAAGCATTTATTACATTTCATGGCTTCTTTCTCCGTTTGCCCAACATTGCGGCTTTGGTTCTGTTTTGAGGTGCGTTTTCCTTTATTTGATGTTAATTCTCCGTCCCATCTTCAGGAGAGAGCGTGCCAGTTACCAAGACAAGTCTGCCTAGTTCAGGTGAGGAGGCGGCCGTGAGCTACAATATAGAGGAGCACAAGAGACACACCCTGTTCTGCGGTACCCGTGTTATCCAGACCCGCTTCTACGCCGGAGAACTGGTGAAGGCCGTTGTGGTCAGAACAGGTGAGACAGAGGAGAAGAACAGAGTGGGAATAACAGCTGGTGGCCTTGGTGATGAAGTGTACAGACTGAAGCGTACAGACTTATCATCCTCAGGGGTTGCACATATTCAGCCTCTGCTGTGATTACAATGTTACAAAGGCTAACCTAACCTGGGTAACACAAAGGAACACAGCTACTAAAGGTTAACCTAGCTCGTAACGTTACTCCCCCTGTCTCGTTTTCCCTTCGTGTTTGCATTCAACGTGAGAATGAGACAAACTCGCCTGGATGAGTGTATGTCTTTCCTCCTTCCAGAGGGGTTGTGCTTTGTGCTGTGTTAAACTGACTCACCCAGAATCTGCATGGTTTTGCGTCTGAAGATTGCTGCTTGCCTCGGTGACCACGGTTCCGTTGGCGTGCTCCGTTGGCGTCTTTGCCAGGGCCAAGAATGAAAGAAAGTGTGTGGTTTTGCAGCAGTCGATGTGCCGCTTCCACGATCGTCTCCAGCCGGAAACAATCTCTTGAATGAATCTCCTCCCACACAGCTGCAATAGACTGAGTTATCAGCATCACACAAACCGGTAAGTGCTGACACGCGACATAAGGGACGTCCCCTTATGTTACATGTCGGCACTTACCCTATCAGCTAACTACTCAGATCAGATCAGAATCATTTATTTGTCATAGTCCCTTCAAATTAAAAAACTGTTCTCCTCCAGCCACTTGCAGTGCAGGAAAAGTCAGCAATCACACTTTGTTGCTAGGAGAGGCCGACGCAAACCTACGTCGAGCCGCCATACGGAAAATCACGTACTCCAAAGACACAAAACTGATATCATAACAACAAGAAGATGAAAAAAATCCAACGTCATTACTTCTGTGTTCCCGCAGGCTTCAGTACAGAGAAAGGCCAACTGGTGCGCTCCATCCTCTACCCTAAACCCACAGACTTCAAGCTGTACCGCGATGCTTACCTGTTCCTGTTGTGTCTGGTGGGGGTGGCGGGGATCGGCTTCCTCTACACCATCGTCCTCAGTATCATGAACAAGGTAACCTTTCCTCTGGGACATGAAAGGCAAAGCTCAGATTTGAATGTTTCATTTATGTACTAGAGTTTCTCCAGGATTGATTGATTGATTGATTGATCAAATCATCTCAAACAATCAACATACTGTAAAAGAAGAAGGAAAAAAACTGATAAAAATACAAAGATAAAACACAAACATAGATAAATAAATCAATCCAACTCCGTCAAAGAACAAAAAAAGGATAAGTTTGGTGGCTGGGTTGGATTGGTGGTAGAGCTGGCGCACATTGTACCAAGAGGTTTATGCCTCGACGCAGAGGTCCAGGGTTCGAATCCGACCTGTGACACAAAAATGTCTTCCCCCTTTCTCACGTAGCTGTCCTGTCAAAAATTAAAGGCGGAAAAGCCCAAAAAATGATCTAAAAAAAGGATAAGTTTGGAGCAGGCAGAATTTCCGGGGTTGTTCAGGTCTCGCCAGAAATTCCGCTGGATGTCCCTCATTTAGGCCAGACGTCCCTCATTTTCCACTTCCTTTGTGTTGGCATTCTAAACTCCGGAGGATTTCTGAGTACTATGGTTAACTGCTCCTCAGATCTCTGCAGGGTAAATCCAGACAGCTAGCTAGACTATCTGTCCAATCAGAGTTTTCTGTTGCATGACTTAAAACAACTTTTGAACGTACACATGTTCCACCAAAACAAGTTCCCTCCCGGACTATTTGGCAGCGGCACCATTGCTCCGTAGATTGATGATTGTGATTGGTTTAAAGAAATGCCAATAAACCAAAGCAGGTTTTTCTCCCATCCCGGAATGCTGTGTGGACTAGCCAGACCCTTCCTCCGCTGTGGAGGAAGGTCTGGCAAAGCGAGACTAGTCCTGCCCCTACTTTACAAAATCATAATATTACAGAAGGAACTAAAAGACATGTATGTACTGCATCCAAAAACGCAGGTCATACAACAATACACTGTGACTACATTCCAATACTCATATTCAGTTCAATTCTTTTAAAAAGGGACAGTGTACATGAATTAACATTCTTTAGGAAAAAAACATGTAAATGCAACCGAGTTAGCTTAAAAGCTACTCGGCATCGGCAGTCCTGTCGCGTTAATAGGCATCCTAAGGTGAAAACAACATAAAAATACAAATATATGTACATCAAATAAAAGCACATTACATTGTAGTTTACAAAACATAAAAGTATACACATACACAGATAAGTAATATATACAATTAAAAAAGAGAAAGTGTGCAATATAAAAATGAAAAGTTATGACGTTCTGGCTGAATGTGGTTTTGTCGGTGGTGATCTCTTTCTTTCTGTATTAGTCAAGTATTGTTGCCTTTAATCTATTTTTAAACTGTATAATATTATGGCTTTGTTTGATTTCATTGTTTAGTCCTTTTCATAAGCTCATCCCACAAACTGAAATACACATGCTTTTTAGACTAGTTTTTACAAAAGTTTTAACATAAATGTACTTTTTGGCTTCTATCATCCTATAGAAATCCTTCTTTGTCATTCATGGTTGGTTCCTCCTTGATCTCTTCCAGGTTCCAGCTAAAACTATCATCACTGAATCTCTGGACATCATCACCATCACCGTGCCCCCGGCCTTACCGGCAGCCATGACAGCAGGCATCGTGTACGCGCAGCGCCGTCTGAAGCGCGTCGGCATCTTCTGCATCAGTCCTCAGAGGATCAACATGTGCGGTCAACTCAACCTGGTTTGCTTTGACAAGGTAGTCTGAACCGCCGATATTAGTTCTTGCACTGTGATTTTGAAGATCATTTTTTGGGCTTTTTCGCCTTTATTTGACAGGACAGCCAGGTGAGAAAGGGGAGGTAGAGAGGGGGAAGACATGCAGGAAATCGTCACAGGTCGGATTCGAACCCTGGACCTCTGCGTCGAGGCATAAACCTCTAAGCATATGTGCGCCTGCTCCACCCACTGAGCCAACTCGGCCACGTGATTTTGTTTTCTTGTTAGGAATTCAGGAAATGCAGTTTACATAGTGGGATTTCAGGGTCTGTGTTCATCAACGATCATTTCTAGGAACCATGCTTAACTTAGACTGAATAAAGTCCTGACTCAGAATGCATGAAAATTAGCTTTGAAGCATCCAAACCCACTTCCAGTTCAAGTGCAAGTACAAGGAGAATGACTTCATTGTTTTTTTTTACGACAGTTAAAACCACAGAAGAAAATGAATCATGATATCTGGAGGCGTTGCTGTAGTTGAACAATGATGCCATTTAGCCGCAGCACCAAGCATCATGCTTTTAAAATATGTGAATGGTATGGTATTGATTTACTTTCAAAGCATACTAATCTATAATTGGACCAATAATACCATACAAGGTTATTGTGACTTAGAAATATCTTAAAAACAGCGCTGCGTAATCATACTCAACCGCCCAAGACGATTGTGATTGGTTTAAAGGAATGCCAATAAACCGGAGCACGTTTTTCTCCCATCCCAGAATGCTGTGTGGACTAGCCAGACCCTCCTCCGCAGTGCTGTAGAGGAGGGTCTGGCAATGCCAGACTACTGAGACGTGCGTGTGTGCGTGCGTGTGTTAGAGGATTGGATACCCGACCCGAGCCTGAAGGGACCTGACGGTATACGCTGGACAGATATTTAGAAATGATGTTCGGGATTGGGTCGGGCTCGGTCACATCAGCGCAATAAGGCATTAAACATTTTAAATTTAAAACAGCTTGTTATGTAGGTAGCCAATGGGCCTGTTTCACTTGATGCAAAGATTTGTCTTTGTGATTAAAATAAATTAAAAATATTACCCTAACATCCATCTTCCTGTGTGCGGAAATTTGTTTATGTATCTGTGAGGAAACGTGCATTTTAGGCTACATGTACATGTGTCATTAGTATGAGAAAATGTTTGATTTTAACTGTGTTGGACTCGGGTCGGGCTCGGTGTGTGTGTGTGTGTGTGTGTGTGTGTGTGTGTGTGTGTGTGTGTGTGTGTGTGTGTGTGTGTGTGTGTGTGTGCGCGTGCGTGTGTTGAATGATTTTACTGTTGTGATTTTAAAAATAGGACTACTTTGGGGACTAGAATTGATTTCCTGCCCTGCGGCGTGATTAATGTGGCCTGGGTTGGTGCATTAAATTCTGTTTTCTATATTTTGTTCTCCTTCAGACTGGTACTCTGACTGAAGATGGTTTGGACCTGTGGGGTGTTCAGACAGCTGAAGATGGCAGGTAAGAGAAGCTCTTTGTTGTGCCTTTTTTTTCCCAAACACATCAGTTTCCTGATGAGAATCAACAGTCCAGAGGGATGTGACTGTAGCATAGCAAATATGGTTGTAGTACTCTTTAATTGATGAAAATAAATCAAGCTGGTTTTATTTTTCTCTCTTCAGTATTCTGACACATTATTTGCACGTCAAAGTAGTTGTGACAATATAATCAGCTGTCAGAAAAACAAAAAGCTGCTTGCCGTCGTTGCGCTATCGCCATGGTGTGAAGCCCGCCTCAACGTTTGTGATTGGTGCCTCGATTTGGAAAAATTGGAAATTGGCTTGAATAGAGATGTTCCGATACCAGTATCGGTATCGGCTCCGATACTGCCTAAAACGCTGGTATCGGGAAGTACTGGAGTTTATGCACCGATCCGATACCACGTAATAAAGCCTTAAAGAAAATCTACATTAAAGAAGTTTATTTATGTTCTTTTTCCGTTATAACTGACTGTCAAACTGGAGAATAAAAGAAAGTTCTGGGGCATTCATTGTTTGTGTTTGTTTATGTTTCACAAAGAGTTTAACCTGAGCCAGACCGACAACAAAGATAGAAATCATATCACATCCATACAGGGATAGTAGTATACAGCTGTTAAAACATAATGAAATATATGACACTCTGGTATCGGATCGGTACTCGGTATCGGACGATACGCAAGTTCAGGTATTGGAATCGGTATCGGGAAGCAAAAAAGTGGTATCGGGCCATCTCTAGGCTTGAATGGGCTTTTGGCCAGACGGACTTGTAGAGCAAATCTCAAATTTGCCGGAAGTTCGTCAGGGTTTTCCAAGGCTAGTTTAGTCAGGCCATTGTGGGAAATTAAAAAAAAAATCACTGAGCAGAACTGATTTATGGCAATGTTGGATTTCTAAATAATTTTTGCGTGAATGTGATGATTTTGTTTAGGTATTTAACTTGCTAGATTTGCCAACAATGGATACACCTGTCTGGCTATTTTATAGAAATACAATGAGAGTAGAACGGACATCGAGTTAGTTACTTTGAAGAGAAAATGGCGATTGTTGTTAGTTGTTATGATGACAACACACATCTGTGGCGCTGTAACAGTTCTTTGCGAGTGTTACACATAAAAATGACAGGCGCTCTGACCATCCTGTTGTATAAAATGGGAATGGCTGTTCTAGTCTCATTCTAATTCCTATGGGTTATTTTATCTATAAACAGTTTCTCAGTTGATTTTTCAGAAAGTGTACATAAATTTGGCGCCCAGATAGCTCAGTTGGTAGAGCGGGCGGCCATGTGTAGAGGCTTACACCTCGACGCAGCGGACCCGGGTTCAATTCCAGCCTGCGGACCTTTGCTGCATGTCATTCCCCCTCTCTCTCCCCTTTCACTTCTTCAGCTGTCCTATAATTAAAGGCCTAAAATGGCCAAAAAAATAATCTTAAAAAAAAAAAAAAAAAAAAAGAAAGTGTACATAAGTTTACACACCTGAGGGATCTGAAAGAAGGAGATGTTCCTACTTTGGCCTACAGTAAACCTACCGTCCTAAAGCACTGGAGAAAGAAACATTCACAGAGGCCTGAACCAAAATCCAAGGACTTTGTTTACTTAAATCAGTATGAGAACATTATGCTTTTCTGTGGAGGAAAAAGGATAGGGCATATATGACCATATATTTAATTCAGCATCAGCCACTTAACACAGTATTATCCTCTTCTCCATCCTCTCTATTCCAGCTTTTCTCCCCCGGAGGATGATGCAGCTAAAGGAAGTCTGGTTAACAGTGCATTTGTGGCCTGCATGGCTACCTGCCACTCACTGACCAAGATAGAGGGCGAGCTCTCCGGAGACCCTTTAGACCTCAAGATGTTCAACGCTACAGGCTGGGTAAGCAAAGCTCTTCCATGTTTACACCCAACCTACTTAGTCACTGGCACCACAACTAACTCGGATAGCGGTCCGTACATGAATCATGCAGCACCATCGCTTGGCAGAGCAAGATCGCCTTGGCTAAAATGGTTAAAGTCTGGTACCATGGATACTCCAGAAGCTGGGACTAAGGTTAGACTTGGTAGTAGTCTACGTGCTGGATGTCCGGCTCAGCCCTTCACCTTCCTCTCTCTGTGTGTTGCCGTTCTCAAACTCCATTCGCTTCAGCAAAGTACATGCTGAAATTGTCTGAAAGTTTTAAAGAAAATTTGGATCGTGCAACCAGGCAAAGCTGCTTGGTTCTTTCGGGGAATGATTGTAAAGATTTACAAAGACTATGGTTACTGCATTTATTCTCTAACTGGGACGTTTTGGGACAGATTGGTGGGATTGCTGTGAATGAAATAGACACTGTGATACACTGGTAAGAGGACATGAGGTTTAACCATGTATCCAGCTAATTTAAATAGTTCACCTTACTGTATTTAACACTCATTTAATATTGTATGTGGCAATTGCTTTTGCAGGGGTGCAAATGTTCCATCAAAACAAGTTCCTTCCCTAGACTATTTTGCAGAGCCACCATCTCTGCGTCCGGAGCTTAACGCCGCCCAAGACGATTGTGATTGGTTTAAAGAAATGCCTATTTTTCCTCCTATGCCAGAATGTATATATGGTGTAGCCATACCTTACTCCACAGCGCTGTTGAGATAGGTCTGATAATGCCAGACTAGACTTAGTGTAATGGAGCTCAACACGTTATTAACATATTATATGATATCCTTTTGGTTTAGATCCTAGAGGAGCCCACAGAGGAAGAGACTGCACTCCACAATCCCATAATGCCCACAGTTGTGCGACCTCCAAAGCACTCCATCCCTGAATCCAGTCAGAAAAATCCACTAACGCAGAACATGGTACAGTAATAATCCACATCGTTGTTTTACGATCAGTATGTTTGTTTATGGCTGTAAAGAAATATATTTGTAAGGTAGCGCCTGATCTCAGAATTATGATATCATCAAATCCTTCTTTGTTCCCCCAGGAGCTCTCTGAATTATCAGTAAGTTGTCAAAGCAAATACACATATTCACTTTCCTGCAGAGTCATGTTTGTGTGTTGCTGGTCATGTTATCTTAGCATAAAGACTGGATATGGGAGGAAACAGCTAGCCTGGCTCTGTCCAAAGGTTACAAAATCTGCCTACCAGCACCTCTAAAGTTCACTAGTACGCCGTTCCCAAAAAAAAACACTAACATAACGTTATATCTTGTTTGTTTAAACTGTACAAAACCCCAAGTGTAAAAAATTTCACGTTGTGGTTTTATGGGGCTAATACGCTGGACTATTTCTAGTGACTTCCTGTTGTCTTTGCTGGCAGCCTCACAGTGATGACAAGACTACAGGTGCTGGTTGGCAGATTTAGTTATTATTTCTGATGACGCCGGTCACTTGCTCTTTTCAATATCCTTTTTCTTTTTCTGGGCAAAGAAGAAGACTCATGATCCTGAAATGAATTGAATTTGAATACGAGTGGTCCTCCATGTTTCCTTCTTCAAACTTGGTGGGGCCAGGAAGCAACGATATGTGACAGAGAAAACGCGAAAGGCGGAGCAGTATGTTCTGTATGTCCCTTACCGGCTAACGTATTTCAAGATGGCGCATGAATATGGATACCCCAGTTCATGCAAATGTAAATGTAACAATTCAAGCCAAAAGGAATACTTGGAATTGATGGTGGTGGAAAATATTCATAAAAAAAGACAAGTTTGTGAACGGGCAACACAGATTTTGATAATGAACAACTAAACACATTACACACTGGATCTTTAAAGTCCAGTTCAGACGAATTTGCGACGAGACGAGTTGCAACTACTTGCAACGCCCCAGTCTGCAACGTTATGAAAGCTGCCGGTTCACACCAGTGAGACAGTGTATCATCTCCATAGCAACGACTCTGTACTTCCATTCTGACTTTCAACTTTCCAAGCTTTTTGTAGCTGGATATATAATTTTTACCAGTTGACAGTTTGTAACAGAAATAAAATAGATTATTGATCATTTTATTTCTATAGTTTGTAGCTGACTTTACAAGCTGACTTCGCTATTGGCTGTTGAAACATGTGACGTCTCTTATGCTCTAAAACCAGCCACTGTTGATTTGACCAGTTCAGCTCTTTCCTGTGACGTTCTAAAATCGGTTCGTCTCGCTGCAAATCTTTGGTCTGTACTGGGCTTAAGGAGTAAATCTCATCCGAGTCAGCGAGCCAATAAGCACGCAGCATGCTTCTACCAAGATCTAATGATGGTTGGGATTGGCTGTAATGTTACACGTCATAGAGACACACGGCTCACATAGTAGGAGCTGAAAAATAAAAGATTTGTGCCGTAATGTTGTAATTTCTTTTTGTTAAAATGGACTTTATAAAATTGGTATTGAAACAAAGTATTGTTTAGGAACCGGTATCAAAGTTGCGGTATTGGTGTTGGTACCGGTCCGGGATCAAAATGTTTTTTGAACAATACCCGGCCATAGTTATTATTCTACAGAGCCAGGTTGTTTCATCTTGTTTCCAGCCTTTATGCTAAGCTAAGCTAGCCATCTCCAGGCCATTGCGTCATATTTACCGTACAGACATGAGAGAACAATCTTCTTATCAGCTTTGGCTCTTCCATTTACACTGAACGTGAAATGAAGAGGTGATTTTAAATTTGTTTTTCTTTTGCTCCTCAGTCCTTTGAGATTGGTATTGTGCGTCAGTTCCCCTTCTCCTCCACGCTGCAGAGGATGAGTGTAGTGGTCAGGAGGCTCGGGGAGAAACACATGAACGCTTTCTTGAAGGGAGCTCCGGAGGTGGTGGCCAGCCTCTGCAAACAGCACACAGGTCTGACGCTTCTCCTATATGTTTAAGGTTTGCATGGAGATCTCATTTCCTTATGTGGCATCTCTATGAAGATACACTAAGTAATCAACGGTAAATGAACAATATTTCGAATTACGGCCTTTATATCTATATATATATATATATATATATATATATATATATATATATATATATATATATATACACAAAACAATGCAGTGGTGGAAGAAGTATTTAGATCTATTACTTAAGTAAAAGTACTAAAACCACACTGTAAAAGTGCTCGGTTGCAAGTAAAAGGTCTGCATTGAAAATTTTACTTAAGTTAAAGTATGTAAGTAACATTAGGAAAATGTACTTAAGGTATTAAAAGTAAAAGTACTCAATGCAGAAAAATCCTCACATTTTAGAAACTGGAAACGGTCCAAACAGTTGTGTGTTTAATGGTCTAATCATTTCAGCTGGACTCGGAGGCCGTTATATTGTTGGCTAGTTTGATTTATAATAAAACATATTTAATAAACGACTTGTCTTTTGTGGGCAACAATCTTAATTTAATATTTCTCTCTGAAATGTAGCGGAGTAGAAGTAGAAAGTGGCATGAAAAGAAAAGACTCAAGCAAAGTACAAGTACCTCAACATTTGTACTTAAGTACAGTACTCGAGTAAATGTACTTAGTGACATTCCACCACTGTAACAATCTAACAAATACTCCACTCATCTGTGTTCAGTTCCACAGAGCTTCTCAGAGACTCTGGAGAGCTACACCAGGCAGGGCTTCAGGGTTATTGCCCTGGCACATCGGCAGCTGGAGGCCAAACTCTCCTGGCACAAAGTCCAGAGCCTCAGCAGGTACCACAGATAATGCTCAGTAGCAGTACACGGAGCTGAAAACACCCTAAAACGCTGTAACTACAAATCCCCTTTTCCTGACTGTAGCTTGTGCTCCCCATTTCAATATCACGAGGGCTTAGCTCACTCTTTACAAGCAACACACTGCTTACGGTTTGTGGACGTTTACCATCATTCTTATAGTTAAATAAATAAATATAAAGTATAAGATAAATACATTTTAAAATATAAATATTTTTAAATATGAAATATAAATTGCTGCTGGGACACAAGTCAGGGCCTGACCAACCCTGGCTGGGTCGCATGGGAGAGGGTGTCTGATGTTGCGAGACCCGAAACACCTGTTGCGGCTGTAAGCGGTCCAACAAAGTGCTGCCGCGAGGGACTAAACACTGAGAGATGCATAAACACACTGGGACGCGCTCGAGATTGTATTGCAATGATTTATTCCTCCACTCGTAAAATACAACGAGCTCTGCAGTTACCAAATGTAAAAAGTTAATTTGTTAGTCGAAATAAGTGCGTTGGTGTGGCGGTCAGCAGAAAGTGTTCGCTCCCAGGCTCACCGCCTCTCTGTCAAAGCCAAAAAAAAAAACAGGTGAACAGGTGAAGCAAACAAATATGTTATCACTTCTGCTCAAACCGCAATGAAAACACCTACCACCTACAATACGTGATTTATGTGCACAATATAATAATCAATAAATAACATAAATGAGACCATAAACAACATACAATACGTGGCTCCTACAACACCTGATGACCCCATGTCACATCACTGGGTGAGGATGCATCCCTGTGCATCCAAGGGATGTTTCTTGCATAATGATAAATGTAGGAAATTAATAACCATATGAGGTCATTTTCGATTTGGATTTTTACATGTCTTCTTAAATTCACCTTTTAAGATGTAGCCTGACAAGCCAGACCCACATCAAGATGTTGGGTCTGGGAACTCACCATTGACAGGGCTCAATCCGAGGTGCGGGATAAACGGTTGTCTTTCAAATTCCCTCTGTATGCAGTAGAATAGCGCTCCAACCAGGCAGAGCAACCAAGAAGGTAGCGAAGCTAGTTGATAGATTAAACTTTTGTCGTATCCGGTCGGCAACACTCCGAACACATCTTCCTTTTTAAGAATGACTTCAGTGCCGTTCTTTGTTCTTTTTCTCAAAAAAAAGTTTAATTCCAAGTCTTCCAGAAGACCGCTGTTCCCAGCAGCAGCAGCCATAAGCCCCGCCCACCAACTCTATACACGATGTGATTGGCCTGACTAGAGTTTGGTTTTTCCAGCTCGCAAGTCAACGGAGAGTGCCTAGACCCCCCTGGCTACAAATTAAATTTGTCTCGATTTTCTAGGCTACTTTTAAGTGTATTTGCATATAACCTGATACCATGTGTTTCATATCAAAATGTTTAGAACAAACTCAGATTTCTCTTTAACAATAAATGTGTCCTAGAGCAATGAATAAAGAGATAATTCGGTCCTAAAGCTGAAAAGTTGAAGTTTGCTTTTTTTTTTATTCTTTAAATATCGTGTGAAAACATACCTTTACTCATGCGGACGAATGGTTTTGTTACTTGAATTGAGAACGCAAAAGCAGAGACTATATATATATAGAGGCAATATGTAAACCCCATTTCTGCACTGTATTAGTTCTGAAATATTAACAGAGACATTGAAAACAGATTTCCATACATTCAGCGACAGAAGGAAAGAACTAAAGTAGAAGTGGAATGGAATGTTAGCAGAAAGGAAGGATGTCACATTTTTTTATTTATTTCATCTGATGACTTGAAACATAAATTGTGTACGGTATTACGATTACGGACAAATAAATGCTGTTTGTAATGGTACAATGTATGACTTCTTGCTTTTAGGGACCTGATAGAAACCAACATGGAGTTCCTTGGTTTGATCATCATGCAGAACAAAATAAAAGAGGAAACTGCCGGGGTTTTACGCGAATTACGTCAAGCTAACATCCGCACTTTGATGGTCACGGGTAAAAAAATGTTTAATGACTTTATTCCACTTCTTTTGAACGTTGTGTCATCATTGCATTGACGCCTGATATGAAAGAATTCAATCACAATGCAATCGTCAACTTTTTCTTTTCTCTCTCTTTTATCCTCGGTTAGGTGACAACATGTTGACGGCGATATCAGTGGCTCGAGAATGTGGGATGGTCCGCGCGCATGAGACGGTCATTATTGCGGACGCTGTGCCTCCTAAAGATTTCCACCTCGCGAGTATCACGTGGCATTACACTGAAACCCCCGCTCCCACCACCAGGGACAATCAGGTGAGACAGAAATCCTCAGAGCCACTGAGAAACGAATAAACCGATATATGTAAACACAAAAAAACTATAGAGAATATTTGTATTGTCTATCAGGGGTAGTAATCGGGCCTTAAAAGTTAGGCCCGACAAGGCCCGAGCCTGACAGAATTCGACCCGAGCCCGACAAGTACATTTTGAGCGACAGATTTTTAAAAGCCCGAACTCGTTTACAGCCCGACATTATTCAAATGTATGCACGCACTCAGCTCTTTGCCTTTTGTCAAGAATGAGTCATTTATAAACATTTTGACATCATTTATTCATGACTAACGTAGGCTATAGGCCACTTGGAAGTTGGAACAAAGAAATAAAATAAGTCCTCCAGAGGCCAGCCTCCGTTTCACCTCCTCAGCATCCATGCTCGCTCTAATCGAAACACATCACCTGACCGCTCATTTACAATGGTAGAAATTAAGACCGAACCTTCAGCTCTAGTCTGGATCAACGGAAGTACATTTTCAGGATAATTGTCGGAAGGTGAGGGACATCCGGGGCGTGAGCCACATGCCGGATGTCCCTCCCCTTCCGCTCTCTGTTTGTTTGCTGTTCTCAAACTCAGTTTGTCTTGGGAAACGACAACAAACTGAGCTAGCAAGCTACCCACGGAAAATGTCAAGTTTGGATCGTGTAACAAGGCAGGTCTTCTTGGTTCTTTCGGGGAATGATTGTAAAGATTTAGAAAGATTATGTTTACGGAATTTATTCTCTAACTGGGACGTTTTGGGACCGATTGGTGGGATTGCTGTAGACAAAGTACACACGGTGATACACTGGTATGAGCAAATAAGGTTTAACTATGTATCAGCTAATTTAAATAGCTCAGGTTACTGTGTTGTGTCAACAGTTAACTATTCTGCAGAGCCACCGTCGCTGCATCCGGAGCTTAGCGCCGCCCAAGACCATTGTGATTGGTTAAAAGAAATGCTAACAACCCAGAGCATTTTTTTTCTCCTATCCCAGAATGCATCTGTGGTGTGGCCAGACCTTACTCCACAGCGCTGTGGAGATAGCTTTGGCAATGCGAGACTAATATCAGGGGTAAAGACTTTTTTTGTCAGCCTGAAAAAGTCAACAACAGCGTTTGGTAGTTTTAAGGCGTTCCAGTGATATTGGCTCATCCTCTCTCCTTCAGACTGTGGAGATAAACCTGCAGGACGCAGTATATGACAGAGAGAAAGTTCCTCAGCAGGAACAAAGCTATCACTTTGCTGTGACTGGAAGAGCCTTCGCTGTCATCACTGAGCACTTCCCACAACTCGTCCAAAAGGTACAGGCCTCATCTTGAGACAGACAAACATCTACATGTTCACATTGGTATAAGGTTTTAATCAGCTTTAGAGCCAATTTACACATAAATTGGTGTATGTAGTTTAGGTCTCTGTCTTACTACACTGACGTCGTTTGGATGTTGCTGTAATGTGTTCATTTGTTTCACACACATAAACATAAATGACATTGAAGAAATATAAAATGGTGGTAGAAATCTATAATGGCTTATATAAAAACCACACTCCAGGGACATAGCAAATGTAGACATACAAAATCCAGTACATTTTAAGCATGAGTGTTCAAAAGTTTCATTAAAGAAAATGTAACAAAAAAGAGAAACATATGCAGAGGGATCATTATTTCCAAATCAAATGTTTTAGACAGCAGGGCACTTCTAAGTCTATTTTTATATGTAGAAAATGACACAGAGCAGTCCATTAAATGCACATTTTCATTCCAGAAAATAACGGCACTAAATTTAATAGAAGATTGAGCACGGGATTTTTTTTTTTTTTTTTTTTACATAGAAGATAAGGATTTTTAGCCTGTCTGCTGTAGTTGGGTAATTATGGAAATCATTCTGTTTCTGTCCACACGGTGGTGCTGCAGCTGGTGCTGAGAGCCACTGTGTTTGCCCGCATGGCTCCAGACCAGAAGACTCAGCTGGTGGAAGTCCTGCAGAGCATCGAGTGAGTCTCTCATCACTTTGTTTGGCTTCAGTTTAAATCTGTCGGAGATCATATGATGATAAAGATTCATGGCCGTCAGCAAACTTACTACTTTGACCCGCTGTTTTTCCTTCCAGTTACACTGTTGGGATGTGTGGGGATGGTGCGAATGACTGTGGAGTAAGTATGGATTATTTCTATTTAATATGCCCAAATCGTAACATAACAATACACGGCTTTGTCCCATCTCACACCAGACTGATGCCTCATTTGTTAAACCGGCTTACATGCCAGTGTCTGATTGGCTCTCAGGAACTCAAACAAAATAAAATACAGGTAACACAGTGGCGGCAGCAGTGCTCAAATCCTTTACTAAAAAATATCCATGATCACATTTGAAAAATAGTCAGCTTTCCAACAATTAAGCAACATTTTGTGTGAGTCTTGACATTTTTCATACATACAATTTACAGTTGTACATGGAATGTTTAAGCCAAGTCCATATACTGCTGGGTACTTAAAATGCTAACAAAACATATATTTGTTTTATTTATGACTGTATTACACACGATGTGTTGCATTAAAACCTTATTTTTTCAAAGTTTCTAGTATCCAAAGTGTAAAATATTTCCACCTGAACTGTAGAAGAGAAAAACAATCCAATGACTCAAATAAAGGTGTAGCACATTACAACTTTCACCTCTTCTTTTTTTCAATCATTTTATTTTATATTTTAATTTTTAACAGGTTACACACCCGGTGTTACATAAAAGAAATTAATAAATTAAATATAATAAGCAAAAAGGTGGGGGACAACAACACAAACATAAATCATCGTCTTCCATTTTACTAGAATAGAATATACTTTAATTGTCATTGTGCAGTAGAATCATACAACGAAATTTGCTTGTGCAGCTTCTAAAACAATACTCACTTTCATATACACACTCACACAATAGATAAAATAAGAAAAATATAAAAACATTATCAAGGCATCCATTACATAGAATCCCTATCTAGAAAGTGCAACTGTGCTGACTGGGGGGAGTGGGGGCGCATGATTGTTCATTTCAACTACAATAACATCGAGATGTTACATTTGGATCCCCAAGTTACAAAACCTTTTAATATGACATCAGCATAGCATCCTCTCCAAGAAAATCTATAACAGGGCTCCATACAGAAGAAAGAAAACATGAATGTCTCCGTGGAGAACACTTGTGAGCCTTTTCATAGGGAGACGTTATCTAGCCAATTTGAAACTGATGGTTTGACATTGTCTAGCCAACGCTGTAGGATTGATAAGCGTGCACAATACCATAAAAGTTGATTCTTTTATGTTTTCAGTTCAGGTGAGGCAGCGTGTAGGTGTAAAATACACTGTAGGGGATTAGGCTCAATAGGACAACGTATTATGGATGATACTTCCCAAGGGGTTTTGGGCGGGCGCTGTGAGAGAAAGAGCGAGCAAGAGAATGTTGTGAAACAGTATTAGCTCATATAGATTCAGAAACAAACATGAGACAATTTTATTACTATTTTATTATTATTAAAAATTTTATCAACCCAGCTGGTACTGTTGTATTTCTGAGACGGAAAACATTCTACAGTTGCTTCAGTTGAAATTCTTCCCGTGGAAGACAAGCTGAAAGTTCTGTGTCACATCAAATGCCATCTCGTCTTATTGATATTTGAATGCAAAGTTATTTATACAGTGTGTGTGTGTGTGTGTGTGTGTGTGTGTGTGTGTGTGTGTGTGTGTGTGTGTGTGTGTGTGTGTGTGTGTGTGTGTGTGTGTGTGTGTGTGTGTCAGGCTTTAAAGCGAGCTCACAGTGGGATCTCTCTGTCTGAGCTGGAGGCCTCTGTTGCTTCACCCTTCACCTCCTCCACCCCCAACATCTCCTGTGTCCCCAACCTCATCAGGTAGCCCCTCCCTCCACTGTGTACAATTCTTTATGCTAATACTGCAGTAATAACTCAACTGTGCAATACTCCGGACATGAATACTGTATTTATTTATACTGCATTTCTCAGCACTATCATTATTTACATTATTATTTACAGTGTTGAATATATTCAACATTTAATATTACTCTATTTTACATATATATGCTAAACATTTTAGTAAAATGCACATATTTTTCATTTTTATATATATACTTCTTACTTCTTACGTATTTGGTTTACATATTTCATTTTCTATTTTATTTCCTTTTTCTATTTCTTTTTTTAAACTTTATTTCTATATTTCTACTCGACAATGGAGCATATGTAATGAACCAAATTCCCCCCTGAGGGTTAAATAAAGTAGTTGGATTGATTAATTGATTGATTGATGGAATATCATCCAGAATTTAGAGAATTTGACATTTGACAAACATACCATAAGGTACTCACTGTTACAGAATTGTTTAACAAACTTCTCCTCATCAGTTCTGTCTGTAACCACCAGGGGTGTAATGATACACACACACGCGCGCGCACACGTGCGCACGCACACGCACACACACACGCTCGCACACACACACACACACGGTTCACAGTTCAACTCAAAAAACACTTGATACTTTTTTATTGTTGTGGAATAAAATGTACATTCTCAATTTTTTTATTTCTTTGCGCTTTCTAACTCTTTATTCTAACTGATTATTGTGAATGTTCTTGCCTTGCTAAGGGAGGGCCGAGCTGCCCTCGTTACATCATTCTGCGTGTTCAAGTTCATGGCTCTGTACAGCATCATCCAGTACCTCAGCGTCACCCTGCTGTACTCGGTAAACAAACTGCTCTCTCGCACTGCGTACACTTTCAAATGCAGTCGGTGAGAAATACCATTGTATTATTTGATTTACCTTAAATAAAATGAGTAAGATTTTTAAGAAGGAAAAAATTATATATTTTTCCTCTTTGGGAATTGAATATTTCTTTCTTTATTTATTTGTTTATATCACATTAAAAAAAGGAGAAGAAGTATACAATGACATAATAAAAATTAAAAAAAACGGAGGGCTTGTAAAAGTAACCCACCTGTGGCCGGTTAACTCAGTTGATAGAGCAGGCAAACATATGTAGAGGTTTGTTCCTCGACACAGAAGGTCGAGGGTTCGAGTCAGACCTGTGACGGTTTCCTGCATGTCCCCCCTCTCTCTCCTCTTTTATATCTCAGATTTCCTATCCATTAAAGGCGGAAAGGCCCAAAAAAAATAAAAAAAAAAGGGAACCCACCTAACCTTGAAATTAAAGACAGCGGTACATGCTTAACACAAATTTACAAATGTGCATAAATATGTTTTAAACAATTAAAACATTTGTACGTTTGTTTTTTTGTGTCGTGATATACAGTAGATCTTACATTTCATTCATAATGTTTCCTAAAGAGGTTTTTAAACGTCTCACATTGTTTTTGCCTCACAAACACTGGTATGGTTCCCACATAACACACAGAGGGCCCTATCTTAACGATCTAAGCGCATGGCGTGAAGCGCCTGGCGCAGGTGTGTTTAGGGCCTGTCCAAATCCACTTTTGCTAGTTTGACGGCGGAAAAAAGGGTCCGTGCGCCGGGTGCAGGGTTCAAAAGGGTTGTACTTAGTGTCTTCATTAATTCATAGGTGTGTTTGGGGCCTAACATGCAATAAACCAATCAGAGTGTCATCTCCCATTTCCTTTAAAAGCCAGGCGCGTTTGGACCTTGGCGCATTGCTATTATGATGGCAGATTTGCACCGTAATATTTTTTTTGTAATCTTTTTATTTGTAATGTTTGTGTGCTGCTGCGTTTCCCTGTGTGTATGTGTAAAAGGCATTGTGTGCGCGCGCTGTGCATGAGCCTAGGAGCATTTTACTAATTTGCTGTTAAAATAACAATGAAATGCTGCGCTATTGACTTTAGACCAGGTGTTTGTTGGTCAATGGCACGATTAATTCCCGCTGCTTCAAGATAGCAATACACTAAGAATTCACCTGAACATACCTCCCTGTAAGACCAGCACGCCCATGGGCGCAAAGGTTGGCGCAGGTGCATTTGCTATTTAAACGACGCGGGCGCTGGACGGGAAATTGACAACTGCGTCGGTCTTAAACTAGCAAAGACACTTGCGTTGGGCTTTGAACATGAGCGCAGAGTCCAACATGTAAATGTGCCAGATTTAGCCATGCATTCCGGATTATGGCAGCACATTTGATTAGAGAGTAACCAATGTTTTATGGATATGTTTTAATGTAAATACATTATTTACATTAAAACACTTATAGATTGAGTCATTGCAGGTTCATTCCTCTGCTGCTGTGTGACTGTTTCATCTTTTCTGATATTGTAGATTCTCAGCAACTTGGGAGACTTCCAGTTCCTCTTCATTGACATCGCCATCATTCTCATCATTGCCTTCACAAGTGAGCACCATGAAGAGCAAGAAATGCTTTTACTCAATGTAATGAGTCCTGGGGCTTAGATGAAAGCAATTAAACATGATAACACACAGTGACTTGTGTCTGCAGTGAGTCTGAACCCGGCGTGGAAGGAGCTGGTGTGGCAGCGCCCGCCGTCCAGTCTGATCTCCGGCCCGCTGCTCTTCTCCGTCCTGACCCAGATCCTCACCAGCCTGGTCTTCCAGGTCCTGGCTTTCCTTTTAGTACGACAGCAGAACTGGTATGAGACATGGACGCCTCAGTCAGAGTGAGTGAAACTAGCTCCTGCCAAATGATGAATGAGTGAGTCACTGGTTGGTAAATACAGGTAAATGCTATTACACATTGTTTCAGCCTGCTCTCCGGCTTTGTCTCTGCTGACATAGGGCTAAACAATTAATCGCACTTTTATCGAAATCACAATATGAACTAGTGCAATATCCAAATCGCAGGGGGGCGCAATATTTGTTAAAGGCAAAATATGTGTCAAGCCATTCTGAAATAAAGTATTGTGGTGCTGCAGAGACATCCCGGCCTACAAATCGTATTTTGTTTGGTACAGATCCTCACAAAAAAAAATCACACTTCAATCTTTCATTTATTTATTTTTTTATATTTTTCAATGAGAATAATGATACAAAAATGATAATTCCCTCCAATATCGTGAATCATATCGCAATCGCAATATCAGTCAAAATAATCACAATTAGATATTTTGCTGACATCTTTACACTCTTTCTAACAATGCTATACTATACATACTATTCTCACTGTACACTAACCCTAGTTCCAAATCTGTGCAGTGCTGCTCACATCTCCAATTAAAAAGAATGATATGAATGCTAATGATTTTTTTTTTTTGGCTCAAAGCAACAACAACAAAAATCCATTGTTTATCCATCCAACTAGATTTCATTTTAAAGGGTAATCATTTTTTTGACCTGTGTGTAAGTAACTGATGGGAACAATTGGTGAAATTGGTCTAGTATTGAGCGAGAACGCTGTGATTAGCAGCCGCAAACTGCACTGCAATGTAATCCTATAGTGCAAATGTGCATCGTCTATTTTGTCCACTAAAATCCACTAACAGGCTCAGATTATTATTCCAAGGGTCCGACAACATTATGGAAAGGATCCCTACAGAGATAGACCTTTTTGTTCCGAGATCGCTAAGCCTACCAGACTCCATTTAACCCTTGTGTTGTCTTCGGGTCAAATTTGACCCTTTTTCAAAATTCCTATATCAGAAATATAGGTTTCATTTTGACAACCCAATTTGAATTACCCAAAAATAACATTGAGGATTCCATACAACACGCCTTGTAAGTACAACAAATAATTGGATCTCTACTTTCATTGAATTTTGGGTGTTTTATTCAATTTTTTAGCATTTGAATTTTTTTTTTGAAATGTTTAAATGTATCCTAACTGAACGTTGACATATACCAGTCTGTGATTATCTTCCTTTGATATTATTTGAAATAATTCATAATTTCTGCTTTTTTAACTCAAGAATAAGTTATAATTTCCTATAAATGAGGTTTATTGACCATGAATTCCAAAACTAAGTGTAAAACTAGTGGTAATAAGTTTGTGTTAGTGGTATTTATACATGGTAGTGAAAAGAAGCGCTAAATGTCAAAGAAAAGGTGAAAAGAAGCGCTAAATGTCAAAGAAAACAAGTGTCGTCACTTCTCACAAAAACGTCAGAAAAAGTGTGGATTTTTTGACCCGGGAGGACGACAAGTGCGTCGTCCAATGAAAGACAACACAAGGGTTAAATATTATATACTACAAGGGCCAGTACTTTCAGCGTGTATTGAGCCAGCATACTTCCGCATGTAAATCGGTCAAGTATGTCATAGTTTTATTTTGTGTAATTTTTTGGATGCCAAAATGACTGTTCATTGATATAGATTCTGGTGCGTTTAGCGATAGTAATTTCAAGAATGTTTTTATGTTTAAAAAAAAAAAGGATCTTACTCTTTAACAGAAAGGTCGATCCACCGTAGGAATCCTTCCCATAATGTTGTTAGACACTTGGAACAATGATCTGAGCTGGTCAGTGGCAAAACAAGCACTTTAGTGGACGTAAATTGAAGGTAAGCATTTGCTCATTGTAGCTTGTTTCGCCGCTGCCGACTGCAGCAATCTCGCTTAACACGGGACCATTGCCAAAGATTGTTGTTCCCATCAGTCACTTAGACACAAAGAAATGGGAAAATAGGGTCCAGGTAAAAAAAAACGAGGTTAACCATTACCAATTAATTTACGAGTGAGGTTAGAATGCCTTTTTTTTTTCAAAATTGTAGTTGTATACAGTAACAAAGAAGTCTTTTATGAAATTCTGCTTCTCTCTTCTCTTCTCCTGTAGTGCCTGTAATGTTTCCAGATCAAGTCTCTCTTACAGCCTGAATGTAACAAGCCCTCATGACCACAAAAACATCAGGAACTACGAGAACACCACCCTCTTCTACGTCTCCTCTTTCCAGTATTTGGCTGTGGCCATCATTTTCTCCAAGGGAAAGCCCTTCAGACAGCCAAGCTACAAGAACTGTAAGAGCAATTAAGTTCTGTTAAAGTGATGAATGGATGTTTTTTGATCATGCACAACAAAACAAAACATGCAAGAATTAAATTCCCCTTTCAGTACCATGGATTTAGAGCCACTCGGCCGTGCAGGACAAAACACTTATTTATCAACTTCCAGTGGAATATCTAATGGAAAATAATCTCAAAATGAAATAGCACAACATGGTGTCAACATAAAACACAGCGCTTTCAAGCCGGAGAGCGGAGTTCACTTTTCGGCGAAAACAAAAGACTTTCACCCAGGAAACGCTTGTTACTTCCTCTGGAGTGTTTTAATCCAAACCACAGTCATTTTCCTAAGCTTAAAGGTCCCATGGCATGAAAATTTCACTTTATGAGATTTATGACAATGATATGAGTTCCCCTAGCCTGCCTATGGTCCCTCAGTGGGTAGAAATGGTGATAGGTGTAAACCGAGCCCTGGGTATCCTGCTCTGCCTTTGAGAAAATGAAAGCTCAGATGGCCGATCTGGAATCTTCCCTTTATGTCGTCATAAGGGGAAAGGTTACCTCCCCTTTCTCTGCTTTGCCCGCCCAGAGAATTTGGCCCGCCCATGAGAAAGAGAGAGACATCATGGCTAGCAAACAAGTGAAGCATGGCTGTTTGTCAAGGCCACACCGAGTGACGGACTGGGAACAAAAAACGGCCCTGGCATTTCCACCCACCAGCGGCCCACCAGTTGAGAGGGGGGAGGAGGGGGAGGGGGGGTCGCAGATAGAACTTTTGACGCACGGAAAAAACACGCACTTTTGATAGCCCCAGTGATGGTGAACGTAAACTCCCATGCTATAAACAACTGCACCAAAAACCAAAACATAGACTTATAAATAAAAAATGAATAAATCATCAGAGCCAGCCACTCCATAATAATATAATATTCTGAAGTAGGGCTGGAAGATTTTGGCTAAAATCATAATCACGATTAATCGAACAAGTTACCTCGATTACGATTATTGAACGATTATTTAAAAAAAAAAATCTTTTCTTATAAATATGTTCACGGTTATTTTTTCTAATGAATCAGTGCATATAATCCGATCTTTGTGATTCTAAAATAAGGAAACAACACACAGATAGCAATTAATGCTTATTTATTAAATATTTCAAACTGAAAAACTGAAATCTACAACAGTAGATTTTACAATGAAATAAAAACGTCTTATAAAAAAGTAATTACAATTTTAATGTAAAGAAAAATTTTCCTAAAAATTTTGAAAATAAAGAACTTTTAAAAATAGTTCTTTTTGTAAACAATTATGGTAAATATTGCCATGTCATCTTAAAAGTAAAATATAATTTCTCTCTTGTAAACAAAATAAATTATTGTAAATAAAATAAATTATTGTAAATATAACTTGTAAACCTTTTGATCTTCCTCTCAGGGATCTTGTCCTGTCACTCTCTATGTGTAAGCATTTACTCCAGGTTCTTACTAAGAAACACTAGCATGTTTACCTTTTCAGGTCAGGCAGGATCTGAGGCATGTAACAATGTTTCCTCCAGAACTGAAAACTCGTTCTGATGGGGAGCTAGTGGCTGGTATGCAGAGATACTTTTTTGCCACCTCACTTAGATTGGGGAAGTGTACATGATGCTTTCCCCACCATTCCACTGGATTTTTCTCACTATCCAGCATGGGGGACACCAAGTAGTTTGGGAAAAATAGTGTCGCGATGGCACAGTGTATCTTCTTTCGAGTGTTTTAACGAGTTGTTTAAACCCACTGTGCTCCACCGTAGCTATGGGAGCCATGTCCTTCGCAATGTAGTAACTAATGGCGTCAGTTATTTCTCTCCATTTTCTTGAATCCTTTTCATATTGTGTAGCATTTGTAAATGCGTGTGTGATCGACACCTGCTTTGTTGAGGCACTTGTTGCTGTTGCAATTGTCAGCCTCTCTCTTTTTTTTGAGCCATGCACTGTTCATATACGGTAATGTGATTGCGCTCCAGGTGTTGAAATAGATTTCTGGTATTACCTTTGGTCGCTATAACAGTTTTTCTGCAGTGTTTGCATTTGACTTGAGTTTGTTCGGTGTCGTCTTTATTGAAACCAAAATGTGTCCAAGCGACGGACGCTGCGTGTTTTTTTGGTACAAGCGGCTCCGGCTCCTGTTGCTGAGTTGACTCTGTGTTTGAGTTCTCCTCCATGTTGCTTCAATGTCGCAGACTGGACGGGGCGGAGTCACGTGACTACACACGCGGTGGCCGTAATATGTTTTAAGGGGAAAGTACATTAACACACAGTGGGCGGCCGCGGAAATATTAATAGGATTAAAAGACCGAAATAACCGACTTGGTAAAATTACGTCACTTATAGGCTCTGAATTTCTGAAGCTGTTCAACTTCAAGCAGAGCTCAGCTCAATCCCATCGCGGATTTTGAAAGACGAGCTGCTGCAACCTATTTCTTGGTATTTGCTTGGTGAAATTGCTAGCCAATTTTCATCATACATTTCATACAGTTATACACCACATTCCTTGTTTCAGTTGAACCTAATTCCCACATTTCCTCCTTCGAGTTTAATATTGCTTTGTTAGAGCGTTTGTTCATTCATTCATTCATACAGTAGGCTAGGCTGGTGTTGTAGGGGTGAACTAGCCAGCTAGCAAACTGCACATGATGGCAGACAATGCTAATATTGTCGACCTGATTTTGGCAAAGCCATTTGAAAGTCTTCCTTACGAGGAGAAACTTAGAATTAAACAGCACGGTTAGATCAACACTTAAGATTGATTTAGTGCAAAAGACAGGGCAACGTACTAGGGCTGTGCTCGATTAAAAAAATTCTTAGTCGACTAACAATCATTCATTTAATCGACAGATCTGTAAATCTGAGTTTCTCTGAGAGTCAAGCAAAAGCACCACTTTAATTCTTGTGTTTACCAGAGATGTGCTTGTACGTTTCTTGGAAATAAGTCATTCAGCATGAAAAAAGCATAAAACATGACTAATCGACTAAAGAAATCTAAGTTGACTAAGACCAAAACGACAGATTAGTCGACTAATCGACTAAGAGGGAGCAGCCTTACAAAGTACCCGGTCTGTTCAGCTCTCCTGGTATGACAAAGTTAGCTGGCTGACCGGAAGTGCTGTGACAAAGAAAATGTACTGCTGGCCATGCCTCTTGATGAAACCTCATGGATATTATAAATTATTATTATAATAATTATATTATTATTGTATTATGTTATTATTTATTATTATATCATTATATTATTATTATTATATATATTATTATAATATTAATATAAATAAATGGACAATTTCTATGATGTAGGCCAAAAATGAGCTTCCCCTCTTTGAATGACCAGCAGCCGCCACTGTTATCCATGTCTATCTCTTCATCCTCCTCTTGCTCGTTTTGTTCTTCCTCATATTCCTCACTGTCCTGTGTCTCTCCCTGGTGTGCTGGCTCAGATATAGTGCTAACATGCTAGCTGTATTAGCGCTAATGCTAGCTGAAGCTGCACTTGAGTTTAAAAAAAAGTTTGCAGCATTTTTCAATGTCAGCCAACAGTGCTCTCTTATATTTCTCTCTCTCTTTTTCTCTGCCCCCCCTTGTGTCGCTTGATGCCTCGATACATTTTTTTGTCAACAACTTCCAACCATAGCTTACAACTTCCAATTTTCAACTTCCAACCACCACGTCGCTTACGCAGACCATAGACACATAAAGACGCCCGCGGCCCCTCTGGCATCTGCCCAACGGCCAGATTACCAGTCCGTCACTGGCCACACCCCGTCACTGGCCACACCCCACCCTCCACCTTGCCCCCCCTCAATAGCAATTAAAGCTACAGACAAAGAAATGGCACATCCTAAGGAAAGCTCATTCAAGGCTGAATTTCAGGAAAGAGACTTCAGATACAGTATTAGGGGACCACTGATGCCTATAAAAGCATCCAAAAAGCAGCATGTCATAGGACCTTTTAACTAGTCGTTTTGGTGCCTAAACTTAACTAGTCATCGCCGCATGACCCTCCCTTTTTCTGGCTAAACTCCACTACCACGACACCTGAAAGGACCGTCACCTGGCTTAAAATGAGTCCCGTAAAACTACTAAAATGTGGACGTCTCTTGAGTGACAGTCCTGTGTTTTTTCTTCCATCACCCCAACCTGTCTCCTTACACTTTGCCACATCACTTCCTCGTTTGCCCTCGCAATAACGCAATTTGCCCTAACACTAACCCAGCCACAAGATGCTGCCCTAACAAGAAAGGTTATTGTGAGTCGTTATGAGCTGCTTGCATAATGGGTGAGGACGGGCTGCAGTCTCTCAGCTAACTCTCAGCAAGAAAATAAATGATTATTTCCCAAAATGGCGAACTATTCCTTTTAAGATGTCTTACTAACTACATTATGCTACAAAATGCAACTACTTTGTTCAATGTTGGACATTGAGAAGTGTATATGAGTGTCAGATGAGTCTTTTTATTCAAAGTAAATGTCATTCTTATAGACTTGCACGTTAAAGTGTAATTTTAAATTCAGTTTTCCAAATTATTATTCATTTTCCTAAATGCATCCATTCGTAATCTCTTCTGGCATTAATCACTTCCCATATGTGTGTGATGTCCTTGCAAGTTGAAAATAACCTAATAATAATAAATTGAATCTAGCGTCACTGAATTTTTTTTGTATTTTACCTTCATAAGGGCCGTTCATGCTGTCCTGCATCGGTCTGTATACTTTTCTCCTCCTCATCATGCTGTATCCTGTTCCTGCCATCGAAAGCTTCCTGGAGGTAAACCTAGATCGTCTCATTTCTCTGTATGTTCTTGTTGCACTGGCTGCTCTAAAAGATAGAATAAATGTCCTGGCTGTGGATTTGAACAGTAGAAACATGAAAGTAGAAATGTTGCTACATCTGAAAGAAGAGTGATGGTGTAACCGTGTCCGGAAAGTAGGGCTGCACAGTATATTGTTATTTTTATCGTCATCGCGGTATAAACTGGCGCAATAAACACATCGCAGAAGACACTCAGAGATTTTTTTGAATTAGTTGAAAGGAAATATCAGTAGAAAACTACACTTTAAAATGTTACCGTCGTTCTTTTTTAATGTTGCTTTTTATGTTCAATTCAATGTTCAATTTGTTCAATAAAATAATGATTCTTTTTTTCCCATTTTTTTTTTAATTCAACAAGCAATATGATGTATTTTTTTTAGCAGAATACTGAAGGCAGCAGAAAGGCAGAACGTGATATTGTGATGTTCAACAACGTTTTCGCATATCGCATATTTTCCTCATATTGTGCAGCCCTGCTGGAAAGTTGCATGAAGTTGCAGGTGTGTGTGTGTGTGTGTGTGTGTGTGTGTGTGTGTGTGTGTGTGTGTGTGTGTGTGTGTGTGTGTGTGTGTGTGTGTGTGTGTGTGTGTGTGTGTGTGTGTGTGTGTGTGTGTGTGAGTGAGTGTGGTGTTGCATTCAGTGCTCTCTTCCTGCTGCTCTGCCTCCACTCAGATCGTGTGTGTTCCCCCTGACTGGCGTGTTACACTGGCCATCATTGTCATAGTGAATACGGCTGTGTCTTTCATGCTGGAGGTATGCTTTAGAGACATCACACCCTGCAAGCTCTCTGTAACTGATCTGCTTTTTTTTTTATTTCATTAGAAAACGGTAATTTGCATGCATTGATTTTTCTGAGATGCTCAGTAGTGCACCACTGCCTAATGAATGAAATCAGTGAATCATGATTTTTAAATTTCCTTTTGAGTTAATTTTCTCTTTGCATTGCTGTGCATTCCCAATCTTCATGACCAGCTTATTCTCAACTTCCCACTGAAATCTCCTGTAGATTTTGATCCTTGACATCATCTTGCGGACGCTAGATTTCAGATGCAATCAGGGGCTAAATTGCCCCACAAAGCCCCCCTCTGCTGACACACTTCAGGTTGGGAAGCTTTTCTTTTCTGCTTTCACTTTTTTAGAAAGAGTTCTGCATATATACTCTTCACTCTCCAGTTCTTTTTATTATTATTTTCTCTGATGACCTGTTACATGTTGGGACTGCTGTATAAATAATCAGTAGAGACTAAATCTAATAGAACTGAACATTACAATTAATATTATTCAAAAGGTTATCTTTTATTCTACAACATTTCATTGGGGTCTTTGTGCTGAGAAGAATTACTCCAATTCTAGTTTATCTCATGAATCCATCAACACATTGTTTCAGGCAACAGATGCTCGCTCAATAGTGCAAAGATTGTGCTCCAATTTGCCAAAATAAATAGATTAATTACATGATAACGTACATCAGATTGCAGGGACCCAGGTTCCATTCAGCCCAAGAATATTTGTTTTGGAAGATGGGATGAATAAGCACATAAGAAGCCAGGTCCAAACTAGTTGATTGATAGCCAGACAGATTATTTTAAGAGGATGGAAGCATGAAGGGGTCAAGGAGTGGGCTTGTGAGATGGCTGGAGTGGCAGCGTTTGAAAAAATGTCATTTAAACGGTTTGCCAGATTGGATGTCTACACTAGAAAATGCCGAAAGTACCTGAGCTGTCTGGAGGGCTCCTAAGAAGCTTTGTTTTGAGGAGAGACGTGTATGATGGGCTTATGGTGTTATGTTTATTTGGTTTATTGACTATTTTGGGGAATATTGTAGTTACTGTGTCTTCTTGTCTTGATTTTTGTTTGGGTGGGTGGTGATGACGAAAGGGGGGTGGATTTGTTCATGTTGCGAGTTGTTTTTGTATGTTGTTAAAAAATGAGAAATAAAAAAATTGTTTAATCACAAAAAAATGATGCAGGAAGGCTCTTGATATTAATGCAATAAGTAGTGTAATGAACCAGATTGTCAACGCTTCGAACTTTGTCCAATATTTCCTGCAAATAAAAGAAAATTCTGTGCATCATCTTGCAATGTGAATACAATTTAAATAGATTAGATGCTTTAATTTGGTTTCAAAAATTGCTGAAGAGGCTCACTCATGCATTCAGCAGAGATAACGTGAATACATCCATGCTGTCTCACTGCTTAGTTTCTAATGTTCATACGTCACATGTTCCCAGGAGGCCAATGACCACTGGGGCTCGTCCTTCCTCTCCTGGTTGTTCTGTCGGAGAAGCAAGCCCCCGAGGGTGCGCTACATGCACCTGGCCCTGGAGCTGCAGGACGACGCTAACTGGCCGCCAAGACCCTCCACTGTAACATACGCCAGCGATCCACAATCCCACACCTCTGACCCCCTCTGACCCCTGAGCAAGCAAACTGCTGCACAGACTAAACCTAAAACCTTAGCTTGAGTTGAGCTCAGAGATATGGCAGATGCTCAGAGATGTGTTTGGGACGTGGAGCCTGCTGGATGCCAGCGGCCAATCTAGGAGCCTCATAAAGGTGAGGCCTCCTACTGCAAGGACTGACTGACTGACTGTGAGCTGCTCATACATAAAGTTCTCTTTCATTTTGATTAACCTCATCCGAATAGACAAACACTTTGCACTTGTCACACTGCTGAAACTTGAGCCAGAGGCCTCTGTTAAAGGAATAGTTAAACATTTTGAGAAATACGGTACGCCTTTTGGCTCTCTTGCTGAAAGTTATATGAGAAGATTGATACCACTCTCATATCTATGCGGTACATATGAGCAGTCGGTTAGCTTAGCTCAGCACAAAGACTGGAAACGGGGACACAACTAGCCTGGCTCTGGTCCAAAAGTAACAAAAATTCTAAAGCTCACTAATTAACACATTTGTATCTAATTTGGTTCATTCCATACTTAAACCAAAGTTTAAAAATGACACGTTGTGGTTTTAAGGATGGTTAAAGGTTCCATAATGTATAAAGTGAGATTTCCATGTCTTTTTTAATTATAAAGCAGGTCGAGGCGCTATATAAATACTGTGAAATTATCAATACACTCAATCCACAGAGAAATGCACACAGCCTGTATTCAGTCACTGTGCCTTTAAACGAGCCGTCAGGACTTTTGTACGGTTATGATGCCACAGCTACATTGCTGTTACAGTCATTCCCTGGCTGCAATGATGGTACAGAGACTCTGAGAGTGCAGATGCAGAAAACCTGTAAATGCTGACCAATCAGAGCAGCCTGGGCTTTTTTAGGAAGTTGGCTTAAAGCGACAGGCACTAAAACGGAGCGTTACAGACAGAAGGTGAATACAGGTACATTCAGAGAGACAGTATGTGGAAAATAATGTGTTTTTTAAACCTTAAAGTATATAACAATGTTCTAGTAGAAACCCAAAACACAAGTATGAACCTGAAAATGAGCATAATATGGGACCTTTAAGTCTCTGCTGGTTACCAGGCAGGCTAGCTGTTTCCTCTGTTTCCAGTCTTTGTGCTAAGCTAAGCTAACCGGCTGCTGTCTGTAGCTTTATATTTACTGTGCAATTAAATATTAAATCTCTCAGCAAGAAAACAAATTAGTACATTTTCCAAGATGTCGGAACGTTTCCTTTAAGATGACAGGATGTCTTACTAACTAAATTGAACTTTACTGCCAATGACATACAAAATGCAACCACAACACTGGACATTGAGAATGGTGTATAAGTGTCAGATGAGTCTTTTCATTGTTTTAAACCGCTTTTTCGTTATCGGACCCAATATTTGAAATATTTAAACCATGTGCCTTGGTCTGACAGATCAGATACACCGTACAGTATTCAGCTGCTGTATGCTCAGTCAGGTCCATTTAAGGCCTAAAAGCACTGGATGGAACTGTTCTCTTCACTGTGATTAAAAACATACAGCGTTTCACTAACATTATTAGCTGCTGCAATAAAAAAAATCAATTAAAACATTGTTAAAATAAATAAATAAACACAGCATTAGCTGCTGCTAAAATCTAAACGTTGTGAAACGGTATTAGCTCATATAGATTCTAATAAACGAGACACTTTTATGTGTCAAAAGAAATTGTATGAACCCAGCTGGTACCGTTGAGACAGAAAACATTCCACTGCTGCATTTCTGTCTTAGAGTTGCTTCAGTTGAAATTCTTCCTGTGGAAGACAAGCTGAAAGTTCTGTGTCCCTTTTTAAAATGTTACTGTGTGTGTGTGTGTGTGTGTGTGTGTGTGTGTGTGTGTGTGTGGGGAAGAAGAAGAGAGAGAGCAAGAGAATATGTTAGTTAACAAAAGAATTAAAACCATTTCTGTGTCCTTTTGATTGCATTATAAAATCTTTATGCTCTTTTTCCAAAAAATATGACTTTCTTTTTTTAATGCAAGGGGGAAAATGACACCGTTTAACATCACTTAGGTACTGCACATGACCGATAGTGGTTTAATTAATTAAAGCAATTGAATTAATCAAAACGAATCAAAATGTTATAACCGTTGATTTTAACGTGTGATTTTTATATAATATTTTTATGTAACTGTTAATGTATAAATATTTTTCTAGGTACGGATAAAAAATGAAATAAAGGTTAAAAAAAAAAAGGTATGAGAATTAGTCACCTGAACGTCTCCTTTATTACCATAAAATAAAATAAAAAAACATTTTAAAAGGGGAAGTGTTTTTAAAGATTTGTAATACAGTATTTGTACTTATTTCAATAAAATCTTTCAGTGTCCGCTAACACATCCCCCGTGTTTGCTCTGCAGAACTCCCATTACATTTCCCAATAAATCTGTATCTTAAGCCACTTTTGCGGGCTTCGTGGGGGGCTGACCTTGGTCACACTTTTTCAGCCAAGACTTACTGATCAATTATGGGCTTTCCCAGCCTCCTCGCTGCCTGGCATATGGGCGCTTAAAGGCGCGAGAGTGGAGGAGAAAGAGGGGTATCATTTCATGTGGAGATCAGGGCCTACAGGCAGTGAATGGGTGGATTTAGGGGGGACTGTGAATAAGGGGAAAGGGGGTCCATGCTTGTACCAAAAAGAAAAGAATCTCCCACAGATCAGGGAAGAGCCTTTTTGGGAATATTCATGATGAGGATGAGGAGGCATCATGAATTCATGTGTGTCTCCCTGACTTGCGCGGATCATCTTTTCAGTAAACACTGGTGTGTACAGAGCCGAGGATGTCTTGCTTTTCGATCCGTGTTTGCGATGTAGTTTGCTGGATAGTGTTGCCTCTCCACAAAGCAATATGGGTTTTTGTGTACTGTCTTGCTGTATTCCTTTTGTATCGGCGGAGCAACAGATGGAGAGTGGTGGAGAGACATAAAGAAGCTAAAACACACAGCCTTTCTTCCTCACAGCCAGCTACTCGCTCAAAAAGATTTTCTCAAGCTTGTGCTCAGACGTGTGCTATTTCAAACATTTTGGACTCCATCTCCTTTCTCTTTTACCCATACGTTTTTTTGTCTGAGTCGTGTACTTTCAAGATTTGGGCCTATGCACACAGTCTTTGTTTACTGTTCCTTTACTCACGACGCTCCCCACAGAGTAATCAGACCCGCTTAGAATACGTTGTAGAGTGACGGCCACAGTTACCAACTTTTGGGCACCAAAAATGGTCATTTCAGGTGCTTTCTCAATGTGCCTGTTGACGCACACATGCTTTCACTTATTCTTCACAAAGTTCTTCACAGACGTCAATCCGCTGCAGCTTCTCTGAAGGTTGTTGGACACTCATAAGGCCCTCGTCTTGATTTATAGTCGGGACACAAGGCCCACCTGATGCTCACTTATGGTTGGCCTCATTTTACAGATGACACAAAGGCACCCACGTCTGGTAAAAGGTCTGTGACCCACCAGACGGTCACAAAGCCCTTCTCCTCCCTCCTGTCCCCTAAGCATGGCTCCTTCCCCGGGTCTTCATGGCATCCCTGTCCCCCTTCCTTTATCAGTCCTTCCAGGCCTGAATGGGCTCTGTGGTTGGTCAATAAATTCAGTGATTCAGGGGGTGGACAGTTGCAGCCGTGTCAACGTTTGTTCACAGGCTTGTTGGAGGGACGGGCCCCGCCCCGCGGCTCTTTGTCTCCCATGGTCCCTCAACAGGTTAGAAGTCAATGGAAGGCCTTGTGCGGAGGTGACAGGGGCATGGATGGGGCCGCCTCTCACATGGCGTTCACACAGGGGGAGGACCGGCCCGGATCACTGTGACACTTGTTAGTGTGGGGCCACGCAACATTGCCGGGGTTGCCTCTCTTGCTCTCGCTCTCTAGGGCCCGTGCGATATTCAGCACTTTAAACGATCTAATGGTTGAGGCTGCAGGGTTGCGTCGGGGGTAAGACGATCTGCACTCAGAGGCCTGGAGTGACCACGCTGAAAAGAAGTGCACAAGTGTATCTTACAATCTCAGTTTACAGATCAGACTCACAATAAAACAGAGGTCAGGCCTTTATTTGGTCCACAATCTGTAGTTTAAATGTATACCAGAATAGCATTAATGCACTTTTGTGGCCCCTTTAGGTGCCACACTGTTGCTGAGTTATAGCCGGTTTCTCAGGCTCAGCTGGGCCAAAGCATGGGAACAGCCACGGGGAGAAAAGAGACACAGAGAGCCATAGATAGAGCAATACACAAACAGAGGAGGGCTTTAGGAGACAGAAAGCAGCGGACAGAAAAAGACACAGACGCTGAAGAGGGACTTAGAGCCATGACTGAAGCCTAACTGTCATGAGAAGATGAGAGTTGCCATGGCCACCCAGGAGCCACCCAGCAAGCATGTGAGCAGGGGAGGCTCGGGGGCCAGGGGCCTGGGCCCGGGCTGGTGGATCACATGCACTAACCAGGGATTATGTGCATAAGTGATGAGCACTAAGCCAGCAGGTGAAGAAGGGAGGCCCTGGGACAAGGAGTGCGCCATCGCTCAGGACAGCTCCCCCCCCCGTAAAGACCAGGGACTTTTTTTTCCCAAGTGAGGCTGATCTCCCGTGTGAAGGGGACTCAGCCAGAGGTCCTCGAGTGCTGAAAGGGCATCCCCCAGGCTGCTTTCACCGCCTAAGTGGCCAAAATGCTGGTCTTGTGAGTCATCTTCAGTGGCAAGAATGGGCCATCTTCACATTCATAAATCCAAATGCAAACACACTCATGGGATATGGACTAATCTTGGATAAGGATAAGCACCGCATGAAAAGTGCATCAGCAGGGCTCTTGTTGAAGCTTTTTGGCATGACGCTGATATAAAACAACCAATTCTACCATCTTTTGTCCATCAGAAAGAAAGAAAAATAGAGCCAGTTTTTTTAAAGGGCAGTTATTTCATGGATCCAGGATACTATGCATCCTAATAAAGTTCCCTTGGCCTTTGGAATTAAAATAGCCCCACATCATCACATGGCCTTCACCATACCTAGAGATTGGCATGGGGTACTTTCCATAAAATCATCTCTCAAAGCAAATCAAACCAGCTATAGGCTAACCGACATAAAACCATGCCAATCAAAATAAAAGCCTTTAAAAATAAACATCTGCCTGCCTCTATGGGAATTTAACATAGCGGTGTACTCACTTTTGTTGCCAGCGGTTTAGACATTAATGGCTGTGTTGAGTTATTTTGAGGGGACAGCACATTTACACTGTTACACAAGCTGTACACTTAATACTTTACATTGTAGCAAAGTGTAATTTCTTCAGCGTTATATATAAGATATAATGAAATACTTAAATTACTAAAATGTGAGGGTTGTACTCACTTTTGTGAGATACTGTAAAAGCAAGCAGCATCTCTTGGACAACCCTTCCTCCGAAGCCTTGCCAGTTCTTTTTACATAAACTGAGGCAAGTCAGGTCAAATATAAGAGTGTACTTGAGTCTTTGTCATTATTTGATAACCACTAATAAAAAATAAAAAAAGACTTGTATAAGAGCCAGTAAAAATAGACTTTGGGCAAGTGAAAAAGCCCTTAACGTTGAACCTTGTAACTTTACAGTATATATGGATGAGAGGCTCATTTTGATGCCAGGATCAACAGGTTCATAGGTTGTTTTGCTGCGGGGAATCAATGCTCATAATATCCATGGCCTTACAGGAATGTCTTTGAACCTCGATGGCACAAAGAAATCACATTCCCATGGTCCACCGAGAGAAAATACACAGTTAACCAACCTCTCCCCCCCCCCAATACCTTTTCAACACGATAGTATCCCTGAACATATTAACATGTAAATACACTTAGATACTTTGACAATGCACTGAAATGCATATAATCTACATGCTAACTAGTCCTTTAAAGACTTTCCACTGCTGAATGTAGTTTGGGAACACTTTCATGTCTGGGTTTTAAAAATTAAATGTGAGGCCTCTCTTAGAATCTCCAAAAGCGTTTTTTTTTTCTCAATTTGATGAGGGATAAGGCGATGACTGGGTTCCCTTTTCAAAGGGGGAGACCCAGAGTTCAATAAGACTTCAGTCTCATTGCCTTTGCCTCCAAGTTGAAGATCTAAATGCTGGCTTTTTTTTTTTTTTTTTTTTTTTTTAAGAAAGAACCCACCACATTAGGTGACAGATGGCAGGTTGTTATGCTGAAATACCAGTTGCTATGGTCCCCTATTCCTCCGCAGCTTCCCTTGCCATATTTAAGCATCCTCTCTGCTGGTGTACTGACTTGGAATAAGCTGACTTGAAGCTCTACTCAGGTTGTTGTTGACAAACATGAGCCTAGATGAGTCTCCTAATCTCCCGCTCCTTTATGCGCTCTTCATTGCCGTATAAACAGGGCTGAAGACGCTATAAAAACTAAACCTCTGTTTTCAGCCTTCTCTTATCTCACGCAGGGTTTAATCTAACGCCCTCTACCCTTTTTACATCTCTGCCTCCGCTAAACTCGACCATATTTTTGATTCAGCACGTCACCATGGCAACCAGTTATTTCCCATCCTTGAGCCCCCCCTTCCAGCTTCTCTTCGCCATTCATACCACTACCCCCCACCCCTTTCCCCTTCTTTTTTTTTTTTTTTTTTTTTGTCCAAATAAAACAAAGCGCAGAGTGAATGCGCTCTGAGGTAGGTAAATGTATTCAGTGACATCAGCCAGGACGAGTCTATTCTGCCGGATTCCTGTACCACTTGTTTCCAGCCTTGTCTGGGGGCCGGACACTCTGTTGGGCCCATTGTCCCACGTGTATTCCACACAGGCCCGCAATTAATGGAGGCCTTGTCTAAGGCTTCTGGAGCAGAAACTGCTGTTGGGGAGGGGGACAAAAGGCGGGCATGCAGAGCCGGGGGGGGGCTGGGAGTTGCTATGGGAGGGAGGGCCCCCCTCCTTCCCTCCATCCCTCTGTAAGGTGGGGGGGAGATTCAAAGGGAGAAGGAGGGACGGAGAGCGAGTGGAGCGCTGGATGAGATGTTTAAGTGATCCCCTGTGTCTGTGCCTTCCCCTCATGGCCTGAGATGTTTTCATGCCAGCAGTTGAAAGACCAAGCTCGGCAGTGTTTGATGATGAGGATGGCCATTTCACTGCCCGCATTGGTGGTGCATGGCGGCTGGGTGGAGAACGCGGGGGGGGGCACAGCTTCCAGACCAGGTGAAGATGGAGAGGAGTGTGGCAGCTGTGTGGAGACTCTGCCACTGCTTAGAGTTTTCTTCGTCAAATTTGAGTCCCTTTTCTTGGGACGTTTTGTCAGTTATACCATGCAGTCTGTCAATGTTATCTCCACGACGTATGCTGCCGTAACTCCCAGGCAGTGTTGTCATGTAACAAAGTACAAATACTTTATTGTCTGTACTTTAAGTTGTTATTTAGCCTATATTTCTGTAAACTTTCACTCCACTACATTCCCTAAATAAGATGTATACTTTTACTCGGATTTCCCCTGAGCATCTTTGTTACTGCAAAATGAAATACGAAGACGATGACCACCCCGACGACAGTGATGGACTCGGTGAACAGTGATGAAGATCACACCTGTTGCAAGATTGCAAGATTTTTCATTGCAACAAGATGAAAATTCTTTTTCTCTTTATCTCTCTGTTAATGTCAGCTCTGTCGAAATATGCAGTATTTGGTCCTTTCATTTGGAGAAATTGTGCCTGGAAAGTCCCGGAAAAGACTTTTTAAACGGATGTTTAAGAAGGTGTGGAAACCCTGAATATTATGCTTTATAATAAGGTAGCCACAATAAAGTTCATAATCAAAGTTTCTTTTTTTTTACTTAGAACATTTAATATCAGAAAATTACTTTTGATACTTACATACAGACAGATACTTTTAAGTAATATTCTAAAAGGTGATTCATATTAATGTTTAATATGTTTGTTTGTTTATGTATGCACCTTTCACCAAGGCAAATTCCACATAAGTGTACTTAGTGTGCTAATAAAACCTTTTCTGATTCTGAACTTCTAGCAAAGCCATTTTCTGGTAAGATTCTTGAACTTTTACTCACATATTGCTTTCAGGTACTTTATACGAGACTGCTCCCAGGCTCATTTGATCCTCAATCACATTATTTTATAAGGTGAAAGCAACCAAGTTCTTTGTTTTTATGTGCAGATGATCCTGGTGCCCTCATAGGGATAAAACGCATACAAGAGCTACTAGATGACGAGTTAATTAAATAGAATAAGGACGTGGCTATCTGAGAATAGGCGTCTTTTACACATGACTAAATTGATCTTGTTTGGATGGAAGTTTAAGCTAAGGAAGGACTGACCTGGTCGTCCTGCCCCCCGTTTCAATCAACTTGTGGCTATCAGTCACATGCTGGACCTTGACAGCTTTCCAACCCCTTCCTTGGCCCTCGGGAGTTTCCCTTCAGGTCTGATACAGATCACAGCTGTGCTATAAACCTCATGTCCACATCGCCGTCCTCCGCACAATAAAGGCTTGTTTGTGGCGGAGCAGCAGGCCCACTGAAAACAGGACTGATGGGATGTAATTTATTGTTGCGTGGCCTCTTCTCCAGAAACCCTCTCATCTGCAGGGAGCAGAACCTCGGTCTGTTTCATTACATTACAGTACATGTCATTTAGCTGACGCTTTTATCCAAAGCAACTTACGATTGCTGTATATCAGAGGTTGCAGGCCTCTGGAGCAACTAGGGGTTAAGTGTCTTGCTCAGGGAGGCATAGGCATGCGTTCTATCCACTGCGCCAACACCACCCCAGTTTGTTTCAAAGGAGCATCGTGTTGAAACATCCAGTTAGAAGATTAACTCAGCACTTTAAGGGATCCCAGGAGAACGGTTGGCCACAGATACAACAGCATCACTTCCCCACTCACTCTTTTCCTGAAAAAGAGAAAACTTTTACTTGGGGAAAAGCAATAATTTTTTTGGGGGGGTTCTTGTGTCTTGAGTTTATCCTCAAAACCTCAATAACAAGTACAACACTGTCTTTATGTTCTGGTCATGAGAGCAACACCCACCGTCCTCCTATCCTGTTGAGGATGAGTTATGAGTTATTCCAAAAATATCCAGTGGTGGAATGTAACTAAGTACATTTACTCAAGTACTGTACTTAAAGGGATACGCCACCGTTTGTTGAAATAGGGCTTATCGCGATCCCCCTAGCTGTAGATAGGTGGGCCAACGCATTTTTTGTGCATGCATTGTTTTAGTCCGGTGCAACACCGCCGCTAGTTAGCTTAGCATAGTGAATGGAATCCTATGTTGTTAGCATGTTGTGAGTAAAAGTGAGCCAACAAAAAAAAAAAAACCTAATTACTTGCTATGAGACAAAAAATGCCAGGGTAGACCGTGATAAGCCCTATTTCAACAAAAGGTGGCGTATCCCTTTAAGTACAGATGTTGAGGTACTTGTACTTTACTTGAGCCTTTTCTTGTGACCGGGAGGTTGCCGGTTCAATCGCCAGACCAACAGAAATAATCTGGGTGGGGAAAGTGAGAGAGCAGCGCTTGTCCCTCCCTCACCACATTGAGCAAGGCCCTCAGCCTCCAACCGCTCCAGCAGATCAGACTGGGGTTGTTTGGGCAGCTTCCAGGTGTGAATGTGATCAGGTCGTCGTTGCGAATGAGAAGTTGTTCTCAATCGACTGTGAGTTATGTACTTTATGTCTTAGTTATTCTTCTGTATAGCACTTTGGTCAACTTTGGTTGTTTTAAAGTGCTCTAGAAATAAAGTTTGATTGATTTATTGAAATTAAAATGTTTGCACAGAAAACACATGAGGTTTATAATATACAATGTCGGGGCGCCCGGATGGCTCAGTTGGTAGAGTGGGCGCCCATGTATACAGGTTTATTGCTGCTCATTTGCTGCATGTCATTCCCCCTCTATCTCCCCTTTCATGTCTTCAGCTGTCTTCTCAATAAGGGCCTAAAAATGCCCAAAAAATAAATAGATGAAACGCCAAAAATATAACGGCCTACAAGTCCAGCTGAAATGATTAGACCATTAAACACACAACTTTTAATTAATTACCTTAATTGTTCTGCATTGAGTACTTTTACTTCTAATACTTTAAGTCCATTTTCCTGATGACACTTACATACGTTTAATTAAGTAGCATTTTCAATGCTACACTGATGGTCACTTCTGTTTAGCGTTGACTAATCTTATAATGAGTTTAGTTATCAAACAGGTTCGACCTATTTCGGCTTGACTTGACTAAATGTGGTATTGACTCGGGTCAAGAAGCCAGTGGCGCTTGAAGTTGTCTTGCTCACACAGAGAGGAAGCCATGGATGCAACCGCTGACCCGGCTTTGAGGGTCATTTCACCTCTGAGGATTTAGGAGCTTTACGGAGAGCGTTTAGGGTCTATCGGGGAGGATAGAAGCATCCCATGATAAACCTGGGCCAGACCGAGATGTCTGTCAGTTTATATATCAGTGGGACTATTCAACAAGCAGCACATGTGCCCGTTTTATTCATGCAATGGTCACACTACTACAGTCAACAATTATTTTTTCATAGTGCATTTTATACTTTCCACAGAAAAAACAATGAGCTTCAAATCAGAATGAAAGGCGTTAAAAAAGAAAAACAAGGAAAAGACACCTCTGATGTCTAAAATCGAGGACAGAAACTACATCCTCTGTATTTTTTATTTTTTTTTAGTTCTACAATCTTGCAAATGAACAGAAAGCAGCCTCATTTTAAGTTCTTATTCCTTCTATCTCATTATCCTTGACCAAAACCTTTTCTAAATGTTAGTGTTGATGCAAAAACTAATTCTTGCGTGTAACAACCATAGAACGCAGTTCAGTTGTGAATTTAGTCAAGAAAAAGAGGTATCTAAATTAAATATTTTATGCTCAGTGTTATGTGCAAAAACAATATGTGCGAAGGATTTTGTACACTTTGCCCTTTCCGTGCAATACAATAAAAAGCAGCTGATGAATGTCTGTTTGACGAATCTGATGTTTTTTGTACAGTAACTAGAAGAAAAGAGCTATTAAAGCATATCATCGGAGTTAAAATGGTGCCATGGTTACCTCAAGACAAAAAGAAAAAAAACAATAATAATATAAGTTTTATATTAGATACACAAACATTATTATTCAGGCCCTTACGATGAACTCATATGCATTGTAGATTTGTAGATTTATCTTTGTATCAAAGTATGTCTATAGGTTATAATTCAAGCTGTGACATTATTATTATTATTATTATTATTATTATTTAAATCTAACAGATTCAACTGCTATTATAAACTGTCAATGAATCAATTCTGTCATTTGCTGTATGGACAAAAAAACAACAACCTTACTAGCAAATAACAATTCAGGTTCTCATTTTTCACAAAACAAATACAGTAAAATACTTTGGAGATAAACACTTCTCGTTTATTCAAATATCAACTGAATGATTGTGGGTCTTCACGTGGTCTGAAGTAACTTTTTTTTTTTTTTTTTTTGAGATAATTTTTTGGGGCTTTTCCCTTTATTTAGAAAGTAGCTAGACATGAAAGGGGGAGAGAGACAGGGGATGACACGCAGCAAAGGGCAGCAGGTCGGATTTGAACCCATACGACGCTGCAGGACTCAGCCCACATGGGGCGAACGCTCTTACTGGGTGAGCTAGATGTAGCCCCCGTCTGAAGGAGCTCTTTAGCTTTGGTTCCTGCCCCCAACCTGAGACGACAGACGGGAGGTGTCAGAGTTCATGGCAGCGACAGGACAGCTGAGTGTGGCACAGATTTTCTTCTTCACTGGACATCAGGCCTGGAGTGTGTCTTCACCTCCAAGTCTGAAGCACTCAATCGGAAAAGTGTGTGTGTGTGTGTGTGTGTGTGTGTGTGTTATGAAAACCTGCTGTATGCCAGCGGCCCATGGTATTGTATATGTATTTAACTCCATCTTTAATATTTATGTCCCTGTAAATTATTCCCTTCAAGTGGACTTAGCCTAACTAAATTGTTAAAATGTGTGCAATAGAGACGCACTCAGATATGAAGAACCTGTTGGATCCACAGTGGTAAGTACATAAAAGTAATGTATCTAGAAATCTTTTAAAATATTTAATTCAACACACAGGAAAACATAGGAAAGCTTTTTTTGCACACCTCTTTTGTTGGGCAGGTGCGTAGGATATGATCAAAAATAGCAGATCAAAAGCTTAGAGAAAGTCCCGCACACTGACCATTACGCAAGCAATAATTTATTTGGAAAAATACAACGTTTTGGTCTTATAGACCTTCATCAGGAATTTACCTGACCGGATGGATAAATTATTCCTTGCATAATGGTCAGTGTGCGGGACTTTCTCTAAACACAAAGGAAAACAAATGTAATCAAGCTGTCCTGTTGCAAAGGCCGAACAGATGGTTAGTTCATCTCCACATCCATCAAAGTTAGTTTGACTTTTTTGGACAACCTTATATCAGTGTTGGTGATCCAAAATCCTTAAGTCAACTGCTGTCAACAGAGTAAAAGTGAAATGAAAATACATGTGGAACATAACTTGCTGCTGTAATTTTTTCCAGTTTGGGATTTAAAAATCCATCTATCAATCAATATATTGATCTATCTATCTATCTATCTATCTATCTATCTATCTATCTATCTATCTATCTATCTATCTATCTATCTATCTATCTATCTATCTATGTGGGCCATTTTCTGTGTATTCAGTTTTTTTACTGTGGCCTACATCTGAAAATAAAGACACTAGGCTTAGTTGAAAAAATATGATGAAAAACCGATGACATGCAATTATAAACTGTATGTTTTTCTGATAAAAAAAAACATTCTTTATATGTAATTAATTTGTCATTTTATTGCATAAAGATATAATGCCCAATGAGCAGAAGATTAATCAACCGTTTAGTTGATTGACACAACTGTTTGGATCGTTTCCAGTTTCTAAAATGTGAGGATTTTGCTGCATTTAGTACTTTTACTTTTAATACTTTAAGTATGTTTTGCTGATGATACTTACATTCTTTTACTTAAGTAAAATTTTCAATGCAGGACTTTTACTTGCAACAGAGTATTAGTAGGGGAGACCAGGGACAGTTGTAACACTTTTTGCAATTTTTAGCAATACATCAAAAACCATCTCCACTGGAATATTGTTATATTATAAACTTCAATCTGTCAACTGCTGAAACAATGTATTTAAGTAGTTTTATGAAATATGTACAGGTTGCAAAATAGATTTGAATACAATCTCTCCACTGTTACAACCGTCCCTGTGTACAGGGTCGTAACATGTTGTAACAGGCTGTAACATATGTAAAATATACATAATGAATCAATCATATACTCAAAATGGAAAATATTATCTATCAGTCATGATAGAATTGTGACTTGTGACTATTCATTTCATGTTTTTAAGTAATGAAGCCCTTTCCAGCACAGAAAATGGGACTCCCCTGTCTGTCTTCCTCCTTCTGATAGTTGGCATGCTGTAAAGCAATAACGTTTCCACTGACTATCTTTATATAAAAAAAGATAATTACTTTTAATTTGCAATGCACAGTGCACATTTCTCTTATAATTTGCACTTTAAGTAAAGGATCTGAATACTTCTTCCACCACTGAAATGAACCCAGTAGCACCTTACTAGGTCTCCTTCCATCCTACCTTCTGACCTATATCAGTGTAAATAGTACCGGGACTTACAATCTTCGTTATCAGGATCTTTTCCCTCTGTCTGTTCCAAAGGTTAGAACTGAGCTGGGGGAAAAAGGCCTTTAAGTTTGCTGCTCCCTCTGCTTGGAACAATTTACAGAAATCAATTTACAAAATGAGCTCGTCTCATCAGTCGCTTTTAAGCGGATGTTGATTGACTTGGAGGCAGCCACATCTGGCTGCAGATGTTTTGCCTGATGTGTTTAGGACTGTGGTGGACTTTGAGGGATTTGCTGTGTCAGTTGTTTTATGTTTCTGGTGTTTTTTGCGTATTTTGTGTTTGTATGTAGGCTACTGTATGTGTGGAGGCCTACTGCTGCCTGTCTTGGCCAGGACCCTCTTGAAAAAGAGATTTTTAATCTCAATGAGTCTCTTCCTGGTTAAATAAAGGTAAAATAAAAAAAATTTAAATTAGTCGACACTCTTTAATGCAGCAGGTTATCTCCTGTTAGAGTTAACCACCTGATTGGCTGCAGGAGAACCACTTTTCCTCTTAACTAGAGGAACTCTCCTTTGGAACAGCATCCTGACAGCTAGCCAATAGGAGCGCCTTGTCGCACGAGCCCGTCGCCTCCCCGGCACCGTGTCCCGCGTGCCCATTGGACGGACTGATGAAACCCGGGGAACTCGCACACGAGCCGCTCGCGTGCAGGCTCCGGCTCTATAAATACACCCCCGAGGCTGTGGAAACAGGAGCGGACTGTGTGTCAGCTTGGCGAGGAGACAGGAGTCACTTGTGACATTTGTCATCGGTAAAGGGCTCAGTGCTGTGCCAGGAGAAGGCGGGACTCGCTGCACTGCACGGGACACACTCCCACGGCGCTGTGTTCATCATTCGGTTATTGTTTGTTATTTGTTTGGACAGTTTTTACATTGTAAACCTGAAGATGCCAGCCGGTACTTTAGAGAGAACATCTCCATCCGCCGTGGCTGCCACACCGACAAGAGCGGACTCCACGCCCGAAAAGCCCCGGAGTCTGACAGAGAGCAGAAAGGTATCAGAACTGTTAAGTTTTGCAAATACTCGTCTGTCTGACATCTGTTGTTAGTAACTTCCTATGAAAGGCTGGACGCCGAAACGCGTTGAAGTTGTTTTTAATCTGATTATATTGAGAGTGTGCTAGACGTAAAGACATTTTACATTTTTTTTAAATACGAGTGGGTTTTCCTTGATGGCCATCTGTAATTTTATTTTTCAAAGTTCTTCATCTGAACTGTATTTTCTTTCTATTTCAAGTCCTCCAAACCAATCATGGAAAAGCGGAGACGTGCGCGCATCAATGAGAGCCTGGGCCAGCTGAAGACCCTCATTCTGGACGCACTCAAGAAAGATGTAAGCAGCTGAACACTAAATCTTGACTTTATTCCAAGATGGATTGAAATTAGGAACCCAAATGAAGCAAACTCAGCACTAAATCTTCACTTGTGTGTCCGTGTAGAGCTCCAGACACTCCAAACTGGAGAAGGCGGACATCCTTGAGATGACCGTGAAGCACCTCAGGAACCTGCAGCGACTTCAGATGACTGGTATGTAACTACAAATGCTGGCCGTGGCCATGTTGATGTGCTTCTGGATGTCTAACTTTAGATGGTAAACATGTTCCCACGGTCTCCCAAGATTTATTGCCCACCCACAGCTGGTGTGCTTGCCCTTAGGACTTGATTTCACAAGGCCTCAACTTAATGAATACAATCTGTTTTGTTCATTATTTGAGCTAGCCAATTTGTCAATTATTTCTCTTAACTCTTAATTTCCTAATCTTCACTTCACAGTATAGCCCAACAATCTATCTAGCTATCTATCTAGCTATCTATTATCAGTATGTCTGTTAATGATGGAATTACATTTTACTGGAATTGTAACTTACTTACGATATCATGTGCATTGATATTAATCCACGCGTTTGTATTTTCCTCTCCAGCTGCTGTGAACACGGACCCCTCCGTCCTGGGTAAATACAGAGCCGGGTTTAGCGAGTGCGTAGGGGAGGTCACCCGTTTCTTGTCCACGTGTGAAGGGGTGAACACAGAGGTGAGGACTCGTCTCCTCAGCCACCTGGCAGCCTGCGTGAGCCAAATCAACGCCGTGAACTTCTACGCACCTCACCCAGGTGCCCCGAGACTCGGGCAGACCGGTACACAGATTCCAGCCGCCTCCGCCCCACAGATGCCTTGCAAAAGTGGCTCAGCGATGCACGCCTCCTCAGAAGCGCTGAAGCTGTACGGTGGCTTCCAGGTGGTGCCGACACCGGATGGACAGTTTGCTTTTCTTGTTCCCAGTGCGGCTATCATGCCTCTTGGTGCACAAAACAGCCATCACGTGTCACCTGTTGCACCTCCGGTCAACTCAGACTCTGTGTGGAGACCATGGTAGGAAAATTACCTCAACTGGGGGGGGGGAAAGGACTATCACACAATAAAACACATTTTTGTACATTTTGTAAATGTTTTCAAAACCTACTTGAGAGGGATGTTTACACACGTTTGTGTTTTTTTTTATATATGGACATTAAGAGATATTCTTGACCTCATTGCTTGCTGTGATTTTCTCTGTTTTTGATACAACACATTTGCCTCAGGAGGTCGAGAAAATCCTTAACAAAGCTCTTGAAAAGCACTGTATTTCTTTGAGATTAATAAAAATGTTCTATGTTTACTACAATGTTTGCTGCAATGGCGTCTTTGTCATGTCTCCCTCCCTCAAAACCCCCCGTCAGGTTGTCACGGTGATGTCCATTCATTTAGCCCGTGCTACCTTTTAAAGAAATGCTGTATAGGTTACATTTTGACTTCGTCTCAGACCTGTGGAAAGTCTTTTCAATTAACATCCATTGTACAGCAGCCGTTTAAATATAGCCCCCTCATCCTGTGTGCCTTGGACACACGTGATCATCCCCTTTTTGCAGTGACAGGGAAACCTGCTTTCTGCCTGGAAGTACAAATACCTCTCAAATGAGCTAAGGAACCTGAGAGGTTGTGTTGAGCCCAGGAGGCGTGCTGTCGGCGCAGGGCGGAGGGTGGGGCAGGCTCCTGCCAGATGGGAAATCATACTGAAATAGATAGGATGTGATGGTGAAGCTCGAGACAGGGCTAAATGAAGACCAGGCTAAATAAGATACTGGTATTACTTTTTGAGGTGTTGTCCCTGCATTATCTGCCTCCAGAAGAGCAATAACTGATATTCTGAAATTCAATTCAATTTTATTTATAGTGTCAAATCATAACAGAAGTTATCTCAGGACACTTTACAGATAAAGTAGGTCTAGACCACACTCTTATTTACAGAGACCCAAAAATCACCCCTCCCCCCGCCCCAAGAGCAAGCATTTGGTGCGACAACGGCGAGGCAAAACTTTAAGCCGGCAGAAACCAAGGACAGACCCTGACTCTTGGTGGGCGGCCATCTGCTGCTGCCGGTTGGGACACAGAGACACACTGATACAGATATACAGAAATATGATTCCTAATAATTATGGCAGTTGGTATGATGAAGAGTGGCATTAGCAACAATAAAGATAATGTGACTACGACTAGAAATAATAGCAGTGCAGGGCATAGCAGGGCATCGAGCAGGACCACGGCAGCAGCTGCAAACATGATTCATGTGCCACCCTAATCCAAGGAAATCTTCTGTCTGTAAATCCAATATAATTTGATTATATTATATGTGTGTATATGTATAAGTGTGTTTTTAGAACAATAGCTTATCAGCAGCAGCCCTGCAGAGCCAGTCCACTCGTTGTCCATTTAGTGGACAGTTGAAGAGCTGACAGTCCCAGCGTGTGTCCTGAGCGTGGTGCTCACACAGCAAGCCACAAGCAGAGCGTGACCAGAGGTCACAGGTGCCCCTCATTCACACTGCAAAGACAACGCAGCTCCAACCGCATGTTGCCTTAAATCTGGCAACTCATCAATAGACCTGGCTGCCCATCACCAGAAGACAGGGCCGTCCTTTGACAGCATCAAACGGTAGCACCTCCAGAGGCAAACACGCTCACACAATCCATGACTTTAGCTTGTTCCTTGTTTAATATTCATAGAATTTAAGGGATTATAACCCATTGTACCTCAATCGTTATTGTTTCTCAAAGTACTGAGAAATAGGTCTGCACCAATGAGTGAATAATGTTTGTATGCGAACCTATTAAGGAGCAAATACTAAAGATTGTTTTTAAGATTAGATTGCATTTCAACATAGGAATCCGTGTGAATGTGAATCAAATCATCTCTCGGTCACTCTAAAAGTTGTTAAAACTCCTCACTTTGTGCAAATGATACACTCAATTAAGTTTACATCTCTGTTTTGGCACAGCCGAGAGAAGACTGGCAGTAAGGAGGACTAAAAGACAAAAATAAGAGCTCCCCCTCCTATCAGAGTGTCCTTTGAGAAGACCCTGAACACAAAAACAAAGACGGGCCCCTCAGTGGCTCAATGGCTCCTCTCTTTGTGACCCTCTCCATCATCATAAAGGGCCTTCCCCTTGTTTATCCAGGAAGAGGTTTAATAGCTGGGAGGGGGGGAGAGGACCATGCTGTCACTTTCACTGTGCTAAACAAGGCTTATTGTTTCCCACACCCAAAGGTCCTGCTCTTAAAGGCTTTCTGAGGCCAGGCTGTTCAGATAAGAGGAGCAGTAAAGTGCTGACAGGTTGCTCCTACACCTATATGTGATGGAGAACCTGGAGTGGTTTTGATGGAGGAGCTTCAATAGACGAGAGCCACACTTGAGGAAATGTGCAGTGTTTACCGGTGTGGGTCCCCTCTTTCAATTTTTTTGTCTAATTGTTTCTTATTCCTCCCCCTGTCCCTCCCGTATCAAAACCCCAGTTTGAGGCAGAATCTTTCTCAAACATAAAGCAGAGAGTAGTAAACATGAAGCAGGGTAGGGCCTGCCCCTTTGCTGTGCTCCATGATTGATGATTGATGGCCTCCCCTCACAAACACAGTGACAGGTTCCCTGCCTGTAGAGAACGTCCCTCCCCCGACACTCACCGGAAACCCTCACCGCCTCCGCCTCTGTGAGTGAATTGCCGTAGTAATGTTCTTAGGGTTGTTATGGTGCTTGATGGGGGTTGAAGTAGTCAGTGGTGGTTCACATCAAGGCTAATGAATGGATTATGCACTCGATATCTTCGGTGAATGAACAACGCTCTTTGTCCCTTCACTCCGATTCATCCATTTTGATTTAGCTGGTTGTTTTTGAAAAACTCAACAACATAGTGGTGGAAGTGCAGCTTCCGGGGGGGGGGAATTTAGTATCAGCTTGACACATTAACACTGGAAGTGGAAAATTTATCACTTTTGACCCACACAAAGTGATGATTGTGTGACTATTAAAACCGAGTAGCTCTGGCTCTACATCACACGTCAGCACATCTTCAGAGGAGATGTTGAACGTCGGAGAGGGGGGGAGTGGAGGTCTTGTTTTCACTTTCACTTTTTTGGGCTTGGCTATCTGACAAACCATGTGTGAGGCATGACTGAGTCAACCTGACAGAGTTTAGAAGAATTAGAGAATGCTGAAAGGATAATTCTAGTTTATTACAACTTGGGTCTCACTTTTATGGGTGTGACATAAATCTGTCATACCCATGTGCTTCAAGAAGTCCACAATCCTTCCTTTGCCCAAGAAAACAAGACCATCCTGTCAAGGATTACATCTTCTCCTCACTACCCTGCACAGTGGACCCATTACAGTCTGGCTACCGTCCCAACCGATTAACGGAAGACAATACAGCACACATCCTCCACACCACGCTATATCCAGTATGTTAGATTGCTGTTCATTGACTACAGTTCAGCGTTTAACACCATAGTTCCCTCCAGGCTCGTCACAAAGCTCAAGGACCTGGGATTAACCCCTCACTGTGCATGTGGATCCTTGACTTCCTGACAGGCAGACCCCAGGTGGTGAGGGTGGGCGGGCATACCTCTTCCACCCTCATCCTTAACACCGGAGCACCCCAGGGCAGTGTTCTGAGTCCCCTGCTGTACTCCCTGTACACATACACACACACACAGCCAGACTGTGTAGCCACTTTCGACTCCAACACCATCATCAAGCTTGCTGACAACAATGAAAAGGCCTGCCTGAAAGTAGACCAAAAAAGGTGCCAGTACCGTAATTTTGCAGTTGCATGACATGATTATCACATGTCTTGGATATATTTATATTTACACGTATATCTCGTAGGGGTGACCCTGAATAGTTGACTATTCGTTCTAAGGAGTCTGACTCCACTGCCAATCTCACAGTCGAATCGTTGCAGTGTCTGAAAATGAATCAAAAGGATCATTCCATTCGGGTTATGGGGGTGCCAAATATCTGATTTTACATTGAATTGCTCGGTTTTTCCCAATAAATCATGAAATATATCCTGTTTTAGTATAAATATCAGTCTAATGTATCAACCTTATAATAATACTGTTATTAACAATTAGAAGTAAGGGTACTCATGTGGACAAAAATCAGAAGTGCCGGCTCAGTACCAGCGAGTACTGGCCCATTTCAGGCACTGGTGAGGACAACAACCTACTTGTGAATGTCTGCAAGACTAAAAAAGAAGCAGGAAAGGATACGCCCCATTAATATCAACGGGTATCCAGTGGATAGGGTGATAGCTTCAAGTACCTTGGTGCCCAGACCTTGGGGTCTGACCTGTCCTGGGCGCTGCCTACTGACTCGGTGGCGAGAGAAATTCTGGGTATTCCCTCAAATACTGAGGAATTTCTACTCCTCTGCGTCATCGAGAGCGACCTGACAGGGAACATCACTCACCTGGGTATCAGCCTTTTCTCCCTGTTGAGGCCGGGTAGGAAAGTCAAAGTTCCTTAACCATAGCTCAATTTATGTTAATTTAAGTAGTAGGCTATAATTATGTCAATATTATGAAATGTGTTCATGCAATTGAATGTATGTATTTGATATATATCTTAAATACAATATTAAATTAAATTATCTTCACTTGTGTAACATAAGTGCTCACTGGTGTAAAGGGAGAAGAAGGACGTGAGACATCTCCTTAGAATTGTGGGTAGTTGATTTCAGTTGACCTTCCTACATCCTCCTTTGCTTGAATTTGCATTCTTGCTGCATTTTACTCCTTTTTTTCTTCTTTTTTTCCTTTCCACTATCTTTATATGCAATATATATTTTTATTCTTTTTAATTTATTTTTTTTCTATTCTTATTCTTTCTCTTTTTATTGTTGATGTGCGTAACCCTTGGTAATTCATATTACTCTTAACTGCCTGATACCTGGGGGTGGGACGGGTGGGACGGATTTTGTTCAAATCTACGCGACCGTTGATTGCTGCATAAACTGTGTTGTTCATGACTGAAAATAAAAATAAAAAATAAACCTTGATTTAAAAAAAAAATTGTGGGTAGTTGTTCTCTCCATGTCTTCTCTTTATCTATTGCCACACGATCAACACATGCTCATTCATCAATGTAGGTGTGTGTGGTTCCACCATCAAATACTAAATTAAATAAAAAACATTCAATACATCTTTTTCAATAACTTGGATACTTGTTGGCATGTGAGCGAACACTTAAGAAAGCCACAGACCTATACAGACTGGTTAAGAAGGCCAGCTCTACCCTGGGATGCCCTCTTCCATCTAGTAGAGGTGGTGGGAGAAAGGAGGATGATGGCCAGCTATCATCCCTGATGGAGAACACGTCCAACCCCATGCAGGACACTCTGACGAGACTGAGCAGCTCCTTCAGTGACAGGATGCTTCACCCCTGGTGTGAAGGAGAGAGACGCAGGTCCTTCCTCCCTGCTGCTGTCAGACTTTTCTTAAACTGTGCAATATCAATATTTCCTCTGTGCAAACTTATATTTTGCTTTCACTGTGTGCTACTTTATAATTAATATATTTATTACTATATCTTGTTTTTTTTAAACTGATGTCTCTTATTGAAAAACCCCCCTTTGCTGATATTGCAAATTTCCTCGCTGTGGGACTCATAAAGGATTTTTTTTTTTACTTTATAAAGGATAATTTAAATCCAGTATACATTAAAATACACTCATGCTGCCATCTACTGGTGAGAGGGTGAACACTAAATATCAGCTAACAGTACTATGCATCTATTTTATGCAGTTTGCACACACAATCATGACTTAGGTTAAACTATATTACAAACTGTATTGTACTAATGTACTCATTAATAATAATAAAAATCTTGGCTGCTGTGGATAAATGCACAATATTAAACCGTATGTAGCCTTATCAACTACTGTTGCTAAAATAGCCTACTTCCATCAGTCAATATCTATCTATCTATCTATCTATCTATCTGAAGAAACTGGTGTAAACACAGAGACTCATAATAAATCACAGCTGCAAATGTGACTCATATTCAGCTGATGTTGCTAATTAGTTGTACAGCTGCTACAGGTGTGTCAGCTATTTTTTTTAAAAAGGTCTGATCACTTTTATTCGTGAATTTTCACAACAGTCACAAAAACTGCAAACATGTTTTGCATTTTGGCTATAGAGACAAAACACGTTTTTGTACCACTCTGCCAACATGTTTATATATCTATCTAAGTCACACAAAGACCAGTAGGCTACTTATCCCGGTGTGGCCTGGTATATAAAACTTGCTCACCTTTTGTCTTTTCCCAACCAAATATTTTCGCTTTTATTTGTCTTTAAATTAGCTTTTAACTTTGATTGTTTTTCAAACTTCATGACATCTGTACAGAGGGTACATTTTTATATAACTCACCCGACACAAGATAAGGTATTTTGGTATGAAAACCTGCATTTGTAACTTGATCAAGTGCCCTGTAAATAGCCTAGGCTACATGTCTGGGATTGACAAACCAACCCGTTTTAAAATCGGCGAGAAATGATTATTTTAATTGTGGACAGACATGCTGCTTTGATAGACATACATGCATTAGGAGAACAAAAAAAAAAAAATGTTTTACAGTCTAGGAGGCACAGCTCCTCCGTCCAAATATGGCGGCTGCAGACACGTATCGCTCCAATGAACAGCGGCCAATGCGGTATCCACATCCGACCCCGCTCCCTCGGACTGCTCTGTGATACAAAACCAGCATCCCTGTCGAGTACTGCGCCATCGCCAGTGACGTTAGGTTAGCCCGGTGGTTAGAAGCTAGTAGCCCGCTGCTCAGGGCATTTAGTACCCCTGAATCGCTTGTGCTAAAAAAAAGGACGTTCCAAAGTAACGTATTTGACCGATTTTACAGAAAGCAAGACATTTTACTCGTAAAGGTCGCGGTGAGTATTTTGTTCCCAGACATTTTTCATTTTTCCTTCCTTTTTCTTTTCCTTTTTTGGATTTTTTTTTTTCGACGATGCTTTTTCTATTTTGCGAGTGGACAGAACATAATGTGCTAAGCTAACTCTCTCGGAGACGCTCATCAGCCCACAAAAACACGAACGCTGCTGTTCGTGGTTTCTAGAAAACACGACGCTTCGGATGCATCTTAGCTGCAGCTTCGTCCATTTTGTGTAGCTTTGTTTTTGTAGGGTTTATTGTGAAGACTCTTCCTTGCTGGGACTGATTTTGTTTTTTTTGGCATGCTTCTCTGCCGGCCCCACAGCTAAGTTAGCGCTAGCTAACAACGTCAGATGCTCCCTTGGTTTTATAGTCGCAGCTTCACCCTGATCCGTGGTTGATTACAGATTATCGACTTCAGATTGATCAGAATGTTGCAGGTTTTGTTTTTTGCAAGCAGAGGAACTGAGCTGGTTGCTGTATTTTTTTGTAATGCTTTTCGATTGGTGGTTGGCTAACGTTAGCCATGCTAGCCAGCTTTGAGCCCACCCGAGGCTAGCACAGGGCCTGTGTTTCACATTAAAGCTTGCTGGGGGCGCTGTCGGTGTCCAGGCGGGTGTGTTGTGGATGGATTTGGTAATTTTTGATAATCCCCAGATTTTGCTTTTCTGGCTCAGTTTGTTTTTTTATGTAGTACTTTTTTTTTTTTTTCCTCCGTTCTTTTTTTTTTTGTGCCTCCCTTGATGAAGAAGTGTTTTTTGTTTTTTCCTTCTGATTTTGGAAGTTTTGGACTGCCCGTGGGCTCAGTTTAACGTTACAAATACACATTTTAATAATTAAACGTTTATTGATCTGAATTGAGTATTATGGCTGTTTATGTGTATCAAAATCAACGCACGCCTTCACATTCACTCCTAGGCCGCAGCGCAAGTACACCCATAAGCCTCATGTGGTACATTCATTAGAAACAAGCCGATGAATCAAACATTATTTAGCCTACGTTAAGTGGGAAAAAATACTAATTCAAAAGAACATGGTGGTCCTATAAGATCTTGCATAAAGTTTTTCTACATCCCATCCTCTATCATCTGAAAGTCTGTCTAAATGACTTCTACTTTGTCAACTCGAGTATTTGTTATTGTGTTAATAATAACTGATGATACTTGATTCATTAGAAGTTTATTATAATTAAACTATTCCTTCTCATGACTGAGTGACATAAATGGGACAACCCATGTTTAGACTGTAAATTGGCCAAACTACATACACATGTTATTAGGTTGCTTATCTTCATATCTGTCAAGCCAACACAGTTAATTATTATTTGACACCTAGTGTTTTGTCTAAACATGAAAATGCCTTTTGATAAGTTCCCATGAGTTGTCGGTTTCAAATTTTAATAGACAACATTAAGGTTTTTAAGGTATATTTATAGCAAGTTGATCCTCTGCTGACATCACACTGTAAAATGGCTTCACCGCCGCTGCTTTTAGTACAAGTACAAACTCCTTTCTACAACCGTGTTTAATAAGGGCTGAACAAACAGCATATATGGAGCAACTAGGGCCTACCCAATCCACTTTTCTGTACAGTTAATAAGAATGCAATGGTTTTGTCAGGTTTAGATTTGTTTCTGTAACACTTGGATGTGTAATGTGTGTGACGTGTACTTCTCTCAGTGTTTTATTAGCATTAGATATCACACTCAAACATGCATTTGGTTCGGGTTGTAGTCCACAAAGTGGCTGGTTGTAATGGGATTTTCTTGGAGACCCTTAGTTTTGATATATTTAGTTTAGTGTGTGTGTATGTGTATGTGTATGTATGTGTGTGTATGTATATATATATATATATATATATATATATATATATATATATATATATATATATATATATATATATATTTTATTTAGAGGTGTATTACTGTGTTTGCCTCATCACTAAACTCCTGTACACACTCCAACCAGGTAAGACTTGGTGCAAGGTAACACTGCTGAGCTTGACTGAGGTGTGTTTTCTGTCACCTCAGTATAAATCGCGAGGGGCGAAGGTTCGAGACACCAGCCCAAACTGAACCCAGCCCACAGTGTCAAACATCAGACAGACGACAGCCCTGCACACAGACGCTATGGAGTGAGTGATGAATGTCCGACCCCCTCCCCCCCCGTCAGCCAGGGGCGGACGGTTTATGTTGATGCCACTACTGTTTTAATGTTTGCTCACGTCCCGTCTCCAAATTCACACAAGGCTCTGGGCTTCACCGAGTACTCGCATACTCTCTTGTGTGTATTAGAATAATGGTGAATGGTGAATAGAAATACACCTGGGTTTGTTTGGTTTCTGTTCACACTGGGATACACACATCCTTTTGTTCTTTTTATTGATAAATTAGAGCATGATATCAGATTATCAAAATATCTTGGTGTAGCGAACATATTAGGGCTGCTCGATTATGGGGGAGAAAATTCGGTCAATATTGCACTCACGATAATTGAACACGATTACTCGTTGACTTCATTCAGAACACAAGAGAAAATAAGAGTTTACTTGCAAAACGTAATGAGCTAAATAATAGTTTTTCTCGATTATTCTGTTTTTGTGATCATTGGGAGCCGAAATTATAATCTTGATTACATTTTGATGAATTGCACAGCCCTAGAACATAATGTAACTTTTCCTGCTGAGTGAAACACACCGTACTTCTTTCTGCCTGCTTCACCATCATATGCACCCGACTAATCCCCTAATTTAGTACTCGCTGTATGAAAGCGCCAGCAGACTTGCCCAACATTTCAGTAAACGAATACTGTATCACCCACCTCTAAACCCCAAACTCTAAAAGAGTAGGCCTACCTCGCAGCTTTGGAAAATTAGACTTCCCAGCACATGTCATTGGAAAAATTATTTTGGCAAGCCCAAAGTCTTGTGATAAGCTCTGTAATAGGGGTGGGGAATTACCAGAGGCCACGCGATACAATATTATCACCATACTTTCCCCAAAGGAAAACTTTGTCAACATCAGTTTTATCTGAAAAGATCAATTTCTTACTAGAAAAAAACCCAACTCAACTGCACCATCTAGTAAACTGAAAAAGAAGTTAAATTCTCACGTGCAATTTATATAATCAAAGATCGATTCTTGCCATTTGTGTATCGATAACGTATTGCCAAAGAAAATATCGCCATTCTATGCTGTATCGACCCCACACCCCTATCACTCAGGCAGAGGTTAAGGATGGTTACCTTTAGTTAAACTAAGCGTCCTCAAGGTACTCCATCCTCGTACACGTGACCATACTGGGGTTATTTGTGTTAAAGTTGTAATATAGGGGAATTTAGCAATTATGTCATCTCTTCTCAACACACGACTATGGTTCTGTGTCGCCCGTATTGAGTCTTTGAAATGAGTCGTACGTCAACGCTCACCTAGAAGTCCATGAATACAATGTCCAGTAGCATGAGTTATTAATTTATATGAGGCTAATGTTTAACCACCTCTGCAGCTGAATACGTATATCCATAGTGATCCTACTAATTTTACAGGTTTAAATATAATGCTGTGTGGTATGAAAAAATACAATTGTAGACACTTAATGACAGCAGCTCTGCTGATACAGGGAATGTGCTGATGTTAAAAACTGTCAGGCCTAAGGTTAGTAGTTTAGTTTTTGGTAAATGCAGAAATGCAGATTTTCTTTACAGGACTAAAATTCATAATTCAGTGACTCTGCTCAGCATAGCATGTGTTTATAGGGAGTTTGTTCCAGGCCTTAAATGTGGATGCTTATTGTGCTGGTTGGTTTGTGTGAGTATGTGGTGCCACTTGAGAAATTAATTTCAATGACTCTGGCTCATTCTCACTCATTGAACGAGAAGGGAATAATATTATACAGCTACACTTTAAGCAAGTAGTCATTTCAAAGCCTTACATTTAGGACAGGCTTGGTCAAAAAGGCTCATCTATAATGTCTGGCGGTTTCCTCCTTTTTATCATTAGCACTTGTCTGTTTTGATTTAAATGTTTTTAATTTCCCAGGAAGGCCTGCTGAACATGTACGCACCACAGCTGGGGGTGTGAGAGGGTGGGGGGGGTCTCTCCAGTGTTTTGACCCAGCGACAGCATAATAGTATAGTTCAGAGGGCTGCCAGTTGCTCGTCCTGCCACTAATTCTGGGACTTGTGTGTCTATGTGTATCTTCCTGCTCAGTCGTTCACCCACCACTGCCAGCCTGATGGCCGCCAGCAACGTCACCAACAAGACGGACCCGCGCTCCCTCAACTCCCGGGTCTTCATCGGCAACCTCAACACCCTGCTGGTCACCAAGGGCGATGTCGAGGCCATCTTCTCCAAATACGGCAAGATCGTGGGCTGCTCCATCCACAAAGGCTACGCCTTCGTCCAGTTCGCCAACGAGCGGAACGCCCGATCTGCCGTCGACGGCGAGGACGGGAGGATGATTGTCGGACAAGTGCTTGGTAAGGATTCAGGGACACGTAAAGATTTTTGTTCAGGACTGCACTTTAAATATAGTCTATACTGACGACATTTAATTTCTGGGATTGTTCCGGTGCCGCCGGAAATTCCACCCGATGTCCCTCGTTTTTCAGCCGGATTGTCCGTCACCTTCGGCTTTCTTTGTGTTGGCATTCTAAACTCCGGTGGATTTCTGAGGACTATGGTTAACTGCTCCTCAGATCTCTGCAGGGTAAATCCAGACAGCTAGCTAGACTATCTGTCCAATCTGAGTTTTCTGTTGCACGACTAAAACAACTTTTGAACGTACACACGTTCCACCAAAACAAGTTCCTTCCAGAGGCTATTTTGCAGCGGCACCGTAGCCCAAGATGATTGTGATTGGTTTAAAGAAATGCCAATAAACCAGAGCACGCTTTTTCTCCCATCCCGTAATGCTGAGTGGACTAGCCAGACCCTCCTCCGCAGCTCTGTGTCACACCAAGCTCTTTCATTACTAGTCAATCTTTCAAGGCTGCAGCTCTGAAATTTTTGCAGAATTTCTGGTGCCCCTTAACCCAAATTTAGTTTTTGTTTGCGAACTCCTGCGAGGTTAAAAATACAGACGGGTTGTAAGAGAAAACAAAATTCTGCTTTGAATCATGTGTCTGATCTGATTTTTTTTTTTTTTTTTTTTTTTTTTTTAAACCACAAAAAAAACTTTACCTCGTAGATTCTTAAAATGGCATCTACTCCATCTCTGTCATGTGACAATATGCAAATATTTTCACAAGCTCAATACAAGTTTGGAGTCGAGGCAGACTTCTGAGTGTAGAAATATTCTACGCTTGGGTTGGACAAACATCCAGCAAAGAGTCAAATGAGATGCCGGCTCTTGTGAGAACAAGATGTTGCAGTGCTGGTAAAACTCCCAACGCATTGTTAATCTTTCCAACTCGTTGGCTTTGGGTCATAGCTAGTTTCTTTCAATAATCATTTTCAAAACCCAATCCAAAGGTAAATGATGTTCAGATTTTGTAAACAGTCTGGCAGTTAAGAGGGACTGGCTCTGCAGTCATCAGCATCACTCTGTCATTGATCTTTTTTTATTTTAATTTAAATTTTTTCTCCCTTAGACATCAACCTGGCCGGAGAACCCAAACCACACAGGTCAAAAACAGGCAAACGCTCGGCTGGAGACATGTACAGGTCAGTCCCTTATGCTACAGCTGTTACACTTCTCAAGTCTTCCACAGATGAAGGTGGCATGAAAAAAAAAGCTAACGTATCGTAAATAAGACTCAGTTGCTCAGCTGACTTGAGAAAACCGACTTTGGTAAAGAATGAATGCTATCTCTTTCTCCATATTTCCTCACACGGACTCTTCTTTTTCTTCCTGAACAGCAGTTCCTCGTTTGAACTCGACTACGACTTTCAGAGAGATTATTACGACCGGTGAGTAAAAGAGTTCCCTTTGTCTCTCAGTTTGAAGGGAACAAATGTGCATACAAATAAGTCTTTGAACAATGAAAGTAACCTGTAATGCTACTTACTCAGTCTGTAATAGGTGTCATGTTTATCAGATACAGTTTTTGCCTCTTTTTAATTAATCTAATTCCCACCACAGACTACCAAAGTCTAGACCAGACTCTCATTTAAAAAAAAAAAAGAAAAAATCTATATATATCGTTGTGTTTTTTTGATTTATTTAAGAGAAAAATGTTTGACTTCACTTTATTCAAGTAAGCACAATACAGGTTATGATAAGTGAAATAAAGCACATACAGGTCTTACGTTTCAGAGGTAAGACAAGGAGAGAGAGAGAAAAAAATAAACAATTGGTTCTGTGTTTGATACCAGAATGTACTCGTACCCGTCCCGTGTGCCCGCTCCCCCTCCCCCCCCCTTGTCCCGGGCCGTGATCCCGTCCAAGCGGCCGCGGGTCAGCCTGAGCGGAGGAAGCAGCCGGCGAACCAAGAGCAGCTTCACCTCTTCCTCCAAGAGGACTTCCTCCTCCAGAACCAGTAAGATCATCCGGAGCTTTATCAACCCCTTTAGAGTCATTTGGGGGGGTGTAGAAAAAACTAACGGGGTGCTGCACAGTTGTTCATTTTTACAAAGTATTTTTTTTTTTTATTTAGAATCTACGCTGGACACACACACACACACACACTTAAGTTTTGATAATCAATTGTTATTGGTAATCAATTATCAAACCGACTTGGGCATTAGCTGCTTTCAGTTTCTAGAATGCGGAAGTACGTCCTGCTTCCCTGGATTTTTTTGTCTAGAATAAGCTGCAATTGATTAATTGTTAATTGACAAACTAACCAGAAATTTTGATAATCGAGTAAATGTTTAGTCGGTTAGCTAGAAATTCTCTGGTTGTACAGCGTCTTGATGTGAGGATTTGCTGCAGGACTCCTCGGTCATATCGCTGTGCTATAAAATTGACTAAAACTCCCAAATTCAATGAAAGTATTGAGCTGATCATTTAATTTACTTGTTAAGAGCGTTGTACGGAACCAAACAAGTTTTTTTTCTTCTGACAATTTGGTTGAAAGAAACCGAAATTTCTGATATAAAAACTTGAGGTCTGTCTAACACTTGTTCTTCCTGCGATTTCGCTGCAGTGAAAGTGGACGAGCTGCAGGCCGTCAAGCGGGAGTTAACCCAAATCAAAAGCAAAGTGGACGACCTGCTGGATAGCCTGGATCGCATGGAGAAGGACCACGGCAAGAAGTCAGGTAGGCAGGACACGGTGTCTGACTACTCCTCTATCTATCGCTCTATTTATTTATTTCGCTAGTTGCAAACAAAATGCACTAGTATTTGACCAGATGGGTTGCACAGAGCTTGGATTTCTCTGACTCTGAATTCTGAATTTCCGGCAGAAGCTAAGAGTGTAAAAACAGAGCCGGGCGAGGTGACTTCACCTCCGCACCCAAGCAACAAGGATGACGGGTCCAAGCGAGAGAGGGAGAGCCAGGTGATCAACGACTCGGAGGACGACGACGACGATGGCGAGGATGAGGGAGACCTGCTGGAGGAGGAGGAAGAGGTGCCAATACCATTTGTTTTTATTGTTTCTTTGGGGGTGGTTTGCGTCAAAGCTTAATTTCATCCAATTACTTAATGATTATGAAATGAAAACAATTTTATTCATTTTAATGTGTCACCTCGGCTCTGGGAAATTGCGATAGGCATTTTTATATGCAATAGTTTAAACGATTTTACCAACTACTCAAAAAGCCAGTCTTAGCTGATTGCAGATATTTTGTATCCGTGTGTAGGACGGCCTAAAATCAGAAGAACATTTAGTACTGAAAATTAAAGCTAGAGCGTGGAACTTTTACATATATATATATGAACGTCCGTTACATTCACGCCCTTGCCAAATGAGTTTACACAATGCTGATTTAAGCCCACCAGAGGAGTAATATTCCGAGAAAAAACTCAGAATTTCTAAGATTAAAGAGGTAAATTTACGGAAAAAGAACTCTGATATTCTCTGAGATTTAAAGTGGTACATTTGGAATTGGAAATAATTACTTACAGACAAACATTCAGCACTCCAGCTTTTAATTTTAATTTAGAAACCCTGTCACATCCAGTCCAGCAGAGAGCGCCAACATTGTTTTTACACTTTCAGATGTCCTCCTCGGTATGTCTTTGTCACAATTCTTAAAAAAAACACAAGGGATCGGTGTCAAGATGTTTGTTTTTCTATTGGCCGATATGTTACAGGATTGTTTTTTAATTTAAAGCTATCAAAATCTGTATCCAACAGTCTGGCTATATTAGGTTAATTAATTGATTAGGTGCAGCTTTAGACACACCAGTATATTTGTATAATCGTAAAAGTAATCTCTTCTCAAACGGTTGCATATTTGAAGTGCTCACGCTAGGGCTACTGAAAGCAAAGGCAGAACGGAGTACACTTTAATATCTGTTAATGTATTGCAAGTAATATCGTGATCGCGATGTTCACCAACGTAATCGCACTTTTTCCTCATATCGTGCAGCCCTAGTCCACTCTCAGGCTCTCACTATGCCCCGCTGCTGCTGTTACACGCTCTTGAAGTTTTTCCCCACTTCTTCACTAAATCGTCTGTCACCCATTCCACCCGCAGATGAAGAGTCAGGAGAGGGACGACGATATGGACGATGAGGAGGAGGAAGGCGAGCACGTGGAAGGTGACGACGATGGCGACAGCGTCAACGGCGAAGAGGTCTTGTAGGCACGGACCGCACCGGCCACGCATGCATCGTACACACAGCTTCCAGTAGGAACTCGGACTCCTGTTTTAACTCATGTTGTAGATACATAAAAAATACAACACACACGCACACACACAGGCATGGTGCACACACACTGTTGTCCCATTGTCCCTAAAGCTGATTTGTGTTTGTTATTTTGGCCTTTTGTCCAGTGTTGCTGTACCAGGGATAACTAGCTGTAGGTTTGGGTTTGTGTTTTTACTGCGTCGTTACTCGTCTTCATGGGGACACGGAAACATGGACTGTCTATGATCTCCAAGACGACAGCTCAGCGGACATGTCTTAACGCGAGGACGAACACCCAGCTATGAAAGACCGTTTTTAGGTTCATTGTGTTTGTATTTCCTCTCATCCGTGAGTTTGTTCGACCTCGTGTGTCTGTATGTTAATGTCCGTTTTTTATACTATTCAGTTTCAGTTTAACTGTAAAGGAATAAATTGCAATAAAATATTAAAATGGAAAGTGCTTTTCTGTTGTTGTTGTTCTTTTGTGCTCCCGACCCCGAAGGAATAAAGTGATGCGCGATTTTATTTCCCCTGTAGTTAAAAAAAAAAAAAAAAAAAAAAAAAAAAAAAAAAGCACTTCCTTCTGCATAAAAATTTAACCGGAAAGCCAGTGTTTATAATTTATTTTTATTTTATAGCCCAGCCACCTGTCCTTAAAGTTATGAGAACCCAATAATCTATAGATCTCATAATGTGCTAATGTCACAGTGGCCAGTCGACCAATAGTTTGCTTTGCCAGACCCTCCTCCACAGTGCTGCGAAGGAGTGTCTGGCTTGTCCACACAGCATTCTGGGTTGGGAGAAAAATGTGCTCTGGTTTATTGGCATTTCTTTAAACCAATCACAATCGTCTTGCTAAGCTCCGGACAGAGCCACGGTGCCGCTGAAAAATAGCCTCTGGAAGGAACTTGTTTTGGTGGAACGTGTACGTTCCACAATTTGTTTTGCATTCTTGTGTGGCTGTCTTGAGGCAGCGGGAAGTGATCGCACCATTGACCAACAAAAACCTGGTCTAAAGTCAATAGCGCAGCATTTGCATTGTTATTTTAACAGTGAATTAGTAAAGTGCGCCTAGGCTTATGCACAGCGAGCGCACGCTATGCTTGTTACGCACACACAGGGAAGCGCAACACACAAACATGCAAAAGATTACAAATAAAAATATTACGGTGCAAATCCGCCATCATAATAGCAAACGCGCCAAGGTCCAAATCCACCTGGCTTTTAAAGGGAATGGGAGATGACCCTCTGATTGGTTTATTGCATGTTAGGCCTAAAACACACCTATGAATTAATGAAGACACTAAGAACAACCCTTTTGAACCATGCGCCCAGCTCACAGCCCCTTTTTTCTGCCATCAAACTAGCAAAAGTGGATTTGGACACACCCTAAACGCACCTGTGCAAGGTTGTTCACCCTTTAAAATAGGGCCCATAGGCTATATAAAGCTAGATTGCAGCCCTAAAGTAAGGGTTGGTTATGTTTACCATGACAGGAAGTGTAATGCAAGTCTGTTTCCATCAAAGTATTTTTATGCGCATTTTGAAGTATCTCATTAAAAAATATTGATGGAAACGGCAAAATTTGAAAAAACTTTTTCGCAAAAAAAGTTTTTACGCTCGCTTGTTTCGAAAAAGAGTTAATGTGCAAAATGGGAGATGGAAACAGCTTTGCCGAATAAGTTGTGACGTAGCGAATACGTAACTCACATGACTATTGTCCATCGGATGGGGAAAGGATCGGGACATGGGTCCCGTGCAGTGCCCCGTACACTTGTGGACATCGCGTATACACAGAACGGTTGTCTTGCTGACACCAAATGTCTCTGGCAAAACCCTGTATTCTGCACAGGTGCACAGTCTAGTTTATTCACTCTAAACCAGTGGATGGAAACACTTCTAATTTGTATTTTCTTTCTTTTTTGCGACATTTTAAAAGGTCACTTAAAATTTGCTTGACAATGAGATGGAAACATGACCCTACAAACAAGGAAACCATAGTTTCAACTTTATTATTTTAGAATAGGAAACCTTTTTTGCTGTGCCTTCAACAAATAGTTCACAGTCACAGATAATTTCACATGTCAATATTAAAACATAACCACACTGTTGGGTTGGGTTTCCTGTGAAAGATGCTGGCTATTTGTTCCGTACACAGCTAAAACTCGTCAGACCAAAGTGTACAGTAAATATGCATTTGCTGAAACTGCTTGTTGTACCAGATGGGCAGCTTTTCGGTAGAAAAGTTTACCCAAGTGCAAACTGGAATAAGATGTTTTCTATAGTCCTAGGCAGAAAAATTAAGTAAATAAGTCACTAAAACCACGAGGGCGTTTTTGCAAATGCCACATGAACAGCTGGAGTTTCAGCTCAAGTACATCTCAGGTACAAACATTGCGCAAAAGATACTTCAAACATTTTTAAATAAGTCCCATTAAAACAATTTATAAACAGCTTGACACTCGACAGTTCTCCACTCCTCTGCCTTCATTGTATCGAACTGGGAACTCGATACTCCTTTCAGGCTCTCAGCATGATGGGTAGTGTGAGGACACTCAGCAGGAGCAGCACGGCTGGCAGGGGAAGAGACAAAAGAGTGTTTATCACAAATGTTGGGTAATTAAAGCAGTGACCAAATTCAGTTTCTCTCTTCTGTATCCACCCATCCAGATTTGCTGACGTTTTAAGATATCCGTCTGTGATTTGTACCTCCGCCGCAATGGATGAATGGTTTGTGGTGCATTGAAAAATGACACTAATGAAGCTCAACAGCTTCATATCTTTCCACAAACAAAGTCCCTGGCACTCTGAATAATCCAAACACGTTTTCATTGAAACTATTTCTTCAGTAGAAAGTAGTTAGAATGAAAACTGCCACTGAGTTCTTTAGGTAATCAAGAGTAACAAGATAACAGTGTTTCTGGATGGACATGTTGCGTTTTAAACGTTTGAAGAGACCCTTTAGTTAGTTTAGTTTTAACCACTGTAAGACAGTTTACCTCATGTGGCTAGACCGCCCCAAATATCAGTTATTCTACATAATTGAATGTAATATAACTTTTATTCAATACTATAAATGTATTTAATTAATCATAATAATTCTATGGGGAAAGCTAATAAACACGTTTTACTTTCCTTCTCTTTTACAGGTCTGTAATTTTCTTTTAAGTTTATTTTAAAATTTCCTGGAAAAAAACTTTGTCATTTGGAAATGACAGAGAAAACAATTATCTGACTTTATAAACAGTTTTTAATGCTCCATTTACACCAGAGAACATTTGTATCCATTCATTACTCGTGTTGGTGGAGCTTTTGATCACACCACGTAAAATTTCTTTTCACACCACATAAAATTTATTTTCTTTTAAACAGGAAGAACTCCGTCTTCAGGCGAAGATCATCTGATGCAACAGATCCAGAACGGCGACTAAATGTACCCTGAGGTGACAGTGGCTGTATCTCATCACTCTTATTTGAAAGCTCCTCAACTCCTCGGTCCTTGGCTGAACCAGAAGTTGTTCTGTCCCTCCCATAGACAGTACATAAACTGGACCAACAGATCCTGTTGCTCTGCACGGAGACCAGTGAAGGATATTAGAAGCACTTTTCCGGTGAGCGCTGAGCGTTACTGCGCAGCCTCGAACTGAGCTTGAAAACGTAGATGTGACGTGAGCAACCTGTCTGAAAGTTGTAAGTCTTCTGGTAGCTGTACCAAGAGAAATCTCAATTGGGGCGGCCTCTAGCTCACCCAGTAAGAGCAAGGGGGTAAGCTTCGCTTCAGAACTCGAGCCATCATGGCGCCATTTTGTTGCTAACTGGCCATCACCTCCTGTTAGCATTCCGTTGACCGCCATTTTTTTTTTTACGTCACTTGACTGCGAATAACTTTACATCTGAAGCGTTTAAAGACTCTATTTGTCCGTTGTTTAGTTCCAAAGAAACACGACAATGTATAAAAGGCTCCATTACCTTGTACCTCACGTTATGGCTACGTAGCAGACGTTTTTGTAAAAATAGGCTAACGATTGTGTCATGACCAAGTGACTTACTGTCGCATAGTAGAGGAATTACCGTATAGTACAGGAGAAGCTCGCAGGCAGTTTCGACTTACATGAGATGTTTAGGTTTAATTACTAATGTTAACTAGCATGTTAGTGATCAATAATTAGCCTGTGCCCATGTTATCTCCTTACATACACCTACAGTCTCCGTATCTGTAAGATTGGGAATGATTGAGATTTCTCTTGGCAAAGAGGTAACTGTACGTACATGCTGCCGCCGACTTGAGCTGCAAAGAAGCTCTGGCCTCCCTGTCAAGGACGCTTGTCAAAAAGTACGGGGGAAGCTTTTTGACGCTTTGGCCGCTCTGACGTGGCAGCATTCTTCCATGTTCAACACACGATTGAGGAAAAAGCACAAGCAGCCACTGCATGGCCAATACATTGACCTAGAAACCTTTTATAAATTACATATATGACAGAATTTGTATTGTTTGTTGGTCGCAGCGGTGTCTGTTAGCAGTTAGGTCGCTCGTTAGCCACTGAACCGCAGCAGAATGCAGGCAGAGCGAGCAGCCGCCAGCTGTTGACCCGTACAGGACTTCACTGTGAGCAAGGCCGGATTTACCACCGGGCCGATTGGGCCTCCGACCTCTAGGGGGCCTACAAGACCCCACTAACTGTGTGGCCTCATCCTTTTTTTTTTTCTATTTAAAATTAAATTACAAATAAAATTAATTAATTAGTGTGTGTTTGTGTGTATGTGTGTTAACAATAATTTAGTTGCACACAAAAAAGTATTATGATCAGTTTTTAGGCTGTGTCTGATGACTAGAGTCAGGTTACCGCGGAAACTGTTGATAGCGGCAAGACAGGCGGTGGAGGATAGAGAGAGAGAGAGAGAGAGTAGAGGACATCGAGAAAACAAAACAAACAACATGGATAAAAAACGGTGGAGCAGCGGAGCCACCAAACGGAAAGCTAAAATGGAGAAGGATAGCAGAGAGGATTTAATTAAGAGTAATATTCCAACCATCTCCACTTTTTTCACAAGTCGTCTCGACGCAAATAAAGAGCCTGGCGGCGCCTGCGGTGATGCTAGCGATGAGGAGTTTAGCACAACATCCAGCCCGGCTATTTCAGATGAACAATTAGAACAAGATCAGCACCCTGAGCATCAGCAGCGGGACATGACAGAGAACCACAGCCCGGCTGGAGTGACAGACACCTGTTTACTCACTGCAGAGAATCGGTGAAGTATAGCTTTGTTGTTTTTAATAATTTTAGAACCGATCGTCGAGAGCCCCACTCGGTGCCGTGTCTGCGTGTGTGTGTGTGTGTGTGTGTGTGTGTGTGTGTGTGTGTGTGTGTGTGTGTGTGCGCGCGTGTGTGTGTGTGCGTGCGTGCGTGCATGTGTGTGTGTGCTGTAGTAAAGAGAGAGATTGGGAGAAGGAAGTTTGTGTAAGGTGGACCTGCTCACCACAGACCCAAATCTTCTCAGATGTTGCTACTGTCATATGCTGCACTGTTTCTTCATGTGGCACATTATGTTTGGGACATTGTATGGGTCACTTCTTATATCATAACAAGGTAATAAAATTTGTAATCAAGTGATGACTGATTAACAGTAATGTAAATGCAAGTATAGGCTCTTAACCTTGCAGTTTTGCACATATTTAAGACTCAATTTCTCCATTTCTTTGCACAAAACTTTCCAAAAAGTGCCATTTACCGGTTTATTTAAAAAAAAAAATTCCCGGGCTTAACAAATCCCAATTTAACCCCTGCTTAGGCCTATTCACAAGATGTTATGTTTTTTTTATTTGAATGTTATATGTATGTTACAGTTTGTTGGTCTTACCAGTAAAGAAGAATTAGTTTGCTGTGTAAGACAGAACGGGGTCATTCATATCAGACAATCGGACAGCGAGCAAGCATCTTTGCAAAGCCAAAATCACCTAACTGTAGGTCTGCATATTTAATACCGGTTTTGTCACCACCAAATATAATAATTTCTGCAGATAATGTAATACAAAAATGATAAATAAATAAAGTAGGCTATACTTCTTTCTCTAAAATGTAAAGTGTGCAAATATACAAACATATAAACCATAAGATAATACTGATACTGATACAGATTTTAAAGTGGAAAAGAAGGCAGTTGTGATTTTGATGACATGCTTTTTGAAGAAAAGGTTGCTGTCCAAACTAACTCCTGATGGTGTGGATGTGTGAGGAGGGAGACAGATTGCATTTACAGATGGTGAAGCAAAAGTTGTGCGATGTTTTGAAGAGGAATTTGGGACCGATGATTTGTCACAGTTAAGTTTGAGAAAGTTGGTTTGCATCCATGATTTAATTTCACTGAGGCCAATGGTCAAAGTGGAGTGAGTTAGTGGTGATGGATCTGGTGGAGATGTAGAGCTGAACAACATCGGTAATGGCGATACATTGTCAGGTGTCATTACATATCAGGAAATTATGACATAGAATAAAATAGTTGCCATACATTAAGTTGTGCAACTTAACTTTGAGAACTACATTTCACGCTGAGAGTGAGCTGTATAGGCCTATACGTATATATAAGTTATACGCAACCTATTTTCAGAGACAGTGAGAGAGAGTAAAAGAGGTGCTCAACAATCAGCTGTTTTTCCAAAATCAGCTCTTTAGGCTGTATTTTCATAGATTTTAATCTGCTTTATTGCAATAAATTATGTTGATTTTGTTCTGTGATAGTTTCAATTTTGTCCTTTGTTTTATAGATATTTACAGTCACAATTAACATCACAAGAAATGGAGTTGGAGAAAGTGGTTTTGTTTTAAACTAAAGAAAAAACCCACAGCTTACTTTTACTGTTTCTAAAAATGTAGATGCTGTGTGAGTTTGGGCCATAAGTTCTGAGAGGGTGGAGGGGGGGCCTCCAAGATTTTGTGCCCAGGGGCCTCTGCATCCTAAATCCGTGCCTGACTGTGAGTGGACTGTTTAGAGACCATGTGACCGGCAGGTAACGTTAACTGGTCCCTATACGCAAACAATGTCATATCATAAATTATAGGGAACCCAGCAACGGCGATTATGAGATTATGAGCTAATTTACATCGTATGTTCCTCCGGAATCAGCCATCGCGAAGGACGTCTATATTCCGATTGGTTGCTGGCGTTTGCCGCTGCTTACCGCTGAACCGCGTCATGCTCATTACCATAAAGTTGACATACTTTTAACTTTCTGCTCTGGTCGCTCAAAACGCGACGCCGACAGATTTGCTGCTCCTTGCGGCTGAGAGAAGCCAGCTTCCATTAAAAATGAATGACTTCTGGTAACTTTAGAAGCTCAAGTCGGCGGCGGTGTGTACGTACAGTAAGACGCGAGAAAGGGAGGCAAGTGGCAAGGCTTCGAGGAGGCAATTTAAGTGCTATGGGACATACCAAGCATTTTTCAGCGGACTCACTGTGCGTTGACTTTGATTTGTAACTGTGCTAATGTCTTGCTGCTTCCTGTTGCTCTGCCTGGCTTCTTTTGTTGCTTTGACTGTCTGTATGGTGTGTTTTTGACTTCTCTCTGTATATTTATCCTGTACTAATGTCTTGCTGTTTCCTGTTTTTTTGTGGTCTCAAAACATCTTGCCAAAGGACTACAGTTGAAAATTAGCCGACTGGCTAACACTGGCACATTTACAGAAATGTTAATTAATGTGAATTGTCCTTTGTAAATAAAATAAATGAAATGAAATGAAAGATTGTTACTTTGTCCATTTCCCACAATTAGTACCAAATGACATAGTTGTGGATTGCCCTCAAACGTGTTAAATTAGCAAATCTGTAACAGCAGTGTTTACCGTGAGGCTGGACAGCTCCAATGCTGTTGGCCATTGTTGTGCGGGCCACTGTTGTATTGGCCATTGTTGTGTTGGCCACTGTTGTGTGGGCCACTGTTGAGCTAGCCACTGTTGGTTTGACCACTGGTGGTACTGTGGTGGTGACGTTGCTGGCTGGGTTGGTCACTGTTGTGTTGACCACTGGTGGTACTGTGGTAGGGACGTTGCTGGCTGGGTTGGTGAGGTTCAGAAGGCCGCTGTTAAAGGAGACTTTGAAGGGGCCGGGACCATCTGAACGATTACATGAGGGGGACAGAGCAGTGGGAGGTTAGACATGTCCTTATCGACACCTGTGTGGGTAATAACTTCAGCTCACAATAAAATAAACATTTACAGTTGAAATATGTCAATCTGTGCCAGTTTGAAAGAGGAAGCAGCAAATCCTCGCATATCTCTGGAAAAGAAAGTTGCTAAGCTTAAAAACTCTCTGATTTATTTCTTATTTTTGCCAACAGGGTGAAAACAATAATTGCCGTGGCATTTATACCAGTAATCTGGTTACACATATGTGTATATGTGTATTGGCATGGAAAGACAGAATAAAGTTTTTATTTTTATTTATTTATGGTCAACTTGTCCTCTCTTAACACTCACAACGTTTTTATTTGTACATTAAGTGTATGCTTTGTATTATAGCATACAGTATTGCAGTGTGTGTTATTGTGTGTCCACTTACTATCAGTAATATTTCCAGTCCCGAGGAGGATGGAGAAGGTGGTGCTGTTCATGTTCGGAACGGTGAAACTACACTTGATCACATTTCCGTTTACAATGCCACTGATTTCTGTTGTTACCTTAAAAGTATGACACATAATGTGACACAAAGTAAGATATGGTAAGGTAAAAAAAGGAAAGAAAATACAGCAAAGTTTAGCACAGCAAATATATTAACAAACAACAATAATTAACACTTTTTGTTGCCTAATTTCAGTTGGAAAATGTGTTATGTATTTCAGATATGGTTCAATAGTTTGTTAAGTATTTGATCAATAAATGCATTCATGAAACTGCAGTTCTTTTTTGGAATATTCGGATTTCTTTCAATCACAAGCAATACAAAAATTGTGCATTAATCATCTTAAAGTGCTCATAAGTGCATGCATTATATTTTCTGTCCATCCATTCTTCCATATAACAATTAATAATTATAAAATAAAATATAATTTGCTTATGCCAACATCCCTCTATATGACAGTAAATTTGAAGCCTCACCTGATCTGAGAAGAAGCTCCCACTGTTGGAGCTGTTTTGAGCGCAGATGAAAAGCATGGTGGTACCCTGATGAAAGAAATAGGGGTTAGGATGAGATGACTTCTGAGAAGTGAAGACAATGACACATTCCAATAGTCATACAGTGTTTTGGTTAAGGCTGTAAATAAGCAAATGAAGTTATGAAATAGTCCAGAATTAGATCCCCGCTCGTCTTGTTTTGCATGTGTGTTCATCTGGATCCTTTTTTATTTATTTTGTGTCTGCTTACTTGTTTGCATTCTTCCATTCTTTGTGAGGTTATGTCAAGGATACATACGTGCTGGAAAGTCATTGCACAATATGCTTCACCACATTTGTCGAAGATATTCTGATTTTGTAGTTGTATGTATCTATTTATAGTCAGTTACTATACAAGCAAAATGTCCCTGACTTTAAATAATAATAAAAAAACTAACTGCAGTTTATTTTAATATTTTTAATATTTCTTTCTTTTATAGCTTGAAATGTAAAATTTCCGTTCATTGTTGTCAGTTTCCAAAAGCTGTAAAAAGTAAATGAAAATCCAGGTAACATCAACGCCGATCGATTGTGTTGAGTGTGAGTGGTTTAAATAAATGCCAATAAACCAGAGCACGTTTTTCTCCCATCCCAAAATTCTGTGTGGACTAGCCAGACCCTCCTCCTGCACTGTGGAGGAAGGTCTGGCAAAGCGAGACTACATTTAGGCAGAGCATCCCCAATAGCGGGGTGAGTTTGAAAAGAGTTAAAGTAAATATAATTTTTTTACTTGTGTGAATATTTTCAGAAACACATTTCACATTCATTCACATTCATTGAGCATCAGAGGCTGGCTAGCTGCTAGGCTATATCTTGCTACTAGCGTTACTATGCTACCTGCTAGCATGATAATTAGTGGTCAACTGGGTCAGTGCCAAAGCTATACACAAACATGTAAAGGTCATTATAAAGGTTAGTATTGTATGGTAAGTGCCTTTTAAATGCTTAAACTTTGAACTTTATTCAAAAAGTCAGATATCTTTTGTTTTGTGGGGGTAATGCTAGTTTGTTAGCCTTGCTCGTTATTTAGGCAGAAATATTGTTGAATGTTGGTAGTTGGTTAGTTAGTTTTTTGTCATGTCTTATCATAGACAGGCTATGGTCCTTATCAACTAAATAAATATTGTATCAAAGTCATCATGAGTCACCGGTGAACTGTATCTATGAAAGTTTAAACAAAGAAGCAAGTCAATTAGCTTTTGCTGGGAGCTTGGACAGGGCTTTATCAGAATCAGAATCAGCTTTATTGGCCAGGTTTGCGTAGACACACAATAAACATATGCTATAAACATGGATGCTGTATTACAATATTTCCCTAATGGCTACCATACAACTGGAAACCCAGTTTAGGAATAAAAGAACCTGATACATAAAACCATCAAGTAAGAAGACATCTGTGTTGCACCGCCAATTCTTTGCTATTTTATACTGTTGTGTCCTGCCTTGGTTGCACCAGATTGTTGTGGTCTGCAGAAGCGCAGATAACTCTCCTTTTTACATGTATTGGCTGTTAGAGAAACATTCCTGGTGGAAAGTTTTACATTTACATTTGTCTCTGTGTAAGTACACTGTGGAGATCTACTGTTTGTACGGAGTCACATATATTAAAGAACTTCCTGCTTTTAAAGGGACATGAGATACAGGTAGCCTATGTGTCCAACTTAGCAAAAAAGACTTTTTGATGCGTTACCTGGGAAGCATTCACAGTGAGTCCCAGTGCGATGTATCCCATGGAGACTCCGCTGAGTTGGAAGGACATTGCAGAGCCGTTGGCGATCACAGATGCAAACAGACAGCTCTTGTTTCCACTTGGATCACAGTTGTCTGGTGTCCGCAAACACAGTTTAGTGTATCCACAACCATTTTGAGAGATGTTCACCTGGTAGACAGGCACACACACACACACACACACACACACACACACACACACACACACACACACACACACACACACACACACACACACACACACACACACACACACACACACACACACACACAGATATATTATCTGCACTGTATTTGTTTTGATGTGTATACATGCAGGGCATTGTGTAAATGGTCAACACTGGCTGCTCCAATTGACAGGATGACTGAGTTAAACAGCCCACCACCAAAAGTACAATACTGAATCGCTGGAGTCGCTGTTCATGAACCATGTCTCAAGAGTTTTGTTTGGAAAAGTTATGCATATAATTTTAGGAGTTAGCTGCTTCTTGGAAAAGGACCAAAAACATGCTCTACACTACAAACTGATCAACATTTCTCAATAAAAGCATGCAGAGAAGTAAAAAAACAGGAAATGTTTTTTAAAAACTTCACTATACAGACATGTTAATGCAATATTAACTTAAATATTATGAGAATAGACCCCAACATTAACCCTTGTATTGGTTCACTTTTCTTTTTCTGAAATGTTTAACTTTGAAATAGAAGGAATATAAAATAGCTAGTGAGTGGTTCTTGCTATAAATGCAAGCTTCGTAAGCAACTTTTCAGTTTATTTTCTTAACCCTTGTGTTGTCTTCGTTCAAATTTGACCCGTTCTCAAAATGTCTATCTCAGAAGTATGGGTTTCTTTTTAACTACCATCATTTTAGTTACCCAAGAATACCATGGATGGATGATCCCATAGAATGCACTTTGCAAGTATAACAAAAGATCAGATCTCTACTTTCATTGAATTTTGGGTGTTTATTAAATTTGTTAGCATTCCAAAAAAAGCGGAAATGTTTCGGAACAGTATCCTGGCTGAACGTTGACCCTTCTGTGATTATCCTTCCTTTAATATTAGTCTAAATAATTCATAATGTCTGCTTCTCAAGAATTAGGTATAGTTTCCTATAAATTAGGTTTTTAATTGACCATGAATTCCAAAAATAAGTGTAAAACTATAGTGGTAGTAAGTTGGTGTTAGTGGTGTTTATACAATGGTAGAGAAAAGAAGTGTTAAACGTAAAAAAATAAAAAAGTGCCAAAAACATTGAAAAAGGGGCCAAAAGTGTCGAAAAAAAGAGACCAAACCATCAGAAAAGGTGTTGATTTTCAGTTTTGACCCAGAAGACAACACAAGGGTTAATTCTACAACTCAAATTTTGAATGGTGTCCTTAAACAAATGTCATAACTATCTGCATACTACAAAGAAAAGTGAAACAGGTATTGTGGTGATTTACAGTACATTGAGAGGATTAAAGTGAAAGAAATCCAACCTGTGTATTATTGGAAAATGGCAAGTAAGACGTTCCTTGGTCACCCGATGCCACATAAACCCCCAATGCAGCAACCAACAGGATCAATCCTCGTTCCATTCCTAACAAAAGGCAGTAAATGAACAACACATAGAGAGTTCATATTATGGGATGGATTTGAGAGCCTTTCTCACCCGCAGACTTGCAGTTTAGTAAATTGGAATTAATTTGGAATTTGGATAATTTGGAAATCTTAATGACTTCTAGAGATAATAAAACTGTCATACCTGATAACATCTCTGAGTTAGAATTTATATGAACTAATTATTAACGCAAGCACAATTATGACAAAGTCATAATTTGGTTCAGTGAAAATATATAAAAACAGAATCTGTATTAATAGATTACAATATATATTATGAAGAAATTAATGAAGAAAAAAAAAGAAAGAAAACCAGCTCTATCACAAATTTGATATAACACCAGAATAGTTCACAATTTTGAAAGGGAACTCTCTTAAATCATCTCAGTCCAAAAGTCTCTTACAATTGACCTAAATTAAACTTTATAAAATAATGAAAATGAATAATCAAGAATCCAAATGAAGTTTTCCTTAGAAACTTACTTGAGTTGTAAAAGTCAAATGTTGAGTTGCAGAAAAGTTCCTTTGTTCAGTTGGTTCTGGTCCTGTGTGTGCGTATGATCCTGCGGGAATCATTTAAATCAGCAAACATCAGGTGGTGGTGGGTGTAGGGGGGGGTGGCTGGGCTTTCTGTAGCATCCTGCAGGGGGTGTGGCCTTCACCTGGCTGAATACCTGCATGGAAATTGTATAACCCAGGAAGCAACCCAGCCATGTTGTTACGCTGAGCAGGATTTGACCCAAAAGCATCTCTGTTAAAACTTACTTGATTCTAAAGTTTATTGTAGTTGTGTTGTATCTACTTATAATGTAATCCGTGATCTTTTGGTGTACCCAAATGTTTAATCTACTTTCATATAAAATCACAAAACATGTTTACAGATAAAGTAAAATAAAGACTTATAAAGAGTCTTCTATTTTCTATTCTATTCCAAAATGGTAAAATCATCAAAAAACATATTTCACTTTTGGTTATAACTGAAGTCAGTAGGTGTTTTTAAACACATTTTCTTACACTACGTTTACACGTGGCCGGCTATTTTCATAAACGGACATTTCAACCTCTCCGTTTTCAAAAATAACATTGTGCAGTTTTCAGAAAAGTATTCTTTTACACGTATCCGCGTACATGTGCCGTCAATGCAGTCAAGAGCATGCCAAACCTGTAGGTGGCAGTGTTACGAGAAGCTCAAGCCCACGTTAGCCAATCAGAATCCCAAAATTAGCAACAACAGCAACGAATCACTTCCTCTCTCTTCTCTTCCTCACTTGCTCAGCTGCCTAAACCTCTGTTTGTCTCAGTTTACATGCAAACGTGCAAACAAAGTTTTCCAAAATCTCCACTCTGGCCGGAGTTTTTAGAAAGACTCGTTTTCAGAGGTGAATTCTCTGTTTGCGTGTAAACGAAGGGAAATATCTCCGTTTTTCAAAATAACCATGTACGTACACTCAAGATACAGCGGCTTCGGCTGCCTGAAGGGATACAAGCAAGGGGGTAAGCTTCGCTTCAGAACTCGAGCCATCATGGCGCCATTTTGTTGCTAACTGGCCATCACCTCCTGTTAGCATTCCGCTGACCGCCATTTTTTTTTTACGTCACTTGACTGCGAATAACTTTACATCTGAAGCGTTTAAAGACTCTATTTGTCCGTTGTTTAGTTCCAAAGAAACACGACAATGTATAAAAGGCTCCATTACCTTGTACCTCACGTTATGGCTACGTAGCAGACGTTTTTGTAAAAATAGGCTAACGATTGTGTCATAACCAAGTGACTTACTGTCGCATAGTAGAGGAATTACTGTATAGTACAGGAGAAGCTCGCAGGCAGTTTCGACTTACATGAGATGTTTAGGTTTAATTACTAATGTTAACTAGCATGTTAGTGATCAATAATTAGCCTGTGCCCATGTTATCTCCTTACATACACCTACAGTCTCCGTGTCTGTAAGATTGGGAATGATTGAGATTTCTCTTGGCACAGCTACCAGAAGACTTACAACTTTCAGACACGTTGCTCACGTCACATTCTCTCAGTTGGAGGCTGCGCAGTAAAGCTGGCCATCACCGGAAAAGTGCTTCTAATAGCCTTCACTGGTCTCTGTCCAGAGCAACGGGGTCTATTGGTCCATTATATACTGTCTATGGATACAAGACGAGCCGGCAATGCGCGCTGAACGCGACTCAGTCTCGTTCATCTGCCGCATTGCCCTGAGATTGACCCGCAGGAGGAGAGAGTTTGCCTGCGCTGCAGCTGCAGAGCAGGGTGTTGGCTGGCTGAAATTAGAACAAGAGGAAGATGCGCAGACCACCCCACCCCAAAAGGAACCGGAGAGCGACCGTGGAACTTTGATTTGATACAGAGGTCTGCGACTGGAGGACTCAGCACCTGTGGACTAACGGTATTTGGGCCAGTGGCGTAACAAGCCAACTATCCCTATGCAGGATTATCAAGGCGGGCCCCCCTACTACAGCACGTGATGACGGCGCAATGTCCACGAGTAGGCTACCATGAATAAGACAGGATAGGATCATAGAGACACAGCATATACGCGCACCACAACAACAAAAAAACACTGGTGAATGTGCACCATAACACATGAAAAATCACACAAGGGTGGTCCCTCCAGGATTTCGCAGCCTTTTTTTGAGATTGTTGCGGCCCAAAATGCCTGATTTCACTGTAGCTTTTGTAAAAAAATTGCTATAAAAGTTGCAATGTCTTTTGTATGTTTGCTGTAATGAAGTTGCAGAAGAAAGTGAAAGTTGCAAAAAAAGTTGCAATGTTTTTCGTACAGTTCTTTAAAAATAAAAAGGAAACTTGTTTTGGGGAGAATAATAATGATTACTATTAATTAATTACTCTGGGCTGAGATTTCCTAGGAACCTTACCAAAAAGGCTCAGGATGCTGCAAATGTTGGTATGATATGAAAATGGCTGGTGGATTTAAGACAATAAATTATAATTTATTGAATGAATCAAATTTGAACATATCTGTCAGTGGCTTGTTGATCTTTACACTGTTAGTTAATTTCCTACCCTGGCACACACACACACACACACACACACACATTCATACGGTTTAATAAAGTACTTAATGGACTTTAACTTATCATTGCACCTACAATAACAAGCGTAGCTATTCAGCTGAACACGCTAACTCTACCAATGTTAGACCCAGCTGAAAAAAGCTTCTGGGGGTTGTTTGGCTCGAGGTCATGGTGCAAAGGACCCTAGGGTAAAATTACTCCGAACCATCACTTTAAGGCAATGTTCCACACAATAGCAATAGAACCAGCAATTCTGTCTGATCACAATGCACTGATAACCACATTCCATTGTGATAGGTTAGGAGAAAGATCTAGGAGATGGCAATTTAACAATTCCCTTCTCCAGAACACAGCTTTTGATACAGAGTTTAGGGCCAAGCTGACGGAGTTTATATAAATCAATACTGACTCAGTTTCGGACCTGGCGTACATTTGGCAAGCCACTCAGGGCCGGCGATTGCCATAGGCGACCTAGGCAATTGCCTAGGGCGTCAAATGTGTTGGGGGCGCCGTGTCGCCCTTAGGTCTACTTCCCATTAATAATATGACAAGCGAAATAAAATGTGTTTATTAAACATGATCATCCTAGGGCGCCGCCTCAGCCACACGTTTACTTGTCAACCTTTCATTACGCAACGTTTCCAGTCTATGGGTCAGACTCAAACCCACGGAGCTCTGAAGCAGACCTGTGCGTTGCTTATGTCCACTCTCGCTGTAAAAATAGAGACGAGCAGCGGCACAGACACGGACCTGCTGCAGCGTGCCTTCCGTGGACGCGCTCTGCTGTGGGCATGCTGCGGCAGATGTGTCCCTATTTCTGCATAGTTTTGTGTTTCCACCTCCGATGTAGAGCAGCGTACAGCCACTTCCCTAAACTGTCTCATTCAAAGATCAGCGTCCCAAACGGGGCTCTGTGTCTGTCAGAAGGTCTGAGATCTACCGTATAAACAGAGATATCACGTAATGCACAGCAGACTATGGTGCAGGTGGATTATTTTCTGAAATATAGTGATTTTATTCTTGTAACAGTGTTAAGAATATCTAAAAGACGTGTTTGTTCTGATTTCTGGAAGAAGGAGGAGAGGCTGGGGTCGAATTAAAAGTTAAGCAAGAGGTACACATACTCTTTTAGTCACAAATTGAGCAGAACTAAATGATTTGCTAAGAAGGAGAGCTGAATTCATACTGCACAGGGTGAGGCAAAGTTATTATTTTAATTGAACCAAGCAAATCGCTTGCTCTGAAATTAAAACAAAGCAAGTCCAGAGCTGCTATCAATAGCATCTGCACGGACAGAGGTATCTCAACGAATCCTAAAGATATCAACGCCACTTTCCAATCCTTTTATTCAAAGTTGTATGCAATCTGGATCCGACACAGTGCCAAAAGTTCCTGAAAGAGCTAAACCTGCCTCTTCTTGGAGGAGGCAGAACAACTGGGTCAACCTATAACGTTAGAGGAACTCAAATCAGCGTTAAAAACAGCTAAGAAAGCAAAAGGAAAACACCGGGGTTGGACGGAATTCCATCAGAACGTGATGTTAAACTGTAACAAAACTGAAGTTATTGTGCTGGGCCCTAAACACCTCCAAACCTCATTATCTAAAGACATACTACTCTGGATGGTATTGTCCTGGCCTCCAGCACTACTGTCAGAAATCTAGGGGTTATTTTTGATCAGGATATATCCTTTAACGCCCATCTAAAACAAACCTCAAGAACAGCCTTTTTTCATCTTCGTAACATTGCCAAAATTAGGAATATCTGTCTCAAAACAATGCTGAAAAACTAGTCCATGCATTTGTTTCTAGGCTGGATTATTGTAATTCCCTACTGTCAGGTTGCTCAAATAAGTCCCTTAAGACTCTCCAGCTGATCCAGAATGCTGCAGCACGTGTTCTCACAAGAACTAAGAAAAGAGATCATATTTCTTCTGTATTAGCTTCTATGCATTGGCTTCCTGTAAAATACAGGATTGATTTTAAAATCCTTCTCCTGACCTACAAAACTCTAAATAGTCAAGCACCATCATATCTAGAAGAGCTACCAAGAGCCTGGGTCTGTCTGACGTTTCTTCCCAAGAGGGAGTTTTTCCTCGCCACTGTCGCACTGCTTGCTCTTGAGGGAATTACTGTAATTGTTGGAATTGTTGGGGCTTTGTAAATTATAGAGTGTGGTCTAGACCTACTCTATCTGTAAAGTGTCTCAAGATAACTCTTGTTATGATTTGATACTATAAATAAAATTGAATTGAATTGAATTGAACTTCTATTACAATACTTAGACATACTAGGGCCTACCATCTTACAAACTTTAAACATTGCCTATAGAGAGGGGCACCTTTCATCAACAAACCAACACTGCACTAATTTCAGTCATCCACAAAAGGGCAAAGATCCTATAGAGTGCTCAAACTACAGGCCCATCAGCCTCATTGGGACTGACATTAAGCTCTACTCCAAAGTCTCAGCACTACGCCTAGAACGCTTTATTGAGAAGCTAGTGCACCCCGACCAATCAGGATTTATTCCAAAGCGTCACGCTGCAGATAATATACGCAGATTATTCCATGTAATAGAAGAAGCCAAAAACCTTCCAACAACGGCAGCAGTTTTATCACTGGACACAGAAAAGGCTTTTGAAAGCCTAGAGTGGAACTATTTGTGGCAAGTAATCGAGAGGCTTGGTTTGGGAGCCAAATTCATTGACATGGTACATACTCTATATACGAATCCCACGGCCATAATCTCAACCAATGGCCTTCATTCACAGCCATCCCCCGTTGCACAGGGCTCGCGACAGGGATGCCCGCTATCTCCCATGCTATTTGCGATCTCTCTGGAACCGTTAGCCCAAGCCATAAGGAAAAACAAAATATGTAATGTCCAGATTAAATCCAATAACAACTCAATATGGTTATTTGCAGATGATGTTTTGCTGTATAGCTCTGACCTTGAGGACTCTGTCCCAAAAATATCTTTAAAGAATTTGGCTCAATCTCCGGCTATAAAATCAAATGGAATAAATCTAATCTTCTTCTGTTGAACAATGGACAGGCGACACCAGCTATTAGAGATACAATACTGACTACCAAAGCAAAATTACATATTTGGGCATCACCATTCACGCATCGCTACAGCGAGTTGTCCAGGATAACTATGAAACTATACTAAGTAGTGTTCAAAGGGATCTGGCCAACTGGTCTGCGCTGCCGGCATCGCTACAGTCCAGGATTGCAGTCGTTAAAACAAACATAGTTCCTCGTTTGAATTTCTTAAGTACAATGATCCCCTTACCCGCGCCAATACATTTCTGGAAGAAACTTGATACCATAATTCGGCAGTATATTTGGAATAATAAACAACCTAGGCTACCAAAAACACGGGAGGCCTGGCCCTCCCTAACCTTAAAGTATGTCACAGAGCCTTTCAGCTACGGGGCCTCAGAGTGTGGATGAACCCCTCATCTACAATCCCATGGAAAGAAATAGGGCAAAACCTTACTGGAAATCTAAGACTGCAAGACCTTGCCTTTACAGCTGTGTGTCCAAAAAAGTATATGCTAGCCTATGGCCCTATTATCACCAACACATTGACTAACTTTAAACAAGTCGAGGAGCAACTACAATACACCAATAAGTGGTATTTGAACATCCCAATTTGGCATAACATGCACTTAATGTCTGGTAACCAGTGGAGTGACAGATGTATTTATACTGTAGACCAGCTAATCAATGATGAAGGTATGTTAAGTTTTGAAAACCTGAGAGCTAGCTTTGAGGTCCCTAGGATATCCTTCTTCCTTTATCTTCGCTTAAGATCAGCCCTAAAATGTTATGGAGTACCATGGGGGAACAGTCTTGAGATGCACCCAATCATTAAATGGCTTGTTGATTCTCCTGTGAGAGGATTGGTGTCCAGGATTTATGCTAAATTAATACAAGCATCCGTAGGAGAACTCCCAATAGTGAAGAAATGGGAGCAAGAGCTGAGCCCAGAGGGGAACGTAATTAACTGGGAGGGTTAGGGTTAGGGTTAGGGTCAGGGGTTACCCAACATTTCCAACTGTTCCAATAACCCAAATCACCAGCAGATCCACTTCAACATATGCCATAGGACATATTGGACTCCTCAGAAGAGAGCTCTCTACAGCAAGGATCAACAAAGCCAAGTCATCGACTATGGACCTATGGAAAAACACAGCAGCGCAGGTATTGGTCCTGGTGACCTCAACACTACAAGAGTTAGAGGAAAGCAACTAGGCAAGGTGTGATTCCTGATTCCTGTTTTTTGTTTATTTTCTTTCCTTGAGACCGCAGAGGGTGGGGGTGGGAGAGGGTTGTTGTTCTTGTTCTTTTTTTTTTTTGAGATATAGAAATGTAGCGGACTCAGAACAAACCACAAAATCACCACGACACCACAGCTCTCTTTGGATCTTGGTTTTATTGAGTGAGTCTGTAATGACACAACATGTGACAGGGACTGCACCAGTTCCACACACCCTCCTCTCAGACTACTGTCTCTCTCAGTTTCCAAAACAGACTGAGCATAACAAAACATTTACACAGTCTAAAGATAACTAAATATTTACACAGTAAAACAAATGCAAAATAAAGTCGGTTCTTTGTTTTTCGACCACCAAAGCACCAGCTGCGAACCAGTAAAAGTGGTTCTTCAGTAGCACCAAATCATTGCTGGTCCAGAGGTAAGAACCGCTTACGTCAGTGGCTGGGGGCGGGGTTTGGCGCTAACTTTGCTGGGAAAGATGAGACGTATACAGTGACGTAAGACCTGGCTCTGTGCTGGCTCTTTAGCCTGTGGAAAAGCAAACCGGTTCTTTGGAGGCTCGTCAGTCGAACCAACTCCAAACTAGCACTAGCTCTAGCTCTGAACCAGCACCTAGTTCTTGTTGGTGTTAAAGGGGTAAGTTTGTGTTGGGGGGGTGCGCACCATTGTTACTTTCTTGAGCAATTAAATATATTTCTTGTTCTGCCTGTTTTGTGATATACATGCATACAATTTCTATATTGAAATAATATCGACATTATAATTCTGACTATGATGATTTTTCATTAGGCTATTTTTGGTGCCCCCTCAGCACTTTGTGCCCTGCGTGATGGGAGCGGCGGCGCTGGATGCAGGCGAAGGGCTGTTGCCAATCCGGGGAAGATCGACAAGGCTCGCAGATTTGTGAACTTTTTTCCACTGTGCATTACAGACAACCAACAGACTGTCACACTATGCTCACTGTAATTGTAAAGACAGTTTTTATTTCTTGACCCAGGCATTTAGACTTGACTGAACAGAGTGCTGCACAAGTGCTTTACGCTTTATATGTTAAGCTATATTTTTATATTGTGTTTTGTAATGTCAACCATTTCTACTGTAATTAACAATGTGGCACTTGTGATTCAACTACCTCTTTGTCTTGTGACAGTTAAGTTTGCCTTTACCTTGACCCACAGCAGTGTTTTGTGTGGAATTTACACTGGATTGTAAAAGATTTTCAACATAATCTTAAAAATATTGCTAGGGTTTGTGGTTTTTGAAGTTAATGCCCATTTCAAAGTTGTTTTTCTGAAGTAACAATAGGAACATGCAGTATAGTCATACAAGAAGACATTGGTAATTTGATAGAATTTGTAATTGATTAAAAGAGTCTAGTTTGGCTTTTATCAACATACATGATTTCTTAAATATTACCATACTTGAATGTTGACAAAGAAGGATCAGGAAAATGTAGTTTGTACCTTTGTGTGTCTTTATGTACTTGTCAAGTGCAATCACCATAAAAACCAAAATCATTTTAGATTAATTTATAGGCCACATTTAATTTTAAGATACGCAGTGAAGTGTTTAGTAGGTAATTGAAAATGCACTAGGTGCTGTTTAATCTGTGTAGGGTTATTGTAAATTGATAACAAAATTATGATTACAAATTGCAAAGGAAAAATAAACAACTTATTCAATGTAATGATCAACTCAAATGTACCTGAAATTTACTGCACTGACATTTTTTAAGTATGAAAACTAAAAACCATACATGCAATGTCAATATCTAATTCTAACAGTTTAATCCTAAATACATAAATGAATGGGTTTGAATGGTTTGAATGGTGAACAGAACCCAAATGCAGACAGAACACAGAGCCAGGAGTGTGAATTAACAGGGTTTATTTATAGTACTCAAGTATCGAGTCCAGGTTTCCGAGGGGGAAAAAAGCACGTCCAGGTTTGCAGGATGGGGAACGGGTCTGGTGGTTTCTGGGAAGGAGCGGGTCCGTCAGAGGAAGATAGTAGGCCGCCTAGTGGTGGGGTCCAGTGGTGGTTGTCTGGTCCAGTGGACGGCAGGAGCGAAGCGGTAGCAGGAGTCAGGTTCCAAATGCAGCTGAGGCACAAAAGAAAAGATAAGGACAGGCAAATACACAAATGACTCAACAGATAACAAGGTTTGTCATGCGCGAGACTAACTGCGGTCGGCTTGACTATGATCTGATGCAGAGTGGAGGATTGACCTGGGGCCTCATTTATAAAACTGTGCGTAGATTCTATTCTGAAAGAATTCAGAATTTTCGTACGCAAAAACAATATTCTGATTTATAACACCTTGCGGCGCACACCGGTACGCAAACTTCTCGTTATAAATACGGAACCGTGGTAAAGTTGGTTTTATATTTGGACGTTGGATATTCGACACATTCGAAAAATCTATTATGCAGCTTGCCCTTTCAACCTATTCATGTCAAACCACTTGTGATGAACTCAGCTAACCCCCCTACACATTGCACAAAGCTTCCATTTAAAAAAAAAAAACATCCTTTAATTTTTTAAATATTTTTTTATGTAAAAAAATGCTTTAAATCTATTATGCGGCCTGACCTTTTGACCTATTCATTTCAAACCACTTGTGATGAACTCAGCTAACCCCCCTACACATTGCACAAAGCTTCTTTTTTTCAAAAAACCCATCCTTAAATTTTTTAAATATTTTTTTATATTAAAAAAATTAAAGGATGTTTTTTTTAAAAAAAGGAGGAACAATGCGGATTCCGTCCTGGTCGTGGAACAACGGACCAGCTCTTCACTCGCAAGGATCCTGGAGGAGCCTGGGAGTATGCCCAACCGGGTCTACATGTGTTTTGTGGATTTGGAGAAGGCGTATGACCCGGTCCCCGGGAGATACTGTGGGAGGTGCTGCGGGAGTATGGGGTGAGGGGTCTCTTCTCAGGGCCATCCAATCTCTGTACAAACCAAAGCGAGAGCTGTGTCCGGGTTCTCGGTAGTAAGTCGGACTCTTTTCAGGTGAGGGTTGGCCTCCGCCAGGGCTGCGCTTTGTCACCAATCCTGTTTGTAGTATTTATGGACAGGATATCGAGGCGTAGTCGGGGTGGGGAGGGGTTGCAGTTTGGTGGGCTGGGGATCTCATCGCTGCTCTTTGCAGATGATGTGGTCCTGATGGCATCATCGGCCTGCGACCTTCAGCACTCACTGGATCGGTTCGCAACCGAGTGTGAAGCGGTTGGGATGAGGATCAGCACCTCTAAATCTGAGGCCATGGTTCTCAGCAGGAAACCGATGGAATGCCTTCTCCAGGTAGGGAATGAGTCCTTACCCCAAGTGAAGGAGTTCAAGTACCTTGGGGTTGTGTTCGCGAGTGAGGGGACAATGGAGCGGGAGATTGGTCGGAGAATCGGGCGCAGCGGGTGCGGTATTGCATTCAATCTATCGCACCGTTGTAGGACGAAAAGAGAGCTTAGCCAGAAGGCAAAGCTCTCGATCTACCGGTCAGTTTTCGTTCCTACCCTCACCTATGGTCATGAAGGCTGGGTCATGACCGAAAGAACGAGATCCAGGGTACAAGCGGCTGAAATGGGTTTCCTCAGGAGGGTGGCTGGCGTCTCCCTTAGAGATAGGGTGAGAAGCTCAGTCATCCGTGAGGAGCTCGGAGGAGAGCCGCTGCTCCGCTGCGTCGAAAGGAGCCAGTTGAGGTGGTTCGGGCATCTGGTAAGGATGCCCCTGGGCGCCCCCTAGGGAGGTGTTCCAGGCACGTCCAGCTGGGAGGAGGCCTCGGGAAGACCCAGGACTAGGTGGAGGGATTATATCTCCAACCTGGCCTGGGAACTCAGGATCCCCTGTCGGAGCTGGTTAATGTTGCTCGGGAAAGGGAAGTTTGGGGTCCCCTGCTGGAGCTGCTCCCCCCGCGACCCGACACCGGATAAGCGGACGAAGATGGATGGATGGATGGATGGATGGATGGACATTTTCCCAAAGTTGTTAGAACTTCTAAACTTTAATTGACAAATAAATTAATCTTGACAACAGCAAGAAATAAAACACTCTCCTACTCCCTAACATTGACAGTAGTTTTTATAGAGTTAGGGTTAGGGTTAGGGTTAGGGTTAATTTTCCTTCCGTGAACCGGATGTAGTTCCCACTCCGACCGGTCCTACGAGAAACCAATGCGTGCAAAAGGTTCCTAGGTATGTATCGAATGTAAACAAACCGGCATTGGGGGAATACACACGCTATCTCGCCTGCAGTCGGAATGGAAGGGGTTTGATGCAAATTAGCGACAGTCGGCGTTAAGGGGTTAATATTTATAAAAAAAAATTTATCCACACAACTACTTAATGTTACTACTATCACTTATCAAACTACAGCAGAAACTAAGTCAAACACAATACATTGAACTTTTAAATACCAATGACTGCTAAAGTGCTACAAGTTGGTCTGTCCTTTCAGCAAAAATGATTTTCTGGCATCATTATAATCAGAACACATTTCAGACCTCTGAGTCGACGCGCTCCCCCTGGCTTTGTCCAAATGTGAGGGTGACAGTGATGCTGTGTGGGTGCCACCGCGGCGGGGATGATAGGGTATGTGCCTGTTCTTTGGGCGCCTCCGGGTAACGTTGCCCAACCTCTCGGGCGAGGTATATATATTTCAGTATATTGCGGTGGCCCTTAAGTGCAAATCACAACAGCAAATAGAAAAACGCGACAGCTAATCATAAAACCCAATGGCAAATAGGAAAACAAAACAGCAAATATGAAAACACTTAAACAAATCATAAAGCACAATGGCAAATAGGAAAACAAAACGGCAAATCATAAAACACAATGGCAAATAGGAAAACATGATAGCAAATATGAAAACACTTCAACAACTCATAAAACACAAAGGCATTAACTTCTACCGGAAAAGGTAGGGCCTATCTAGCAGAGGACAGACCCTCCTGATTGGACAGACAGACTGTCTGTCTTTTAAAAGACAGTCTGTCTGTTACATTTTCAAAACAGTTAACACAGGCAGAAACAGTGGCAGTCATGGTCAAAATGACACATTTTGTTTGCAAAAGGCTCTAACCGTGCCAAAACATTTAAAATATGTAACAAAAGCTAATTTTGCTTTCAAACAACACAACTTGCAAACAAGTGTATAAGCTGTTCCAATCAACCATTACACAGTGGACGACAAAATACATAATACAGCACGAATCGGTGCACCATTGCTTGTCATTGTAGCCTATTACTGGACTTGGCTTTCATGTCAGTGCCATTTGTTGTCAAATTTGCCTTCTTGCAAAGAATTGGATCCAGAATCAGAAATGCTTTGATTCAAATGTTATTGATTCCATTGATTCTTATTTTCAAACTGCAGCTGAAAACTGAAATATTGTAAATATTACACAAAATACATGTAAACCAAACCAAAATTAAATTTATTTGAGTATAAGAAATTAAGAAAATAAAAATAAAATCTATTTCAGTAAAGTATATAAACATCTATTACTGTAGAGTATAAGAAATAGCCACTGTTGATACTCAGTCTCTAATGTCTTGAGGATGGGGCCACATGGCCTAACCCTGCAGACTGATTGCTAATTGAAGATTTGTGTCAAGGAGTGTCAAACAGGTGCTTCAGTGATTTCATACTGATGAAGGTAGTTGCTAATAGTTAGGAACAGATGGTTTCTGTTTGGTTACCATAGCTGAAACAATGGAGTTTGGACTGCTTGAATGACATCCGTGTTAACTGTTCTGCAAAAGGGTGGGGGAAATGTGTCAATCCAATGAGAAAAGGTTAACACATTTGAAGGAGGTGTCTTCTGCTCTGCTGAGACAGTGATGATGAAAACCGAGTGGATCCCACTTTCTTTAAGCAGGTCAAAGCAATCAAGAAAAACTGTAAAATCAATGAGACCATAATTAAAAAAATGAACCTCATTCTGTATTGCAGAAGACTTAAAACTAGCGATTGAGACTGTTGTAATGTAATAAATCAAGTGAGAAGTGGGTCATTTTGCCATAGACTACTATATAAACTGACCTCTTTTTTGCAACTGCACGTATCGCCCCCTGCTGGAATTCAGATAGAATGCAGGTTAAAGGCACTTACTTAGGTCCACTAATATACAGTCTATGTTTCCAAAACAGACTGAGGGAGAGAAGCTATGCACATGTACCACAATACACAGGTGATTTGCCGATCACAATTATCAACATACAGTATCTAAACGAAAATAAATGTACATGAAACATTACTGCTTTCTTTTGGGCTGAAAACAATTCAACAACAGTGACAATCTGACACATTCACTGCATTTTAAATGACATTATGAGAAGGGAGTAGTGACAAGTTTTACTCTAACTGGCAGCTCTTTGCTAGTCATGTGTTTATTGTAACCCATGCGTCATGTCAGCAATGCCATTGCCTAACAGAATAGATATTACACCTGAGTGTACAGTTACAGTCAGGGTGTCAGTATGTCAAGCTGATAAAAAAAGTGATCTAAAATATTGTCAGATTACATTTTTCTCCTCTGTTTCCAGTTAAGGAACTTTGATTGATTTGTTTCCTGAAGTTGTTCAGAAGAGGTATCATATACAAAAAAGAGAACAAAAATTCAACAGTAACCAAACTTTGATTTAAAAGTAATGTTAAAGGGCAACTATTATATATCATTTTCAGGATTATACTTGCATTTTGTGTTTGTACTAGAACATGTTTACATGCTTTAATGTTCAAAAAACACTTTATTTTTCTCATACTGCCCATGGCTGATGCACCTGTATTCACCCTTTGTATGAGATACTCTGTAGGAGCACTTGTCTCTTTAAGCCCTCCTCCCAAAAAAGCCCAGTCTGCTCTGATTGGCCAGCGCGCTTCCTGGAATCTCCGCTGCGCTCCAGTTTTGTTTCACCAGTTCGTTGCTTCTGCAACAACGTATATAGCAGTAAAGTGACTGGAATTTGGGGAGAAATTACCAGCATTAGTCGCCAAGATTACAGCTATGCTGTGTTAACATGTAGCTACTTAATAGTTAGCAGTATGCTAACATTATATTGTAGTGAAACGAAGCAGCACTTTCTAGCATCAAAAATCGCAGATAAAGGCTGCTGAATCAAACACTACCCAATCAGACATGTTTCAGATGACTATTGTCCCAGTATCCATCGGATAGGGGATATGGGTCCCACCCAGTGTGCCGCACACTTGTGGCACAGGGTGAATAGTCTAGTTGAGATGCACTATAGCCTGTGCCTCAGCCACATCGGGTAAATTGATAAATAGGTTCAACAGCTTGAATCAGACCTGCACATCGCATACACCAAATGTCTGTGCCACAACCCTGTATTCTGCACAGGTGGTGTTACATATTTTCTTGAATTTTTGAGAAAAGAGAGGCTCGGGTCCAATGAAGATTTAACAAAAAGATTTAATTAACAAAATGACACGACAGAACAGGATTTTACGCTGAAAAGATGCTTCTCTCTTGTGGATTCACATTAAACAGTCTCAAACCTTTCTCTATGTCACAAATACTGTATATTCCTTTGAAGTTGTGGGCGGTTCCTTGGATGAAAACCCTCTCTATTGGTCTTCGCACATAAGAAGACGCTATCTCCAAATCCATGCGTCTTGAGGCCACTTCTGGTCACAAGATCATACCATGTGGGTGTTAATTCTTTTCAAGCTACAGGAATAAACATTCTTTTGTTCTAATCCAGTCTGCACGCCAGCAAGGGTTAGCTCCAAGACTGATAGACAAAAGGCTTCTTCCTGCCGTTGTGACAAAGAGCTTCTTCCTGTATGTTAAGTGACAGACATGATCTAATTAACAATATAAGCTAATAATAAGACAATTAGATGGAAACATGACGCTACAAACAAGGAAACCATAGTTTCAACTTTATTATTTTAGAACAGGTTGACCTTCTTTGCTGTCCCATCAACAAATATTTCACAATCACAGATGATTTCACATTGGGTTGGGTTTCCTGTGAAAGATGCTGGCTATTTGTTCCTTGAGATATACTGCCAAGATGTTCTGTACACAGCTTAAACTCGTCAGACCAAAGTGTACAGTAAATATGCATTTGCTGAAACTGCTTGTTGTACCAGATGGGCAGCTTTTTAGTAGAAAAGTTTACCCAAGTGCAAACTGGAATTACAAAGACGTTTTCTATAGTTCTATGCAGACAAATTAAATAAATAAGTCACTAAAACCACGAGGACGTTTTTGCAAATGCCACATGAACAGCTGGAGTTTCAGCTCAAGTACATCTCAGGTACAAACACTGTGCAAATGATACTTCAAACGTTTTTAAATTAATTAAAAAATTACGATTAATTAATGCAAATGAATTAATTAAAGTTCCATGAAAACAATTTATAAACAGCTTGACACTCGACAGTTCTCCACTCCTCCTTCATTGTATCAAACTGGGAACTCGATACTCCTTTCAGGCTCTCAGCATGATGGGTAGTGTGAGGACACTCAGCAGGAGCAGCAAGGCTGGCAGGGGAAGAGACAAAAGAGTGTTTATTACAAATGTTGGGTAATTAAAGCTCTTCCTCCTCTTCTGTTTATTCTTTAATTACGTGGCGGATCAGTGCAGTGACCAAATTCAGTTTCTCTCTTCGGTTGCCATGCAGATTTGCCAACGTTTTGAGATAGTCGTCTGTGATTTATACCTCCACCGTTATGGATGAATGGTTTGTGGTGCACTAAAAAATGACACTAATGAAGCTCAACAGCTTCACATCTTTCCACAAACAATGTCCCTGAATAATCCTCCAAACACATTTTCATTGAAACTATTTTTTCAGTAGAAAGTAGTTAGAATGAAAACTGCTCCCAGTGAGGTCTTCAGGTCATCAAGACTAACAAGATAACAGTGTTTCTGGATGGACATGTTGCATTTTAAACATTTGAACGGACCCTTTAGTTAGTTTAGTTTTCACCACTGTAAGACACTGAGAAAGGGAGGCAAGTGGAGGCTTCAAGGAGGCAATTTAAGTGCTATGGGTTGTACGGAACGTTTTTCAGCGGACTCTGTATTTACAGTTTGCGGACTGTGCGTTGATTTGATTTGTAACTGTGCTAATGTCTTGCTGCTTCCGGTCGCTCTGCATGGCTTCTTCAGAAAGCTTATTTCTTGCTCTGGCTATCTGTATGGTGTCTTTCTGACTTCTCTCTGTACATGTATCCTGTACTAATGTCTTGCTGTTTCTTGTTTTTTGTGGTCTCAAAACATCTTGCCAAAGGACTACAGTTGAAAATTAGCCGGCTGGCTAACACTAGCACATTTACAGAAATGTTAATTAATGTGCATTGTCCTTTGTAAATAAAATAAATGAAATGAAATGAAAGAATCTGTTACACGCTTTGTCCATTTTCCCACAATTAGTACCAAATGATATAGTTTTTACCATGAATATTATTTTGTTATGAAGTTGCTGTAGTTGTGGATTGCCCTCAAACGTGTTAAATTAGCAAATCTGTAACAGTGTTTACCGTGAGGCTGGACAGCTCCAATGCTGTTGGCCATTGTTGTGGTGGTCACTGTTGTGTTGGTCACTGTTGTGTTGGTCACTGGTGGTACTGTGGTAGGGACGTTGCTGGCTGGGTTGGTCACTGTTGTGTTGACCACTGGTGGTACTGTGGTAGGGACGTTGCTGGCTGGGTTGGTGAGGTTCAGAAGGCCGCTGTTAAAGGAGACTTTGAAGGGGCCGGGACCATCTGAACGATTACATGAGGGGGACAGAGCAGTGGGAGGTTAGACATGTCCTTATCGACAGCTGTGTGGGTGATAACTTCAGCTCACAATAAAATAAACATTTACAGTTGAAATATGTCAATCAGTGCCAGTTTGAAAGAGAAAGTAGCAAATCCTCCCATATTTCTGGAGTTGCTAAGCTTATTTCTTACTTTTGCTAACAGGGTGAAAACAATAATTGCCGTGGCATTTATACCAGTAATCTGGTGTCACATATGTGTATTGGCATGGAAAGACAGAATAGTTTTTTTAATTTATGGTAATGCTGTCAGTTAAACGCATTATTAACGGTGTTAGCGCAAACCAATTTTAACGGTGTACATTTTTTTATCGCAAGATTAACGTTCTTTTTGGCCTAGCAAACTTTGTAGTTTTTTTCACATGCTGTTTGCAACAACTAGTAACGTTAGAAAAACCACAACACCACACCGGATCTTGCTAGACCGGAAACAAAACAACAGGCACGCCGCACACACTTTGGAAATGCGAGCCGGCCAAAGAGTAGTAGGCTAACGTTACGTTTTGAGTGGATGGCGAGCGCGAGATGCCGAAATGGATGCCAATAAGATTCTAAATGGAAAGTTTACTTTTAAAAAGCTGTCGAGGGGGACAGTAGTTTCACGCATACACAGCCCGAACTCGTTCGAGATGAGCCAGATCTGCGCAGAATCAATCACCGGCGATCCCCGCCCAATGCATGGCGGTTAGATTTGTGTCCGACTTGATCTGACTTAATCTCGACTTGCTCTGACGTCATGCATATGTGGGCAACAATAATCTCACGAGATCAAGGTGGCCGCAGTTTTTAGAGCCAGGCGCCGCAGTTGCTCTCCACCGACTGCAAGAGCCAGGCGGACCCAGGGCATGCTGGGAAACGCCGGCCTCTCAGCTGATCTAACAGCTGATTGGTGCAGAATCGACTCAACGTGATGACATTTTATATAAACTTTTTATTGATTTTGATTGGAGGGATTTTAACTGCTATTTGTCTGATTTAAAAGCTTATTCTGTACAGAACACGTTGTGTGGCTGATAGTTACGTTTAGAAGTCAGAGAGACTAAATCTGTTCAGATTATGGCTCATCTAAAGTGTGTTAATTAAAATCAGCAACAGATCGCATGTAGAGCATTTTGACAGCTACTCTGTCATAATTAAAACAACTGGAGGGAGACTGTGTACTAAGCTGATATATGGGTCTGATAAGATTTTATTAAATCGGAATTGGACCACAGTGTTTCTGTGACTTCCTGTTCTGCCTGAAGGCTGCTGGAAACGGCTGCAAGCTGTCCGACTTGAGAGCGGACTTTTGTCACCACCCCCTGCTGCTGCCGCCTCCTCTCGTCCACTATACAGGCGAGGCGCAGTTCATCTCGAACGAGCCTATTGTCTCATTAACCGGCGATCACTGGACGTCAGTGAGTAATCAAAATTATTTAGGAGTTACTGCACACTATATTGATTGATTATGTATATCAGCATACGGTTTTAGGACTGTGTTGTTTGTATCGTTTTTTTGACTGTTTTTGTCATATGGGACATTGTCCACCCCCTTTTCTGTCCAGGAGAATTGTTACATTCCTTATTACAAAAATGTAAAGGTTACAAATGTCCTGCTGTGGCATGTGGTTTTAGACCATTTTGTTTGTACTGTATAAGCAAAGTGTTAGTTGTACATCTCAGTTAGGTTAGGTACTTGGAGGAATTGTGCAATAATAACAGATTGACACATTTTTCTTTTGTTTACAGTAAATAAATAATATACAATTACAAATCTTAAAGTCAAGTTCACAAAGTTACTTTCTTTGCATTCATTTGATTCCCAATCAAGATACACCAGTCATAATTGCTTTCCATTATTAACATGTACTTAAAAACAGTTCTGAAATGCAAAATAATAACATTTTATTCATGTGATAAAACATGCGATTAATCGCGATTAACTATAGAAATTTTGCAATTAATTGCGATAAAAGAAAATAATCATTTGACAGCTCTAATTTATGGTCAACTTGTCCTCTCTTAACACTGTTTTTGTTTGTACATTAAGTGTATACTTTGTATTATAGCATACAGTATTGCAGTGTGTGTTATTGTGTGTCCACTTACTATCAGTAATATTTCCAGTCCCGAGGAGGATGGAGAAGGTGGTGCTGTTCATGTTCGGGACGGTGAACTCACACTTAATCACATTTTTGTTTACGATGCCCCAGATTTCTCTTGTTACCTTAAAAGTATGACACATAATGTGACACAAAGTAAGATATGGTAAGGTAAAAAAAAGGAAGAAAATACAGCAAAGTTTAGCAAGGCAAATATATTAACAAAAAACAATAATTAACACTTTTTGTTGCCTAATTTCAGTTGTAAAATGTGTTATGTAGGTCGGATATGGTTCAATGGTTTGTTAAGTATTTAATCAATAGGTGCATTCATGAAACTGCAGTTCTTTTTTGGAATATTCAGATTTCTTTCAATCACAAGCAATACAAAAATTATGCATTAATCATCTTAAAGTGCTCGTAAGTGCATGTATTATATTTTCTGTCCATCCATTCTTCCATATAACATAAATAACAATGTCCTCAATGATTATAAAATAAAATATAATTTGCTTATGCCAACATCCCTCTATATGACATATGTAAATTTGAGGCCTCACCCTCTCAGCTGGAGTGAAAACGCCATTGGTGTTGTTCTGATCCACCGTCTGGAAGAAGAAGCTCCCATTGTTGGAGCTGTTTTGAGCGCAGATGAAAAGCATGGTGGTACCCTGATGAAAGAAATAGGGGTTAGGATGAGATGACTTCCTAGAAGTGAAGACAATGACACATTCCAATAGTCATACAGTGTTTTGGCTAACCCCTTAACGCCAACTGTCGCTAATTTGCATCAAACTCCTTCCATTCCGACTGCAGGCGAGATAGCGTGTGTATTCCCCCAATGCCGGTTTGTTTACATTCGATACATACCTAGGAACCTTTTGCATGCACTGGTTTCTCGTAGGACCGGTTGGAGTGGGAACTACATCCGGTATACGGAAGCAAAATTAACCCTAACCCTAACCCTATAAAAACTACTGTCAGTGTTAGGGAGTAGGAGAGTGTTTTCTTTCTTGCTGTTGTTAAGATTCATCTATTTGTCAATTAAAGTTTAGAAGTTCTAACAACTTTGTGACATGAATAAAATCTACATATCTGAGATGGGAAAATGTCTTTAATCAATTTTACCATTTTGTAAAGAATTTTACCATAAATGCCTGTTGTCGCTAATTTGCATCATACCTAAATTTATATCTATTCTATATGCTATAGACAAATTAACAATCTCAACTTAATTTAGCATCAGCTTGGAGCCAAAAACACACATAATACACTTTTTGTATATAATTGTGAACAAATTCAGGCGTCAAGGGGCTAAGGCTGTAAATAAGCAAATTAAGTTATGAAATAGTCCAGAGTTAGATCCCCTGCTCTCTAAACCAAATTATATGAGAAAGCTGTAAGTAACAAGATTGTAATTCTCTGTCCAGGTTTAACCTTTTACCGGCTATTGTTTAGCCAACAGGGTGCTAACACTACGCACAATCTTCACAGACTGCTTGTCCCGAAAGGTATATGACATAACATAATTTTTAACTTAATATTCCATTGATAGATTGAAATCTAAAATTTCCGTTCATTGTCAGTTTCCAAATGTTATAAAAATAAATAAAAATTCAGGTAAATCACTGCTGTTGCTGCTGCTTCGTATGGCGCTTAGCGCCGCCCAAGACAATTGTGATTGGTTTAAAGAAATGCTAATAAACCAGAGCATGTTTTTCTCTTATCCCAGAATGCTGTGTGGACTAGCCAGACCCTGTCCACAGTGCTGCGGAGGAAGGTCTGGCAAAGCGAGACAAAATGTTTGCAGAGCATCCCCAAAAGTGGGGTGAGTTTTAAAAGTAAGTAATCTTATTTTTTACTTGTGTGAATATTGTCAGAAACACTATACATTTCACATTCATTGAGCATCAGAGGCTGGCTAGCTGCTAAGCTATATCTTGCTAAGCCTCCATCTAACTAGCGTTTCTATGCTACCTGCTAGCATGATAATTAGTGGTCAACTGGGTCATTGCCAAAGCTATACACAAACATCTAAATGTCATTATAAATGTTAGCATTGTAGGGTAAGTGATTTTGACCCTGTAGCCTTAGCAATACACAAGCCGTTCTATAATGTCGCCTTGTGCTCCTTTTTTTATTTTTTTTAGATCAACTTTTTATTGTTTTATATTTTTGAATATACAGAACAGACAAATACAATTGAACAAGGTGCTTCCTTTTTTTGTGGAGGTGGGGTAGTGTGCTATAGGCCCCTGTGGGTGCTAAGCTTTTGTCCTTAATGGCATTTTTTTCCCCTTACATTACTTTTACTTTTATACTTTAAGTAGTTTTGAAACCAGTACTTTTACACTTGAGTAAAAAGCTTGAGTTGATACTTCCACTTCCACAGAAGTCTTTTCAAACCCTAGTATCTATACTTCTACTTGAGTAATGAATGTGAATACTTTTGACAACTCTGCAGGTTAGGTATTAAAGAACCTGATACATTGTATTGGCTGTTAGAGAAACATTCCTGGTGGAAGGTTTTTACATTTACATTTGTCTCTGTGTACATTTGTACACTGTGGAGATCTACTGTTTGTACTAAGTCACATATATTAAAGAACTTCCTGCTTTTAAAAGGGACATGAGATACAGGTAGCCTATGTGTCCAACTTAGCAAAAAATACTTTTTGATGTGTTACCTGTGAAGCATTCACAGTGAGTCCCAGTGCGATGTATCCCATGGAGTCTCCGCTGAGTTGGAAGGACATTGCAGAGCCGTTGGGTGCTATTGGGGTGCTGGCGATCACAGATGCAAACAGACAGCTCGTGTTTCCAGTTGGATCACAGTTTTCTGGTGTCTGCACACACAGTTTAGTGTCTCCACAACCATTTCGAGAGATGTTCACCTGGTAGACAGACACACACACACACACACACACACACACAGATATATTTTCTGCACTGTTTTACACTTTAGACAGTGAGAGGTCATTAAAATGATTCAGGACTTGTAGCAGATTTCTGCATTGTATTTGTTTTGATGTGTATACATGCAGGGCATTGTGTAAATGGTCAACATTGGCTGCTCCAATTGGCAGGATGACTGAGTTAAACAGCCCACCACCAAAAGTACAATACCGAATCGCTGGAGTCGCTGTTCGTGAACCATGTCTCAAGAGTTTTGTTTGGAAAAGTTATGCATATAAGTTTATGAGTCAGCTGCTTCCGGTGGCGGTTCTACATTGAATTACATGAGACCCCCTTTGAGCGCGCCCCCCTCCCCCAAAAAAACCCCCAAAAAACTGTATATTGTATATGTGTATATTTATTTTACCAACTGGCACTTTGCTCGCTTTAAAGCCATGAGAAGCTCCAAACACATGAGCAAAAGCGCCAATGTCATTGGTCGGATAGTTTTTGACACGGCGCATCAAACCAAAAAAATGAACCCAAGGCGTTTTTAAAAAAATTATGCTTTTACGCTTGGCGTTTTTCTCACATTGGCGCCCTTTGTTTAGTCACGAGGCGTTAAACGTCGGTGAATATCGCACGCGAAATTCGTCCCGGTGTGAACAGGCCTTAACGTTACTCGGCCGTGCTAACGTTAAAGACATGTCACTTCAAGCATGCAGCGGAGAAACATTATGAACACAATCCACCTACAGTCCTGCTACAGACCGTTGAGAAAGACGGGTTCAGAGCAATGATTAAAACACTGGATTTAAGATGTCTTGCCTTGCTGAAATACGTCCGCCAACCTGCTAACATTATTCAAACACCGAAGGAGGCTGACTCCGGATTTCCACTGGATGCAGGACATCTGTGACAACTGACAGCTGTAGTCATGAGGACCCACAAGTTCTCGCGAATTCACGTAGAATAGAACAACAAAACCAACAACAGTTAGTTTCCATCCAGAGGAGTAGAGGGGGAACAACTCTGTGCTGTGTTTTCAAGGTGTAGTGCAGGGAAATATGATCTGCCGTGAGCAAGGTGTATTTTATTTTGAAAATTAACCAGATGTTTTATTTTGCTTCTGTGCTCGACTTCCTGTACCGGACTATCTGCTGTGTGTTGAATTGCTGCGGAGCTCTCCGGCGTCCAGCAAAAATAGAAGCTCTGCGTATCTGCTCCGGAGGGCTGCGGACTGGCTGAGCTGGGACGAGTCGGAACGCAGCCGTTCTGCAGTCAGTGGAAATACACACATTGACTTTAATGGAAACCAAATGACTCCAGCACCGTTCCGGAGCCGTTATGCAGCCGTTAGGCAGTTGGTGGAAATTGGGGGTGACAGCGGAGCTACATTCAATCGCCACTACAACCACACTACAACAACCTAACTTACCTGTGGCCAAGGTAATGTTTATACAACTATCTTACAACTATTTTGTTTTGAAAGGGAAACAATGTTAAAGTTGTTTGTATGTGTACGCTTTCGATTTGAGTTTATTTGACTACAATAAAAATAGTTTAGCTTCTGTAACTGTTTCATGGATTCTCCTTCATATAAAGTTATTGTGTAATGTTGTGGAGCCAAGCAAACCCTTCAGTAATGAAAGCTTTTAGTAAACATGATGACATTAAAATGTTTTTGTGATATTCTATGTACTCCTGACAGTAGAATAAGCTATTATAAGCCTATATAAAGGCCCATTATTGTTATTTATTTAAATTTATTTTTAAAGTTTGATTACATTATATTTTCGATTTGAGTGCACAATTGTTTTTTAAATAACAAATAAATAAGAATTCAATACATTACATCTATGTTATGTCTTCTCGTTTGGCTCTCTGTGAACGCGGTCGCATTTTCTCCCTCTCCTCCCGTTGCCTACCCTGCTTTGCTCTCTCGTCTAGTCTTTGTCTCTGTGTACTTCGAGAGTCTCTCTCTCGGCACTGCTCCTAAACTACAAATTATGGATTTGATCAACTTATCTCTCAGCGCAATTGACACCATCTTCTCGACGAGAAGCTCAGGTTCGGGGGAACCTGACTGCCCTGCCGGAACGTTCGCAGCTGGCTACACAATGGACGCGTGGGAGAGGTGGCGGATCGTGTGTCTGGCGGTTCTTTCCGTGGAGGACATTGAAGATATCTTCCTATTCGGAACCATGATAACAGGTCTTTTGCTGATTGGCTCAGGCATTGCCCTGGTTTATCGAGAAATTAAGAAGAAGACGGGAACCGAGCAAAATACCAGGCTGCCCGTCATGGTTGAAGCTGTGGGCAGCGCTGTCGGAACTCAAATTGTGACTTTGACCACCATGAGCCACAAATTGGATACTATGATCACCATGGGCCACAAATTGGATACCATCTTGGAGAGACTGTCAGCTCTGGATAGGCTGGACAACATCTTCGGGAAACTCACGGTTTTTGGCAAGGAAATTTGATCGATACCAGAGGGGACATTTCAGAGAAGTCGAGAGTGACTAACTGCGGCTCCTGGCCCTAAGACAAAACAAATTCCAATCTTATCTTTTTCGGCTCCCTGAACCAGCGCTGGCCTTGGCCGAGGCCGGTGTTGAATAATCACCTCCCCCTGGAGCACTGCAGCGAGGCACACTCTTGCGTTCCCTACCCGATTCCCACAGACACCTGTTGATTGTTGACTCGGACTGGGTCCTGTTTCAAGGCTGACTCCATGGCAACCGACTGTGTATCGCAATGACAATCGTGCGGTCTGAGAAAACCAGATTACGGGGGCCAGACGTAGCTTGACTACTCAGGCCTATATACACACAAACTCTTACATATATACAGATATGCAATCACCCCCACCCCCAATCCAGCGCCTTCACCGCTTCTACCCCCAGTGAGGCGGGCGGGTCTGTGACCAGCGCCTTTGTTTGGCTGCAGGACCAGATGTCTGCTTGCCTGTGCTGGACTACCTGCACCCCAACACCCCCCCCTCCCCCATGCCCCCCAAGACTCACCTCCCCCATTGCGTGCCCTTGTATTGGTTATGTGCTTATATTGTTGCTGAGGTGTTTTTTTCCTGTTCCCACACTGTGCTCCTAGCATAGTCTGGGAGTTGCCTTTTCTCCTCGTCTCTCCTCATGTCATGCTGTATTTTCTTTACCCAATGTATGTTTGTATGTACCTTGTAAAGCGCTTTGTTGGTTTCTTATCTGTGAAATGCGCTCTATAAATAAAATTGGAATTGGATTGTTATTTTGTCTTAGTTAGGAAAGTAATGTTTAGTCTGGTGCCTTTAGTCTCCTCCACATGGTGGAAGGAAGGTATAAGGGGAAAGGTATACAGTTTATTATTAATTCAGCAACATTATAGGATCGGTATCGGGTATCGACAGATACACAAAGCCCTGGCATCGGTATCAGTATCGGGACTGAAAAAGTTGGATCGGTGCATCCCTACCAGCAACCTGGCATCAGCCTCCTCAATCCCGTTTAAGAGGTCTGGGATTTCTTCGCCACCAGCTGCCTTTGCTGGTAGCATCATCATCATCATAAATGACAACAGAACTGACAATGACAGTAGCATTGCCACTGGCTCGATCGCACACCATGTCCCTAGCTAACAGTTAGAGATTACGCTTGTTCTCCTCAGACACCCAGAACTTGTCAAGTTGCTGAGGAATGGTTGTGTGTCTGTTCATGCCAATGATGTCGATGCCTGTTGTTGAGTCTGCAAGCTGCATGTGCTCCCCTTCTTTCAGGGACAACTTGATGTAGGAAACTAGGGATGATGTTGAGCTGATGATTGCATTGAGGCATCTGTCGCATCTTCGAAATGAAGTCTACCACAACATGAGTGGCATAAGTAGACTCAGGACTCCAGTGGGTGAGATCAAGTCGAGGCTCAATCTCATTGACAAGTTTTGACTTGTTGACATGAGCTAGAAGGTCACCATCAAACAGGGGAGATGCTGAAAGCACATCATGAGAAAGTATCTGCTGGATACTCATGCCCTGCTCCTTAGCAATGTCCATACTCCTATGTGCCTCGACCAAGTCTTTGGATGAGACTAAATTCTGCTCCTTCATACTGATTCGGGGAAACGCCTGCAGGCACGAAAGAGTGGGTCTCGTTGTCGCCTGGGCTGTCTACTTGTTCAGAGAAGTTTGTCTGCGGCTAATGGAGTGGTGGCAAATGTGAACACGCTCTCTAATATGGAGGAATTAATTGACTGGGTCTTGGAGAAGCAGCTAAGTGTGTTTAAATCAGTGATCTACAGCACAGTGAAGGGATTGCTGGCCAAAATTAATGCCTCGAAGCAACGCATTGGGGATAGAACCTGAGATGCAAGAAAGCATGGTATGTGAGCCGGACCAATCTGACTGCGTCACACTCAAGATCCAGCGGCTTCGGCTACCTGAAGGGATACAACACAATTTGTTTATTTGCCGCGCTGCCCTGGGAACGACCCGCAGGGGGTGAGGGATCGCCTTCGCTCCGGCTGCAGAACTGGGTATTTTCTGGAGGAAGAGGAGGACACGCTACACGCATGGATCATCCCCCGCCGCAAGGAACCGGAGAGCGACAGTGGGACTTTGATTCGATACCGGGGACCGCGACTGGAGGACTCAGCACCTGTGGACTAACGGTATTTGGGCCACTGTACTGAGTTTGACCGGAGGACGCTGTGTGTAAGTTTTGAACACCAACCATTGGAGGGACATCTAGCCAGACTGTAAGGAATGATGAATGCTGGCTACTCAGTCTACAATCTATATTTTTGAGGACACTTAATCGGGCTGGAAAAAAAAAGGAATATGATGAATCCCGAAGATGAGCCATGTAAGTTTTGTAACTAAGCTTTAAAGGGACACTTAACCAGACTGAAAATACATGACAAATGCTGGCAGGTAATCCTAAGGATACTGTATGTAAGTTTTGAAGCCAAGCATTAAAGGGACACTTAACCAGACTGAAAATACATGATAAATGCTGGCTGGTCAGTTTACAGTTTGTTTGTTAACAGCTAAGCTAGACTGAAAGAACATGAGGGATACGGTCTGTTCAGCTCATAGTCTGCTTATTGCTCCAACTAGATTGGTCTGTTTTCACACAGCTTAGTCCAGAAATTGTTTGAAGGTGTTTATAATATTGTTTATTTTTAACATAAGAATTCACCAGACCTGTTTCAATTGACCTGTGACTTAAGTCAGGAGGTGTAGTTTTGAGCTGGAGTTTTGCGCAAACTGAGTTTGATGTGGTCACGCATCTTACAAATAGGGGAGGGGGTCTGTGGTCTCAGAGGTTTAGGGGATTTATTTTACTTTTTATTTTTTGTCACACCTTGCTCAGAGCTGACAGTTCAACCTTTGCTATAGATTTGTTAGCAAAGTCCGGTAGGGTACTCGAGATTTTGAAGATGGCTGAGGGCTAAACGGATATCATATATATATGTACTGCGATAAGGAGTAGGAAAATAGCCTTTGTCTCAGTATATGCACCGGCTACATATGATGAAAGCTTTTTCCCGTGCTTAACCAATGAATTGCTTTCTCTCAATGATTATTCACTAATTATAGGGGGAGACATGAATGCGGTACTAGATTTAAATCAGAATAGATCAGGGGTCAACCACATGAAAGCCCAAAAACACATATCGGACAAGTTCAATGCAATTGTGGAATCGCACCAGACATATGGAGGATGCACAATACTACTAGCAAGGATTACACCTTTTTTTCCACTCGTCCCCTCACCCACTCCCACATTGATTATTTTTTATGCTCCAGTGAACTTAAGACAATGTTCCACACGATAGCAATAAAACCAGCAATTCTGTCTGATCACAATGCGCTGATAACCACATTCCATTGTGATATGTTAGGAGAAAGATCTAGAAGGTGGCAATTTAATAATTGAGGCAAAATTACTATTTTAATGGTTGTAAACCAAGCAAATTGCTTGCTCTGAAATTAAAACAAAGCAAGTCCAGAGCTGCTATCAATAGCATCTGCATGGAAAGAGGTATCTCAACGAATCCTAAAGATATCAACGACACTTTCCAATCCTTTTATTCAAAGTTGTATGAATCCCCCTGCAATCCGGACCCGAAACAGTGCCAAAAGTTCCTGAAAGAGCTAAACCTGCCTCTTCTTGGAGGAGGCAGAACAACTGGGTCAACCTATAACATTAGAGGAACTTAAATCAGTGTTAAAAACAGCTAAGAAAGGGAAAACACCGGGGTTGGATGGAATTCCATCAGAACTTTTACTACAGTACTTAGACATACTAGGACCTACCATTTTACAAACTTTAACCTCTGCAATAGAGAGGGGCATCTTTCATTAACAAACCAACACTCCACTGATTTCGGTCATACACAAAAAGGGCAAAGATCCCATGGAGTGCTCAAACTACAGGCCCATAAGCAGGGACAGACTGGGGCTAAAAAACAGCCCTGGAATTTCTCCCAAATAGGCCCATCATCTGGCCATTCGCCCCTAGCCTAACAGACACTAGCCAGGATGTCCTGATACTATGCCACAATACTGTGGCCTATCAGACAAGGTATTCACAGCAAGTAACATCTCAAAACCAATGATGATAATTGGGGTTGTGTTTATTAGTCATTTGCCGTTGGTACCATCTTTACAACTAAACGCTCTCTGTAGAGACAGGTTTTTGCTGAGGGTGGTAAGCAAAAAATTGTTCCAGGCTGTGACTATCTGACTTGGGCCGTGTGAAATAATATATAATATAGTTGTCTTTTGTGCTGCAACTATCTTCAACCTGAATAAACAAATTATTTTAAAGATAGGTTATTAGCTATTATTGATTAGTGTTGCTTTGTGTTAAAGAATTAGCATTGAATAACCTATTTAATATTTTGTCAATGTATGTCATATTACACTTTTGATTCATATTAAGGCTGTGAAATGATGAAAATGACGAGGCCTATCAATTTTGTCTGTGAAGCTTTCAACAACCACCAGGTCTTTGCCAGTTCCACAGTAAACGCAAATATGAAAGACAAGGAAAAACTGCACTCTGATGGAAGACAGACAGAAAGTGCAAACTAGGATTTTTGGTTAAACTTTTGGTTACATTTGGTGAATTATTTAGCCCCCTTCCCTGTTGGTTAGCATTTTTAGAGTGGTACCAATGCATGCCTATGTTTTCCCATTAAATTCAATACCATATTCTTCATCCTAGCAGCAAGTGAGCTCACTACAACCTCTCACATACAACCAAGTTAAATCGCGGTCAACCCGCGATTAATTTCTAACTCGTTTAATGTTTCAAATTAACCTAACAGAAATTATTAAACACATTAGTTTGACAGCACTTAATTGCACGATAATTTTCATAATCATGATACACACCCATGTTGATAGCTGACTATGCAATTTGCTAAGATAGGGATAAAGGCAGCCTATTATAATGTGCCCTGCTCCTGGCACTCAGTACCTCTTGCTAATGTGAAATTAACTCTGCTGTCTGTCCCTCACATAGACTGTATATTATTACAGTCTATGGTCCCTCATCATGACCAGGCTGTGGATTGGTGATAGCCAGACTACTAGGCCTACTCTTCTTTCTCAGTTTCTTTTACACGTAGCATATACAGTAAGTGATCGTATTAGCGCCCCCTGCTGTTGGCTGTTAATATCACTTTATTAGACTTTTTTTGTGCCAACAGCCGTCGGTTGGACAGCCGTTCTGGACTTTTCCAGAACGCACAGATTGTCAGTCCATCCCTGCCCATCAGTCTCATTGGGACTGATATTAAGCTCTATTCCAAAGTCTTGGCACTCCGCTTAGAATGTTTTATTGAGAAACTAGTCCAACCCGACCAATCGGGTTTATACCAAAGTATAAAACCATATATATATCACGCTGCAGACAATATATGGAGATTACTCCATGTAATAGAAGAAGCCAAAAACCTTCCAACAACGGCAGCAGTTTTATCACTGGACGCGGAAAAGGCTTTTGACCGCCTAGAGTGGCAAGTAATGGAGAGGCTTGGTTTGGGAGTCAAATTCATCGACATGGTGCGTACTTTATATGCGAATCCCACAGCCATAATCTCAACCAATGGCCTGCATTCACAGCCATTCCCCGTCGTGCAGGGCTCGAGACAGGGATGCCCACTATCTCCCATGCTATTTGTGATCTCTCTCGAACCGTTAGCCCAGGCCATAAGGCAAAATAAAATATGTAATGTCCAGATTAAATCCAATAATAATAATTCAATATCGCTATTTGCAGATGATATCTTGCTGTATATATCTGACCTTAAGGACTCTGTTCCAAAAACTCTTAAGATCTTTAACAAATTTGGCTCAATCTCCGACTATAAAATCAATTGGAATAAATCTAATCTTATTCTTTTGAACAACAGACAGGTGACATTAGCAGCTATTAGTGATACAATACCAACCCAAAGCAAAATTACATATTTGGGCATCACCATTCACGCTTCGCTACAGCGAGTTGTCCAGGATAAGTATGAAACTATACTAAATACTGTTCAAAGGGATCTGGCCAACTGGTCTGCACTGCCGGCATCGCTACGGTCCAGGATTGCTGTTGTTAAAATGAACATAGTTCCTCGTGTGAATTTCTTAAGTACAATGATCCCCTTACCCCCACCAATAAATCTTTAGAAGAAAGTTGATACCGTAATTCGACAGTATATTTGGAATAATAAACAACCTAGGCTACCACAAACACCAGAGGCCTGGCCCTCCCTAACCTTAAAGTGTACCACAGAGCCTTTCAGTTACGGGGCCTCAGAGTGTGGATGAACCCCTCATCTACAGTCCCATGGAGAGTAATAGAGCAAAACCTCACTGGAAGTCTAAGACTGCAAGACCTTGCCTTTGCAAGCGTGTGTCCAAAAAAAGTGTATGCTAGCCTATGGCCCTATTATCACCACCATGTTGACCAACCTTTAACAGGTGGAGGAGCAACTACGCTACACCAATTTGGCACAACATGCACTTAATGTCTGGTAACAGACCCTTTGTTTGTAACCAGTGGCGTGACAGAGGTATTTATACTTTAGACCAGCTATTCAATGAGGAAGGTATGTTAAGTTTTGAAGACTTGAGAGCTAGCTTTGAGGTCCCTAGGACATCCTTCTTCCTTTATCTTCGCTTAAGATCAGCCCTAAAATGTGATGGAGTGCCATAGGGGAACAGTCTTGAGACGCACCCAATCATTAAATTGCTTGTTGATTCACCTGTGAGAGGATTGGTGTCCAGGATTTATGCTAAACTGATGCAAATATCCGTAGGAGAACTCCCAATAGTAAAGAAATGGGAGCAAGAGCTGAGCCCCTAGGGGAACATAATTAATTGGGAGACAGTTTGGGACAACATTTCCCACTGCTCCAAGAACCCAAATCACCAGCAGATCCATTTCAACATACTGTATGCCATAGGACATATTGGACTCCTCAGAAGAGATACGTCTCTAAAGTTATTCCTACTCCTTATTGCACGTTCTGTCAACCTGAACAAACTGGAATTTTCCTGCACATGGTCTGGTAGTGTGAACAGGTTTTGGAATAAAACAACATCAATAATATCTGATGTGATAGGATGTCAAATTCCTACTGACCCGATTGTTTTGTTACTTAATGAGGACTCTAAATTACATCTGCTTGGGAGACAGAAGAAAATTTGGCTAGCCGGCTCAACTGCAACCAAGAAAATGATAGCTCAGCGCTGGCTCCCCCCCCCACTTGCTTTGTATAAAACAGTGGTTGGCGTACTTCCTGGACATAATTATGCTGGAGCTCTCTACAGCAAGGAATAACAAAGCCAAGTCATTGACTATAGACCTATGGAAAAACGCAGCAGCGCAGGTATTGGTCCTGGTGACCTCAACACCACAAGAGTTAGCGGAGAGCGATTTTTGTTTTCTTGTATATTGGTTTGTTTTGTTTTCCCCGAGACTGCAGAGGGTGGGGGGTGGGAGAGGGTTTTGGTTCTTGTATGATTGTATTTGTTTGTTCTGTATGTTCTATGTTCTAAAATATAAAAATAATAAAAAATGTATCATAATCGCCGACACGAACACACACAACTATCAACTCGATAATAGGCTAAAGCCGTAACGTAGGCTTTCAACTCAGGATAGCATTGGAGATGAAAAGTTTAACTGACACATAACCGCGATCAGCTTCGGCGCCTATGCCCATCAACCCGGTGAACTGTCCCCCGCTCCCCTTTTCCCTTCTCACACAGCTTCTCTGTGCAGTGTGCACAGTACCTTCTCAGCAAGTAGGGGCGCCAATTTGCCAATTCCCCACACGGTGAAATGATAGATAATACGAGCTTTGCTCGTGCCGCCTCCCATGTGTCATGAAAAAAACCCACTACTGGTTGCTTCTTGGAAAAGGACCAAGAACATGCGCTACACTACAAACTGATCAACATTTCTCAATAAAAGCATGCAGAGAAGTCAAAACACAGGAAATGTGCCAGTTTTTTTTTTAAACTTCACTATACATGTTAATGCAATATTAACTAAATATTATCAGAATTGAACCCAACATTAACCCTTGTATTGGTTCACGTTTACATTTATTTCTCCCAAAATGTTTAACTTTGAAATAGAAGGAATATAAAATAGCTAGTGAGGGGTTCTTGCTATAAATGCAAGCTTCGTAAGCAACTTTTCCGTTTATTTTCTTCATTCTACAACTCAAATTTTGAATGGTGTCCTTAAACAAATGTCATAGATATCTGCGTACTGCAAAGTAAAGGTCAAGCAGGTATTGTGGTGATTTACAGTACGCTGAGAGGATTAAAGTGAAAGAAATCCAACCTGTGTATTATTGGAAAATGACAAGTAAGACGTTCCTTGGTCACCCGATGCCACATAAACCCCCAATGCAGCAACCAACAGGATCAATCCTCGTTCCATTCCTAACAGAAAGGCAGTAAATGAACAACACATAGAGAGTTCATATTATGGGATGGATCTGAGAGCCTTTCTCACCAAATTACTAAGACTTGCAGTTTAGTAATTTGGAATTCATTTGGAATTTGGATAATTTGGAAATCTTAATGACTTCTAGAGATAATAAAACTGTCATACCTGATAACATCTCTGAAGTTAGAATTTATATGAACTAATTATTAATGCAAGCACAATTATTACAAAATTGTAATTCTGAGAAAACACATTTAGTTCAGTGAAAATATATAAAAACAGGATCTGTATTAATAGATTACAATATATATTATGAATAAATGAATGAAGAAAAAAAAAGGAAAGAAAACCAGCTCTATCACAAATTTGATATAACACCAGAATAGTTCACAGTTTTGAAAGTGAACTCTCTTAAATCATCACAGTCCAAAAGTCTCTTACAATTGACCTAAATTAAACTTTATAAAATAATGAAAATAAATAATCAAGAATCCAAATGAAGTTTTCCTTAGAAACTTACTTGTGCTGTAAAAGTCAAATGTTGAGTTGCAGAGAAGTTCCTTTGTTCAGTTGGTTCTGGTCCTGTGTGTGCGTATGATCCTGCAGGAATCATTTAAATCAGCAAACATCAGGTGGTGGTGGGTGTGTAGGGGTGGTTGGGCTTTCTGATGCTGCAGGGGGTGTGGCCTTTACCTGGCTGAATACCTCCATGGATATTGTATAACCCAGGAAGCAACCCAGCCATGTTGTTACGCTGAGCAGGATTTGACCTAAAAAGCATCTGTGTTAAAACTTACTTGATTCTAAAGTTTATTGTAGTTGTGTTGTATCTACTTAAAATGTAATCTGTGATCTTTTGGTGTACCCAAATGTTTAATCTACTTTCATATAAAATCACAAAACATGTTTACAGATAAAGTCAAATAAAGACTTTTAAAGAGATTATATTCCAAAATGGTAAAATCATCAAAAAACATATTTCACCTTTGGTTATAACTGAAGTCACTAGCTGTTTTTAAACACATTTTCTTAAATACTTTCCTTGATTGCCCTACTTGCCCAGATTCCTTTTTGTTTTTTTTTGAGATATAAAAAGATAAGGTTTATTTGTATAGATACAAAAACAGATGCAAGCATGCTTTACATAAGGTGGATAAATGCATTAAAATAATAAAAATTGATCAGAATACAAAAAGACAAAAGAAATAGACCATAAACACAGTTATAGTGCAGCTACAGTCGGAAGTTGCCCGAAGTTCTCTTCGCTTAGTTGGATCTGGCCAGAGAATTTCATCAGCATCACAGGCGATATATATCCTCATTGGCAAGACAATGTAGGAAGAACCATCTTGAATGTCGAATCCATCCTTGAACAGCTGCAAGTCAACCTTCACAGGCGTCCTTTATGGCCTGAACGATGGGTACCTCTTCCTCTACCTCCTTCTCCTCCTCTGTGGATTCCCCCTTTCACCCTCCCTCTTCTTCTGACTCCTTTGATTTTGGTTGAAGGCAGGTGACCTTACCTTCTGTATTTGTATAGTGCTTAAACCTGAATGGTGTGTCTACAATTAAACAATCATGTGTTTATGCACCTTATGGCTGTGTTCCACAGGTCGGCTCATAGGTGAGGTCATTTGACAGTCAGTGCTTTGGAATTGCAAGGAAGCGACATCATGATATCATTCTGTGTCTAATGTATACAAGTGTGTTTAGTGGTGGTGGGGTGGGGGGGCACACTGAGCCACATTGAAATTTTGAGCATATCAAACTCTTCATTTTCTGCTTTATGGTGATTTTTTCTGCAAACACGTGTACCTTTTCTGCATCAAGTATCAGTGCAAATGTCTTTATTTATGTAAAGGAAATTATAATAGGTTTTTGGGGAGGTTACACTGGCCAGTTTTGATTATTGGCCAGTGGTTGGAACCCCACCATCCTCCCCTGTAAATTACGCCTACGGGTTTAATATTCATTTCACTTGAAATAGGTTTACAATTTTTGCCGACTGCTTACACACTGAAATCAATGTGCACCACCATAAGCACAATGTCAGCCTCACAAACACTGAACACACTTGTATACATTAGACACAGAATGATATCATGATGTCACTTCCTTGCAATTCCAAAGCACTGACTGTCAAATGACCTCACCTATGAGCCGACCTGTGGAACACAGCCATAAGGTGCACAAACACATGATGGCTTAATTGTAGACACACCAATCAGGTTTAAGCACAATAAAAATGCAGCAGGTAAGTCTAGTATGTTCTGTACTGTTCTTTTTTTTTACTGTAATTGTAACCTGTACTGGATACAATATTTTATGTCTGTCCGCTGTTTGCTGAGCTAACAGTGTTATGCACACTACTGTAGTAGCTGTATGAAAACTGGGACATGTTTTTTGGTATTCTCCATGTTGACTGATTTGGATATATGGAGAGAAATAAATTATATTTTCAGTCTGCAGCATTGGTCTTGTGTAGCGTTTGGTGAACTTATTGTATATTTGCACTTTCTCTGTGTACTTCATTTACAGTACTCTAATCACTGAGAAGTAGAATTGCTAAAAGTGTTTTAGGTTAGCAACAGCAGTGTGTAACTGGTTCAAACTGAATTAAGTCATATGGAACGTGTGTGTTTCATAGGGTAACAAAATATGTTTTTTTTTATAAATTAGTGTTTAGTTTTTGCAAGAGTGTTTCATTTTGCATCAGGGTCTGAGGTCTTCTGCTGATTGGGTGTGTGGTTGGGCTAATTGTGTGTCGTGTTCTGAAAAAACGGTCCCTGTTTTCAAAATGGTGTTTAAGCAATTGAAAAAAACTGTAATATGTCACTCCAGAAATGACTCCATACTGGACAGTGCCAGAATAAGTGTGACGAGGCCATTTGATAGTTTGGAGCTGAAGAAATTAAGTCAATGTATTATCTATGTAAAGATAATAGATTAGACTTTTTAGAAAAAAAAAATTTGATTATTATTTGGGGCTTTTATGATCTGTAATTGACAGGACAGGCTTGGAGACATGAAAAGGGAGAGAGAGGGGGGCATGTAAGGACACGCTGCAAAGGGCCGCTGCCAAGGACTCAGCCTACATGGGACCCACACTCTTCAGGTTGAGCTGTGGTCACCCCAATAGATCAGACCTTTAATACACCAGAACTGACCAGGATGGGGCATTTTCCCCTGTATTATACTCCTGTCAAAGCTGAGAAGCCTCTGAAACTATACATAAAGATTTTTTTGGGGATAATTTCCACCTTTAATTGATAGGACAGCCTAGGTGAGACAGAGGGGGAAGAATGTGCAGGAAAGTGCCGCAGGTCGGATTCGAACCCTAAGCCTCTGCATTGAGGAAAATACACCTATACATGTGGGCGCGCTCTCCCAAAGGAGCCAACCGGGCGCCCCCTCTGAAACTACTTAACCCACTATGGACTCTTAACTATTTCTGAGACCAAGACTGATCACATTTCTGTTGTTGTTACCGGCTCTATAGAGCAGGATGTACCCCTGCGCAATTCCTTTACAAACAAAAGGGACACTGCTTTTGTGACATCAGGTTAAGTTACCCTTAAAAATGGTGGTAATATGAAGACGTAGAACCAGCTTTTGTTTCTCCTGAAACTAAATTTCAGCTCCTCAGTGTACTAGTGAGCAGCTGACAGGTTTAAAAATGATGGGCACAGTGTGTGCCTTTACAATACAGTGTACTTAGTATCACCTGATAGTATACAATGAAAAGAGTGTAGCAGCATGGAGGAGAAGATGAAGTACTGTACTAAAGTTCCGATTTTTACCTGCTCGTGTTAAAAATTACTCAAGTAAATGACAAACATAGCTTTTGTTAGGACTATTATGAGTAACAGCAACCTACAATAACAGACAGTAACTCGCCTACAGTTGTTCATATTTGACTGACTGAACCTTTAGACTTTTACTAGCTTTTGGGTTAGGATTAGAAGAAGAAGAAGAAGACCATTGGGTCCATTTTTAAAATGGACCCAAACATTAGAGCTCCCTCTGATTGGGCCAGAACAGGTTAACCGAAGGCTAAGTCATTTTTAGCCCAATAAAGTCAGGGGTGGGGTGGATGAGTGGTGTGCCTTATTTTATTTATATACTCTTTGTTTCTTTTTCCTTGCCTTTGATGTGCTCTGTAATTTTGTCTTCTGTGTATTTTTCGGTTTAAAATCCAAACTGTACAAAATGTTTAGTTTCAAAACTTGATTCTGATCTCAATAAAATATGTTGCAAAAAAAAAAGAAAAAAAGAAATTAGTCACCTTAAAATGTACTTATCAAAGTGCAAGCACATTGAAAAGCTGATCACATTTGTGCTTTGTTATTGCTCACATATTGGTCCATGTGTGACAGTTGCACTTGTTCATGAATAACTTCATAAATTAGTGTTCTAAAACAAGTCGGTTGCATTGATTTGAGGCCCATCTGGAGGCTATTTGTGCTGCTGTGCCACTGTTTCTACTTTTTACAGACTTGCCTTCTCACCTGACAGCTAATCCATTTGTTTACATGATACAGCTCTGTTGTGCAACTACTCATCAAGTCTATTTCAACACTTACTTACGCTTAATCCTTATGAACTGGAAAGTCATGAAGGCTAATTGTTTCGCCATGTATTATTGGCTTGATGAGTTCCTGAATCATCAGCTTTCTGAGAACTAGTTTGATATCACATTTATCAGCTCTCTGGGAACTAGTTTGATATCTTCACATTTATCAGCTCTCTGGGAACTTTGAGTTTGTTCAGTAGGTTGGGCCTGTTTGACCAAATCCACACCTTACGTAAACCCTGCCAGTTTATGCAAAGTAAAGAGAGACAGAACAATACAAAGTAGGCGAAAGAGTGCAGAGTATCAATATCTCAACTAGAGAAGCCTTTGAAGAAACTGTGTGACGTACACAGTGATGCTGAGTTAAAGGTGTGATGGGAGTGAATCACACATGATCTGTGTGTAATACAGAGCATTGTGTAATTTGAATGGAGTTTGAACTGAATATGTGTGCAGTGCTATAAATACCATCTGCTATAAATCAATGGGCCTCCATAGACTTTAACTTATCATAAAACTCAAATGATTAAAACCACTGACATTCTACGTGTTTGTGTTAAGCACTTCTTAGTAAATGTTAGCATGCTAACACACATGCTAAGTACTCCAATTTTTTACTTACTTAAGTAAAAGTACAAATGTATTGGCCTCAAAATATACTTAAAGCACCAAAAGTAAAAGTAGTCGTTATACAGAATGGCCCATGTTAGAATAATGTATATATAATATCACTGGATAATAATTCTTGATGCATTAATGTGTAAGCATCACCCATGTTGCAGCTGGTAAAGCTGGGGCGAATTAATTGATATACTGCCAGAATTTATTAGATGATTAATATTTTGTATTTACAATTTCAATCCGTAAAGTAACCAGTGTTGCATGGGAAACAAATGTAGAGGAGTAAAAAGTACAATATTGGTTTACAAGATGTAGTAGAGTGGAAGTAGAAAGTAGCATGAAATGGAAATACTTAAGTAAAGTACAAGAACTCAACATTCCAAGTAGTGTAACAGTCAGTCATCATTCATTAACAGTAATAAGTCATTACAATCTACAAAAGGTTACGCATGATTTGACACATAAATCATGTAGGATGGCATACAGGTCAAAGTGTCTAAAAATAATTTCTCACTAAATATGAAAATGCAAACAATTTCTAAAAAACAGTTTATGCAATGCAACATAGGCAGTTTTTGAGAAGATGGCACAACATGAGCTGCTGCAATCTTCCTCATTCTACACTGAAACTACTGTCACCAAGACTCACAGACAGACTGTAAGATCACTGTAAGAGCTATGTACTGTTATATACTGTATCTATTCACATTCTGTGTGTCATAAAACCCTGTAACTCCTGGGCAGTGTTTGTAGTCCATAGTCCATGTTGTCTGTAGTACTAATGTCACTGTAAAATGACACAATAGGAAAAGATTATAGAAGAAGAAGATAAGATTGAATCAGCACCACCTTTGTTAAATAGAGCCAGACCTTGAACACAGTAAAAGTTGATCCTGTTCTTTTTGTTATGCTTCTGTTCTTTTCTTTGGATTTTAAATTTACTTTTTTAGTTATATGAACATGTAATAGTTTTAAAACATAAAACAAACAAGACCAACAACTTGACTTCTCTGACCTTCAGGACTATTTTTTATATTTTAGTTTCATAGTTTAGTTGTTTTGTTAAGATTAGAGTCGAGAATCGGGGACTTTTTTTGTGGGAAACGTAACTTAATGGGAGTTTTTGCGGGAAACAAAACTTAATGACAAGCTCTGAACACGCCTCCCTAACTGCATAATGACATGATTTGTCATCCATTTCAGAGGCAAGTTACTTCTTTGTAGGAACAAGTGAAGAGCATAAAAGCAAAAAAGGTGTAATTCAAGATTTAAAAGCAAAATAGCATCACTATTTAATAATAAGCAATGTCATGCTGCTTCCTGCTGAACCCTGCTGCTTCCGGCAGAACCCTGCTGCGTCCTGCTGAACCCTGCAGCTTCCCGCTACATCCATCCATGCTCTGCTGGGCCACGCTACATCCTGTAACGCCCTGCAGCGCCCTGATATGACATGAACTACTACAACTACCATTGAAGTCACTGTTCCATTATTAATGTGACTACTATTGCCACTGTTCATCACACCCCCAACCGGCTCGTCAGACACCGCCTACCAAGAGCCTGGGTCTGTCCGAGGTTTCTTCCCAAGAGGGAGTTTTTCCTCGCCACTGTCGCACTGCTTGCTCTTGAGGGACTTATTGTAATTGTTGGGGATTTGTAAATTACAGAGTGTGGTCTAGACCTACTCTATCTGTAAAGTGTCTCGAGATAACCTATGTTATGATTTGATACTATAAATAAAATTGAATTGAATTGAATTGAATTGAATCAATAAAGTGAACAAAGTACTAGCAGCCTCTACACTCTATTTGACATAATTTCCTCTCAGGTCCGATTGTCCAAACTTGAACTCGGTGGCTACTTTATTTCTTTGGTTTGGTTGTTTATATTCTAGTCTGTTGACTTTGTGTTGAGGACGTCAGAGACGTTGACAAAGGGTGTTGGTGACATAATGGATGCTGATGTTGACGATTATATTATGTTGACTGTGTTTCCCTGTGCTGCTACCCATTCACCTTGCCCAGTAGTTCTGTTTTATTTCTTTGTTCTCATACTGTAACGGCTGTGTTCCAGTTTTTTTTACTCTTGTTCAGGCTCACTCGGCAAGGAGCAGTGGACCTCAAACAGTTAACACTATTACCAGGTATCATTCCTAATTAAAGGAACACGCCGACTTATTGGGAATTTAGCTTATTCACCGTAACCCCCAGAGTTAGACAAGTCCATACATACCCTTCTCATCTCCGTGCGTGCTGTAAGGCTGTCTTGACGGCTCCAGCGGCATCAGGCCAGCACAGAACATGCAGGTGAATGGTTCCAGTAATCCTACTGCTCCAAATAAGTGACAAAATAACGCCAACATGTTCCTATTTACATGTTGTGATTTATAGAGTCACAGCGTGTTCAAAAAACAACATAACATGAGACACAGCCGTCTTCTAACTGTAAACAAACCGGGAACTATATTCTCAGGCGGAAGAATATAGTACTTGGGCGGAGTGAAATGCTCGCAGTAAGCCTGTCTGAGAATATAGTTCCCGGTTTGTTTACAGTTAGAAGACGGCTGAAGCTAATGTGAGGCTTCAGCATAAATTAGGCCTCCTGCACACTGCCTGCGTGGCGTAAGCGGGGCGTTTCTGTTGCGTGTCAGCTGCGTGGTGGCTGCGTGGTGTTTTCTATATCTTTGCACACCAGAAATGTGTCTGCTGCTAGCCTTGTCTGTACACATGTATGTTTCCCATAAACATAAATATACTGATTTGATTACAGCAAACAGGGCTTGACATTAACTTTTTGAGGCACTTGTCCTTTGGACAAGTACGTTTAGGTTTCACTTGTCCATGCACAAAAGTCACTTGTCCGGGTAAAGATTTATCATTTTATAATTTTGTTGTGTGTTTTGCTAATGCAGAATTCGAACATACCGTTGAAAGCATCCAAACACTATCAACATTAATAAAATTCAGTTGAAGCAGTAGAAACAAACGTGTCCCAACAATAGATTTCCCTTCAACAAGAAAAAAGGATCTCCAGACTCCATAATACAAAGTAATACATTGCACGCTAGTGTGCAGTGTATCACCAGAGGTAGTGGTGACTTGAATTTATACTATATCTAAAATAATTTTGTAGACATAACAATGGATTTTGCCACTAAATGTTGGTGTTTCTACAATTTCACTTTCTACCCGGCAGAGGCTGATTTACCAAGGGATCCTTTAAAAGGTGTAGCTACTTTACAGTTGATTTTTAGCTGATATTTAATCCGGCAAGTCGCGGAGCTGAGGTTTTACAATAACTGACAGAAAAACGAGCAGTTGAGTAGTAACACTACGAGGCAGAGAGCCAGCCGCTAAATGAATCAAATTAACTTCATGCTTCATCCACACCTAGAGACTTTCAAACATAAAAATGTAATTTACTAAATGTATTCGTGTCAAAATGACATACATCTTTTTGTATAAATTTGTGAAAAATAGGCGTCGGTCCTATTTCTAGCATGCACACGTTTTCAGCGCGGCCTGAGACGTTCGTGTGACGCAGGCAATGTGCAAGCTCTAACCTGTTAACATGGGAGCCAAAATAAAAATGCACACGCCGCGCAGCTGACACGCTCACGCCACGCAGGCAGTGTGCAGGAGCCTTTAGCCGACATTTTTCTGTCATATCTTTAGGAAGTCGAAACCATTTCAAAACTGTAACTTGATTGCATTTTAATTTAATTCTCTATGTTTCTCATAGGTTTCTGTGAAAAACACAGTCTAAACTTCTAAACTTTGTAGAAACTGGCTGATATTTTACACATAAATGACCTAAAGTTATCCTGCTATATTCACTGTGAACTGGAGAGATAGAAATCCAAAGTATGAAGACAGGCTTCCTCATATCAGATTTGACTTGATGACTGAATCACATTAATGTTTAAAAGTGCCACAAAGGGCGCCTGGGAAGCCCCATATAAAGAGGCTCAGTCCTCAACGCAGTGGCCCTTTGCTGCATGTCTTTCCACTCTCTCTAAGCTGTCCTGTCAAATAAAGGCCTAGTCTTGCATTGCCAGACCTTCCTCCACGGCGCTGCTGAGGAGGGTCTGGCTAGTCCACACAGCATTCTGGCATGGGAGAAAAACATGCTCCGGTTTATTGGCATTTCTTTAAACCAATCACAATCGTCAGGGTCGGCAATAAGCGCAGCACGGAACAACGGCGCCTCTGCAAAATAGCTTTGGGAAGGAACTAGTTTGAGTGGAACGTGTGTATGTGAGTTGGGAACTCAGATTGGACAGATAGTCTAGCTAGCTGTCTGGATTTATCCTGCAGAAATCTGAGGAGCAATGAAAAACATCCGGCGGAATTTACGGCGGCACCTGAACAATCCCAGAAGTTTAACATAATGGATATACAGTACAGGCCAAAAGTTTGGACACACCTTCTCATTCAATGCATTTCCTTTATTTTCATGACTCACTGAAGGCATCAAAACTATGAATGAACACATATGGAATTATGTACTTAGCAAAAAAGTGTGAAATAACTGAAAACATGTCTTATATTTTAGATTCCTCAAAGTAGCCACCCTTTGCTTTTTTTGATAACTCTGCAAACCCTTGGTGTTCTCTCAATGAGCTTCATGAGGTAGTCACCTGAAATGGTTTTCACTTCACAGGTGTGCCTTGTCAGGGTTAATTAGTGGAATTATTTCCCTTATTAATAAAAAAAGCAAAGGGTGGCTACTTTGAAGAATCTAAAATATAAGACATGTTTTCAGTTATTTCACACTTTTAGTACATAATTCCATGTGTTCATTCATAGTTTTGATGCCTTCAGTGAGAATCTACAATGTAAATAGTCATGAAAATAAATAAAAAAACGTCAAAAACTTTTGGACTGTACTGTAGACTAATAAAGGCCTAAAATGCCCCAAAAAATAAAAGTGCCACAAATAACTTCATTAAAATTAAATATACAGACCATCTTCCAGCAGCGCCATGGAGCCACGTACAGATCCTCTGTGACCGTGTTCCTGCTCTCTGCCTCTGTCACTTCCTCTCCTCTCTCCACCCTCTTTCCTCTTCCCCCTCTCCTCCTCACCCCCTGCTCTGTCAAACCTCCTCCTCTCGCTCCTGCTCTCCTGTTCCTCCCCTCCCTTCTCCCTGTGGTCATCATGCCGAGCTGTTCCTCTCCTGCGGTGACTCCTCTTTAAGTCAGATTCCTCCCTGCAGCTCCCCCGCTCTCTTTCCCACTCCTCTCTCCCTGTCGCCGTTACAGGACATAGTTCTTTTCCAGTTTTCTTTTTCTCTTTCTCCTTTTCGTCTGTCTTTTTATTTGTGCAATTGTCTTCTTTTGCCTGGTCTTGCTTGCGGTTCTCTGTTTCTTTGTCCTTCTTCTTTCCTGTCTGAGATTGTTCTTTTAAAACATCCTCTTTGGCTTCTTTGACAGTCTCATTGTTCTGCTCCTTTTCCTCTTCAGAAATCTTCTCTAATTTTGACTCAATCTTGCTTTCTCCCTCACCTTTTCCCTTCTTACTTTTCTTCTTTCCCTCTGTCTTAGCAACCTTATCTGCCATCTCCTCTTGGTCCTTCTTTTCCTCTTGCTCTTCTTTTTCCTTCACGCTCTTCTCCTTCTTTTTCTTCTTACTTTTCAAATGTTCCTTCCCCATATCTTTACTCTTCTGCTCTTCCTCAACCTTCCTGTCCAGTTGCTCCTCCAGTAGGTCCAGTTCCTGCTCCAGCTCAGCCAGTTTCCTGGGATCGTCGTCGACTTCCTCCTCCACCTCCTCCTCCACTTCCACCTCCACCTCCACCTCCACCTCCTCCACCTCAATGCCGTCCATGGTCTTCTGCAGCTGCGTCTTCACCTTGTTCAGCTCCAGGAGGCCATCCTGGAGTTCTTTGCACACCTCCCTGATCTTGGTGGCAAACTTGGTCTTGGCGCCCTTGCGGAGTTTGTGGGAGTCTTTGGCGAGGAAGAAAATATCCAGAGCCAGGAAGAGCGCTGATATCACCCCTGTGGTGATGCTGATGGCCTGGGCAGCTTTGGCAACACCGCCTGCAGCGCCTAAAACCTGCACAGTGCTGACCAGTTTGTTTGTGTTGACCAACAGGGCTTTTCCGGCCATGCCGCCCTCCTTCATCACATGCCGGAGGTTGTGGTTCAGAGCCTTTTTGGCGACGCTCTTTGAGTATTTCTCAAAGTCCCACTCCTGCAGGGTGTCCATACCTGCCTACAAGAGCCACAGAGACAAATAAAAAGTAGGGTAGCAGTCAGAAAGGAGATATCTTTTATTAATAAATACATTTGTAGGGGTACTACTAAGTCCTGATTCATGGTTCTGCGTTAAATCTACACGGGAGGTACACGTAGCTTCACGTAGATAAAGGCCCTACGCCGTAGCCTGACTTGCACTGCAATTCATTACATTTTAACGTTTTATTACATAACGCGTTGTTAATATATAATATAATGCATTTATACATGCCGGTTGAACATCTATCTATAATCTCTCTCATACATATCTCTCAAACCGTTAATCCGATGGATTTCAAACTTGACAGGTGTCTTGCTATGGGCACGAGTAAGTGCAGTGCCAAGTTTGACGTTGTTTGGATAAGAACGGCAAAAGACATCGTTAAATATATAGGTAAAAGAAGCACACATTGGCTTTTGCCGATCTAGCCGCTGGCCACTCCCCCTGTGCTCACTGGGTGAGCAGTGAGCAGGACCAGAGAAAGAGAGAGAGTGCAGCGGAGCTTTGGCAGCTAACATGTGTGAAAAGTAGCACTACTTTGGACTGTCTTTGACTTTGAATAAACAAACGACAATTCCAGAATTTAAGGATGTTTCAGTATCCCCACACATGCAAAGCACAACCAGCTACAGCAAGTGCAGACAGAGCGTGATGTCACTTATAGGCAAGCTATCTATCTTATAAAGTGAAACGTATCTGTTTGTGTGTCTGTTTTTTGGGGGGAAGGTAACCTGCACATCAGCGCCTCTGACTCTTTTCCTGCTATTGTATTAAATTGCTGTGAACTGGCAGAACATAACGTAGCCTAATCTTAGAGATAGAGATTACAGAGCGCTGTGCAATGCAAGAAAATCTCCGAGCTGAACCGGGCAGATAGCCTACATCAGATTTCCTCAGACTCACCCTGGGTCGGGTTAATTAAGTCGCCAAAATACCCCCCCACAAATCAAATCCCCTACATTACCGTTAAGCGTCAAGCCACGAGACAACTCTCTCTCTCTCTCTCTCTCTCTCTCTCTCTCTCTCTGCGCACACACACACACACACACACACACACACACACACACACACAGTCCGGTTCTGGTGGTTGATGATCGCAGATATGTGCTGTTTAGCTCTCATAATAGGCAGAGTGGGTAGCGCACTGCCATGAGTCCATGACGCTAATGTCTGATTACTCCACATTTTAATTGTGATATTTTGTGATTACATTCTGATTCTGCAATGTTCTCTGTCAGGTAAATATAGAAGCACAATGTCTTCCTCCATAGGCACCGATTTATGTTTTTCCGTGGGTGCTCACGGGCGCATGCCCTTTAAAAAAAAAAAAAAAAAAAAAAAAAAAAAAGTAGTCAAAAAATGTTTGCATTTCAGAACCTTAGGAAACGGCCAGCGGCCGACACGAACACACTATTAACTTGATAATAAAGCCGTAAAGTTTCAACTCAGGACAGCGCCACTTACAGATAGGATTGGAGATGAGAAGTTTAACTGACCACCAACAACCGCTGACCTGACGGAGTACTACGACCGGCCGCTCGCGGTGCTCTGTATCCAGCGCACAGTAAACGATTCTGGGGTATCAACCGCGATCAGCTTCGTGGGAAATTAAGAACTCTCTGCACTGTTGGTGGATGTCGTTGATGCACTTGCATCATTAGGTTTGATTTTTTAATAACAAATCTGTCCATTTAATTCTCACTCTGATTACCGAACGCACATGCACGCACTGTGATGGAAGCGTTTTCATCCAAGAGACGCTGTGATAGACCTTTTTCACGGCAGACATGTTGACGTGTCATAGAAGGAAAAGCACAGGTGTATTCAAAACCATTAATGATGGCTGCATTCCACTTAGGAGAGGCCCTGGTATTGTGCATGCAGACTCACTGAAATAGCTCACTGTGACACTTGATGGAATTGAGCCATCGTTAAGGTTATCAATTTCAGCTGTGCTTTTTGCTTTTGAGAAGTCAAAATGTCTGTTGTGAAAAAGATCCACTGGTGGATAGGATATGGAGCAGACATAACCAGTCACACTGGCCCTCATTTATCAAAAGTGCGTACACCAAATTTCCAGCGTACACCTGGCGTACACCCAAAACCAGGGTGACTTTGAGATTTATTAATATGGACGTTGGCGTACGGCACGCTCAAATCCTACGCCAGCTCAGGAGGTGGTGTACATGTACGCACGTTCTGAGTTAGTGCGGAAATGCGCAGAAAAACAATTCCTAACACCACAAAACGCACTGACAAACTAAAAGAAGACCTCTATGCGCCGGTATGCAACATTGTTTTAACCTGGGGGGGTTCTGTACAACATCTCGCAGGAAAACCCGGTGCCATAAATGTAGCGATGGAGCCAGATGACCCGATGCCCGGAGAGCAGTGTCCAGAACAGCCCCAACTGGGGGCTATACGAAGGAGACAGGATATTATTCCTCGCTTTTAAAAGGTATAGCCTATAGTGTTATGTTTGGCAATGATATTCAATACAGGAAACATGACGATGCACAACATTTTTTATTTATTCTTCAGGTTTTTGTTTCTCTTTCAAGTGAATGATTTATTTCTGCCATTGACCGAGTTATTTTGGCTTGTTTATCCAGCCCCTCTGCTGTCAGGAGACAGGGTCCAGCACGGGGGGGCGGAGGAGAAGCCCTCTCCTTCAGCTGTTGCCTCGTTCCAACTCATGAAAAAAAAAACACGAGTAAAATAAAAGACACTGCATAAACTCCGCTACCGTGTGTTTATTTAAATATAAGTACACCTACATATGTAGGGCTAAGAGATTGCAATAGAAGCCTATATATTACTATTAGGACTATAGAAAAATGTGTCGATGTATAAATTAAATAGGCTAAACTTCAGCTGGAGTCCGATTTACCACGGCAACACTGTTGACCGCATCAGTGATCTCCTTCCATTCCGCATTCTTTCTACAGCCTTTAATACCAGTTTTCAGGCTGCCAAATAGTACACACTTTAATGCAAATGAACCGGAGATATCAGGGTTTCAATCTTCACCTCTGAAAAGTGCCGCTTCTCAGCCGGATTACGTCTCGCCATGTTGTGATTTTTAGGGGCGAGGCCTCAAAACCCAGAATATATTGGGGCGTGTTATTCTAATGATGATCGTTTTCAGCCGCGGCATTTATCAAGGGCAGGTATTGCGTACACCTGGATTTCAAAGGTACGCACAGCTTCATAAATCAGGCGGTGAAAGGAGTGTAAGCATAATCTTACGCCAACATATACGCCCGTTTCTACGCAAGAATGATAAATGAGGGCCACTATGACAGACGCTCCACTTAGCACCAATTGCAATGTTTAATTTTAAATGAATTTAGCCTACGGCACACGTGGGTGCTCTGTATTTTCCGTGGGTGCCTATGTCTTCCTCTGATGTAGAAGTAACCTACACTAAGTCAATAGATAGTAGGCTATACAGTGGAGTTGCATATTAAGGGGTTCAGGGTCCTTCTGTAAGTCATTTTGGGGTACACTTTGGTTTTGATAAATTCTACAAGCAGCAACACCACAGGCCTAGTAATCAGCCTGTTCCAAGCAGGCATATTTTCAACAGGCACTGCACTAGTTTTCCAGTAATTTTAACTTAACTTTTATGACTTCCTGCTATTATATCTACAGTATCTATGTCTTTTTCCATCAATTCAGTTTTTAAATTTAACAAACTGAGGATAAAATAATCTACATTTTAATATTGTAATATAGGTGGAAAAAACACTGCCAACCATACAGAAGCATTTTGACATAGAATAAACCCCTGCAGTTGCAAAGATGACTTATTCCATTACTATCAATGGTAATTTATGTCAGATTATATCACAAGTATTTTTTCTAAGAAGGGACCAGATTATATTGAGAATATCTGGGAAATAGTGTAAACTGAGATCCCGGAAATCCAAGCCAAGACACTGCAACACAACATGCTGTTGCCATGCTGTGTCACTGTGTCTCTTTTCCCGTATGTAGAGGCAGAGGCAGCTATCATTTCCATACTGGTATCAGCTGCTTTGGTTAATTAGCTGTTGACCATGGTCACATCCATTGTCACATCCATCGTCACACCCGACACATGCTGACTATCTTGAAAATCAATCAAATTCCATTCCTATTGTGATGTCAAATAAAAAATCATTTACGAGCTAACTTAACTATCTTCCTGTAAAGTTAACCAAGCCCTATTCCTGCTGAAGTGTACTAAGAAACTTATGAGGCCAAGTGAAACTACATTACAGGGTCAGTGAGACACTGAAGTTGGCACGGAGAGGTGGTAATAGGGACAGACTCCTGCTCCAAAGGGAGGCGTACTGGATACACTTCCTATTTTCCTCATTCCCTACGGGATGAATGAGGACATTCATTTGCTTGTTTGTTATGGATAAATTAGAGCTGTAACAATTGCAAATTTTGCTGTACAATTAATTGTCTGAGAAATTATTGCGACTAACAATATAATTGTCTCTTTCAGTCAAATTAAAGAATATTTATTTATATATTACTTTTTTAAATAAATTCAAGTTTTGATTAAATTCCAGGATACACCTTTTGGTTATATATCACTGTTATGTGACCGAGATAATGTAATAACACAAATACACACCCTATGAGGTAAACCACACCTCTTTATTATCATAAAACATATTTTCTAACTATATTCCCCCCTTGTCATTTTTGTTGCTATGAACATGTATAGGGTCAAGTGCCAACAACTAACCATCCACCTTCGTCCGCTTATCCGGTGTCGGGTCGCGGGGGAAGCAGCTCCAGCAGGGGACCCCAAACTTCCCTTTCCCGAGCAACATTAACCAGCTCCGACTGGGGGATCCCGAGGCGTTCCCAGGCCAGGTTGGAGATATAATCCCTCTACCTAGTCCTGGGTCTTCCCCGAGGCCTCCTCCCAGCTGGACGTGCCTGGAACACCTCCCTAGGGAGATGCCCAGGGGGCATCCTTACTAGATGCCCGAACCACCTCAACTGGCTCCTTTCGACGCGAAGGAGCAGCGGCTCTACTCCAAGCTCCTCACGGATGACTGAGCTTCTCACCCTATCTCTAAGGGAGACGCCAGCCACCCTCCTGAGGAAACCCATTTCGGCCGCTTGTACCCTGGATCTCGTTCTTTCGGTCATGACCCAGCCTTCATGACCATAGGTGAGGGTAGGAAGGAAAACTGACCGGTAGATCGAGAGCTTTGCCTTCTGGCTCAGCTCTCTTTTCGTCACAACGGTGCGATAAATTGAATGTAATACCGCACCCGCTGCGCCGATTCTCCGACCAATCTCCCGCTCCATTGTCCCCTCACTCGCGAACAAAACCCCAAGATACTTGAACTCCTTCACTTGGGGTAAGTACTCATTCCCTACCTGGAGTAGGCACTCCATCGGTTTCCTGCTGAGAACCATGGCCTCAGATTTAGAGGTGCTGATCCTCATCCCAACCACTTCACTCTCGGCTGCGAACCGATCCAGTGAGTGCTGAAGGTCACAGGCCGATGAAGCCATCAGGACCACATCATCTGCAAAGAGCAGCGATGAGATCCCCAGCCCACCGAACCGCAACCCTCCCCACCCCGACTACGCCTCGATATCCTGTCCATAAATATTACAAACAGGATTGGTGACAAAGCGCAGCCCTGGCGGAGGCCAACCCTCACCTGAAACGGGTCCGACTTACTGCCGAGAACCCGGACACAGCTCTCACTTTGGTCGTACAGAGATTGGATGGCCCTGAGAAGAGACCCCCTCACCCCATACTCCCGCAGCACCTCCCACAGTATCTCCCGGGGGACCCGGTCATATGCCTTTTCCAGATCCACAAAACACATGTAGACCGGTTGGGCATGCTCCCAGGCTCCCTCCAGGATCCTTGCGAGAGTGAATAGCTGGTCCGTTGTTCCACGACCAGGACGGAATCAGCATTGTTCCTCTTCAATCTGAGGTTCGACTATCGGCCGAACCCTCCTTTCCAGCACCTTGGAGTAGACTTTACCAGGGAGGCTGAGAAGTGTGATACCCCTGTAATTGGCACACACCCTCTGGTCCCCCTTTTTAAAAAGGGGAACCACCACCCCGGTCTGCCACTCCTTTGGCACTGTCCCAGACTTCCACGCAATGTTGAAGAGGCGTGTCAACCAGGACAGCCCCTCCACACCCAGAGCCTTGAGCATTTCTGGACGGATCTCATCAATCCCAGGGGCTTTGCCACTGTGGAGTTGTTTGACTACATCAGTGACTTCCGCCTGGGAAATTGACAATGATCCCCCATCATCCTCCAGCTCTGCCTCTAACATAGAGGGCGTATTAGTCGGATTCAGGAGTTCCTCAAAGTGCTCCTTCCACCGCCCTATTACCTCCTCAGTTGAGGTCAACAGTGTCCCAGTTACTGTACACAGCTTGGATGGTTCCCCGCTTCCCCCTCCTGAGGTGGCAAACAGTTTTCCAGAAGCACCTTGGTGCCGACCGAAAGTCCTTCTCCATGTCTTCTCCAAACTTCTCCCACACCCGCTGCTTTGCCTCTTTCACGGCAGAGGCTGCAGCCCTTCGGGCCCTTCAGTACCCTGCAACCGCCTCCGGAGTCCTCTGGGATAACATATCCCGGAAAGACTCCTTCTTCAGTCGGACGGCTTCCCTGACCACCGGTGTCCACCACGGTGTTCGTGGGTTACCGCCCCTTGAGGCACCTAAGACCCTAAGACCATAGCTCCTCACCGCAGTTTCAGCAATGGAAACTTTGAACATTGTCCACTCGGGTTCAATGCCCCCAGCCTCCACAGGGATGCACGAAAAGCTCCGCCGGAGGTGTGAGTTGAAAGTCTGTCGGACAGGGGCCTCCTCCAGACGTTCCCAATTTACCCGCACTACCCGTTTGGGCTTACCAGGTCTGTCCAGAGTCTTCTCCCACCCCATGACCCAACTCACCACCAGATGGTGATCAGTTGACAGTTCCGCCCCTCGCTTCACCTGAGTGTCCAAAACATACGGCCTCAGATCAGATGAAACGATTATAAAATCGATCATTGACCTTTGGCCTAGGGTGCTCTAGTACCAAGTACACTTATGAGCATCCCTATGTTCGAACATGGTGTTTGTTATAGACAATCCATGACTAGCACAGAAGTCCAACAATAAACAACCACTCTGGTTTAGATCAGGGAGGCCGTTCCTCCCAATCACGCCTCTCCATGTGTCTCCATCATTGCCCACGTGCGCGTTTACGTCCCCCAGCAGAACAATGGAGTCCCCCACTGGAGCCCCATGCAGGACCCCAGTCAAGGTCTCCAAGAAGGCCGAATACTCCAAACTCTTGTTTGGTGCATATGCACAAACAACAGTCAGAGTTTTCCCCCCCACAACCCGCAGGCGTAGGGAGGCGACCCTCTTGTCCACCGGGGTAAAGTCCAACGCAGCGGCGCTCAGCCGGGGGCTTGTGAGTAGTGGCTCCAGACGGGGGGACCCGGGCTTCCTCCGGGCAGGGTAACTTCACCTCTTCTACGTTGTTTCATAGGGTTTTTGAACCATTCTTTGTCTGGCCCCTCACCTGAGACCACTTTGCCTTGGGAGACCCTACCAGGAGCACACAGCTCCAGACAACACAGCCCTCAGGTTCATAGGGACACACAAACCTCTCCACCACGATAAGGTGATGGTCCCCGGAGAGGCCAACAACTAACACTAACCTAAATTAATGTTAGCAATTAATACGGGTAAACAAAGAAACCGTGATTATGTAAAATAAATTGTCAATTAGACAATGATGTAATAATTGTTACAGGACTAAATACAATGTTTTAGTTTAGTATCCTACATCTGAGACTCTGACTGTGTCTGGAAAGGTTGTGGCTCCCCCTGTTGGGATGTATTTGTTGTGCTGGTTGTAGGTTGTGCTGGTTAATTGTGAGTTGGGCACGTTGTGTCTTATTATGTAAGAACAAACTTAAACATTTCCTCACCTGCACAAACTCCAAACACTCCCTGATGTCGCTGATCTCCTCCTGGTAGCTCTGGATCATCTTCTCCAGCTTCTTACGGTCCATGTTAGAGTGAACTGTATCTGTGATGTTGGCTGTTGCTGAGGTGATGCTGCCCGCCGTCGCCACACTGATCCCCACCGCCGTGACGATAATAGAGGCGCCAAAGGTGAAAGGCGCCAGAATGAGCCCCGTGATTGTTGTCAGGCTGCCAGCAACACTGGCCACCCCTCCACCCACAGCTGCTTTCACCGTTTTTTTGTGGAAGTCATCGGCAGCATCTGCCAGAGCCAAAAGCTCCAGGATGCCACGCTGCAAGGATGCCCCCCGCTTGTTGAAAAGACGCACAAAGAGACGGGCTGCCATGTAGACACGGTCAGCTGCCTGCTCCATCGACCTGCAGAGACACAAGAGAGCTGTGAAGGCTTGAAACTCACCAGATGGTGTATTTGGTAAGTTTAAAGCTAGATGCTTGTAGAAAGAAAAAGCAATTTCCTATGCGCATGTGTCCCAAGTGACATCTGTAGGTGGACAAGGCAAAACATGGACTTTTTGGCTTAAAAGATGAATGTATGATGGAAAACCAGTAGGCACGATGTGGCCTAGAATTATTTATTATTATTCACATTCATTTTCAGTGCTTCCCCGCAGTTTATAACAATAATTACTGATAATATAATTAATGATATTACCAGAAGCTGGACCTGGATAAGCAGCAGAAAATTGTTGGATGGATTAATTTAAATGGTTAGATAATTTAGGTCAGTTTAAAATTTTTTAGTTTTTGCTAAAATTGACTCTTGCCTATTATGAGTCGAGCTTCCTGGTTTAAGTGAGGGGGCTTGCTATAGATCTGATGGAAATATCCCCAGAGTGTCAAAATAACATCTTGTGGCTAAATTTGAATGAAAAATTATTAAAATTAAGAAACTACATTTACATTTGCTCATCATCCTCGTGGAAATTAGACGTCTCGTTCCACTCTGCCCATCCTAGAAACCGGCAGCAGAATTAAAACAATTAATACTGTTTGTTAGTGCTGATTTCTTTTAAATTAAAAGAAACATTCTTTTTGTGTGTGTGTGTGTGTGTGTGTGTGTGTATAATCATACTGACCTTTGACTGTGTTCCACCACTCCATCAAATCATCATTTTCCTGAAAACAGAGACACTTATCAATATATACTGTATATATATATATATATATATATATATATATATATTTTTTTTTTTTTTTAATCGAAAGCCTTTGGAATGGAAACATGTGTATCAGCATGTGAATACAGGGGTTTTCAGAAGCATTTAAAACTGAGATGCACTGAACTTTTTACTTTCTCTGTGTACTACCAAAGGAACAAATTAATCAAACCGAAGTGTGTGTAAAAGCGGCCCAAACAAACCGACCTCAGATTCCAGAGGGTTGTCTTCAGTAGGGTAAGCTGCCATCTCCAAAGTCTGGACCTCTACTGTGCTCTCCTGGAAAACAAACAACAACTCTGTTACACAATATTCAGTTTAAAGGGTTGGTATCTGAAACTAGGGTCACTACCATTCTTTCTGTATGTCTGTTAATTCTTTCTCCCACTGGTGAAAAACCCCAACATCTTCCCCAACCGTTCACAAAAATTTATGTTTAGTTAAGATTTAGGCTTGGTTGGATTCATTTTCTTCCGTATATCTACTTTATAATATCATGCTAACCTGTGCTCGGTTCAGCTCCTGCAGCTCTACAGCCTCCTCAATAACAGGCATCTTGTCTGAACTCTGTGGTGGAAGAAAACAACAATTCCTGTCATTAAAAAGAACGTTAACACATTATTAATAAAACCAGTAAACAATTAAAGGAAATATGAATTTAAAAGGAGGACGAAGCATGCTTAAAAGATAGAACAAAAGAAATTACCCAGCACAACTTCTTATGAACCTCTTTGACTGATCCTTAAGACTTAAGTTTATTTCTCAGTGTTAACATCCATATTTGTTCTTAGTTTTAGATCTCTCTGTGGTAACATAGTTAAAGGGCAGGAGCAGGGTGCAAAACAGCTAAGTGAGTTATAACTGTGGAACAACTAGATGAGATGAGTACATACCTGTGAAGGTAGATCAAGCTTCTGTATTTTGGGAAGAGTTTTCTTGACTCGGAATGACACAACCTGAGAAACATAACAAGAAAAGACGAGGTCGTCAAACAGAAAAGTACTTTAACATCAAAGTTAAGAGCTCAAACTGGAGAAGCAAGAGAAGAATGATCACAAAGTTCAGCTCCTGTCACCGTTGAAGTGTTGTAAACTGTATTAAGATAAACCACAGAGTGGTACAGCTGTTGAAATACACTTTGGTTCTTGCTCCTGCGACTCTCCGTCACGTCTCTGGATATTTCTTTAAAGCGAACAACAACTCACTTGTCTTTTCTTGCTGATGGTTCTCCTGCGTCTCAGCCCGCCTCCTTCCGGTGCCTCCATGTCCTCGCTTTCCTGCAAAAGAAGGCAGAGATAAATGCTGAACAGCTGCACAGACACATTATCCAGGAGTGGATCGTCTCGCAATGCTAACTCTTTGTGTTCATACATATTATTAGCATTTTAAACAGTTTTTTGTAGGGCTGGGCAATATATTGATAGTCTATCGGCATCGGTATATACGTATGAGGCTAGATATTGTTTTAAATTTTGGATATTGTAATATCGTGATATGACACAAGTGTTGTCTTTTCCTGGTTTTAAAGGCTGCATTACAGTAAAGTGATGTGATTTTCTGAACTTACCAGACAGTTCTACCTGTTTTATTATTTGCCTTTACCCACTTAGTCATTATATCGACAATATTGGTTTGATTATTTATCAAAACTCTTATTGTGTAAATATTTTGTGAAATACCAATAGTCAACCCTACAATATTGGCATCGATGTATTTGGTCAAAAATATGGTGATATTTGAGTTTTTCCATATCGCCCAAATCTAGTTTTTTGTTTTGTATTTCTTCAGTTACTTCATTGGCTCAATCTCAAATGTACAGATTGGAATGTATCTAAATCAAAACTGTATTCCTGATTAACCCTACTTATCTTTAGGTTACTACCACTATAGTCTGGCTTCTGTACAGTGCTGGGATAAAGCCTGACATCCGGCGCGTGCTTTTCTCTATCTCCGCTATGATTTGCTATGAAGGGCACCGTTGCTGCATCCGGGGCTTAGCGCCACCCAGGACAATTGTGATTGGTCCAAAGAATTCAAAGAACCCAGAGTGTTTTTTTCCTCCATATCCCAGAATAATAAGCTGGTGTAACCAGACCATACTCCAGCACTGACACAGCGCTGCGGAGAAAGGTCTGGCTATGCGCGACTACTACCACAATGATACTGAATCTAACTACTATTGTTCCATCTACTACTGATTCTATACGAGTGTATGTAAACATAAATTTCATGCCTTTCTGTGCTGATAATATTGTACCTGTTGTTCTGTTTTGGGTGTCCTCCTGAACATTCCAGCCAACCCTCCTTTTTTCTCCTGTTAGAAAAATAAAACATTCATTTAAAAAAGCCAAATATGCTGATACAATCCAACACAATAATTAATAACTCTACATCAAGACTCACCTTCGTGGTGCTTTTAGCTTCAGAAAGATTATCGTTACTATTCGACAATTCACCAACTGCTGAAAGATTATCCTTTAAAATAAAAATACAAAATAAAAATGAATTCACTTACTTTAAAATGTCAGTGTTATGAGTTATTATCACCCAAACTTTTGGGTGAGGTTGTTGGGAAACCCTTTCATAAAAAAGAAAGATGAACACAGGGCCCAAAACCTACTAGATGTAAATATAAAACAATAATGGCATTTAAAATCAATTTTAAATCTTTGCTGGCAGAAGATATTGAGAAAGGAAGGGTTAAAATTTTAACAAAAGTTTAATCTATCAACTAGCTTCGCTACCTTCTTCGTTGCGCTGCGTGGTTGTAGCACTATCCTACTGCGTGCAGAGGGAATGTGAAAGACAACCATTTATCCTGCCCCTCGGATTGAGCCCTGTTAATGGTGAGTTCCCAGACCCAACTTCTTGATGTGGGTCTGGCTTGTCAGGCTACATCTTAAAAGTAGGCTGCTATTCACCAAAATGACCAAAAATATATTCATGAAAGTAATCTTAGCGTTGCTCAGCAAGTTGCAGAGTGCATCCACAGACTCGGAGTAGGTCTCACCTCGGCAGTTTCTGCGAGGCTGCCGCAGCTGGTGGACAACTCCAATGTGTCACTGAGAGGATCCTGGAAAACAGAAAGCAATCTGGTTGGTTTAAACTTGTTGAAGGTAATTTTACCACAAAAGGATTATCTTAAAATGGCAAAAAGAGCTTTTACAGACATACTAAACAGCGGGTAACCACATACATCGCCATCGGAAAAAATAAAAAGAGTGGAGTTGGTCACCTCATTAGCGATCGAGCGCGCAGCTGGTTTGTAAGACCTCTTGAAGATCCCTGCCAGTCCTCCAGTCTTCTCCTGAAACATAAGAAACATTCACACGTTAATATTAAAATAATTACTGTACCAACAGCAGAATAAAGAACAACAGGCTGAGATTGTGATCGTCTGACAACATTTGTACCTTGTATGTGTTTGCTTCTAACAGATTTTCCCAGCTGGCAGATAACTCCTCATCCTCGTTTGATTCCTAAACGCAGAAAACAGAAAATAAAACTCCAATACAAAGTCTAGAGAAATGGTGTGATATAATGTAAACTTCATGTTGTAGTCCCAACTGCTGGTTTATCAGTCTTCTTAAACATGCCACTGAAAATACTTTTCTCCTGAAAACATTCAACACAGACACAGTCTGTGTAAGTGAAAACTACATCAGGCTGTGATGTGCCATAGTAAACATTACAGTCAGTGGTGGAATGTTACTAAGTACATTCACTCAAGTACAAATTTTAGGGACTTGTACTTTACTTGAGTCTTTTCTTTTATGCCACTACTCCACTACATTTCAAAGAGAAATATTATTTTTACTACACTTATTGTGTATTTACTTGTAAATATTTTTTATTATTATGGTCGAAGGCCCTATTGACACTAATGAATCGCCTTTTTGAGGGGCTTAACATACTCAAAAACTCCCCAAAATTGTCAGTCGCATCAGGCCTGGTGAAAATTTACGTATTTTAAGGGTTTCGGGATGGACACTCACCTCGTCAAACAGGTTGTCAGTACTGGCTGATTTTTTAAAGATGCCCCGCAGGCCGCCTTTTTTCTCCTACGACACAGATTTTTCAAAGGAAACAAAAGAAAAATTAAACTTCAAAAATCAATTCAAATTCAAAATCAAAAGTCAAAAGCTACACCTGCTTCCAGGATCACAGTGAATCAGATTTTGCACACACTGGTTTTATGAATTTCCGTGGTATTAAATAAATCTGGGCCAAATTCATTTAAAACATGTAAATTGTTAATAAGATATAATGAGAATACAAAGGTGGTGGTGGAGTATGTGTGTATGTATTTATTTTTAATCTGGTCTAGTTTAATGTATTTTATTTACCATTTATTATTATTATTATTATTATTATTATTATTATTATTATTATTATTATTGTGTTGTGTGAAGCACTTTTTTACTAAAAGCACTACAAACTAAGATTATTTGATTACATACAGGTTTGAATACACATGCACAACAGAGATAATGACCAGACAAGATGCAATCTGATGTCTGAGATCTGGTTTCAGTTCCACAGTGAAACAGAAAGAGGATTATTTTGGAAAAACTGAATTGCCTTTGGGATGGTGGTGTCAGACAAATTCTCACAGCTCACAGATAACCGTTTTTCTCTGTTCACCTCCAGCTCCTGAATTCAACCCAGAAAACAGTAAAAATAAATATCTACTCCATCCTCTGCAAAAATGACAAAATTAATTAAATGAATCAAATCACAGCACCTTGTCTGCTGCAGCGCCCTCTGCTGGTTTCTGTGGCTTCTTAAAAATGTTGCTAAAAATAGTTTTCTCCTAAAACATAAATTGGTGTTAGTGAATGCTCCCTCTAAAGGCATTTCATCAACAAGCTGTTGCATTATTCTGCTCACCTTCATGGTGTTATTCTCAGACAGGCTGTCATTGCTGACCGACTGCTCTTTCGGAACTTCTCGTTCCTGAAACACACAATTTGATTTTTTTTTTTTAAACGGGTGAAATTGTGTCGCAGGTTCAGAAACTCATTGCTCATCCAGGAAACACTGATTCACCGGTGACTCTGTGCTTTCTCCCGATGCTTTGGGAGTCTTTTTGAGGAGTCTGCTGAACAGCCCTCCACCTTTCTCCTGATGAAATACATATGTAAAAAAAGAGTATTTAGTACAAATCTAAATGCTGTTTTGTCGAAAAGTCATTAATCATATTTGATTTTAAGTATTTTAACCTGTTTGTTCTCAGGTAAATTATCGGTGCTGGTTAACAGCTCCCTGTCAGGAGAGTCGATCTGAAAAAAGGGTTTTCAAAAGCGGTGGTAGCAAACAAATGTTATCTGGGAATACTAAATTAACATTTAAAATAAATGATACAAAGGTCACTGGTAATTTACCGTTTTACAAAATATTCCTGGTAAAAACTTTACTGTATACTGTTAATTATAATGAATCACAGTTTGTATCAGAAGGTGTTACCTGTTATCAATAGGAAGGAGTGATAGAAAACACTTTTATGAAGATCTAAGCATGGTTTTGCATTAATACACATAATCGACAATCATGGGATACATTTGCTATATTTCCATGTGAAAATAGTATAAACATTCAAATATGATGTCAAGAACTCTCTTACAAGTAACACTAAATCTGCACCAATCTGCATCATTGTTATCCCCAATATTACACCAAATTTGAATCTGTCAAAAAGTTTCAGATATCCTGGTAGCCAAATGGGTAATGAGGCAGGACAATTTAAAAATGATCATTAAAAGGCTTCCAAGCATCCCTCAAATGTTGAAAATATGAATCTGAAGTTAAAGAGTCGGATTGTGTTAAAACAGTTGAAACAGGTGGACAAATGATGCTTTTACCTCCTCACATTGAGCAGCTTCTGCAGGTTTGGGAGTTATCTTGAAAATTCCACTAAATATTCCTCCTTATTTTCAGACAAATGAGTGCTCTTTCTTTAAGTAAAACGATTTAGGACCATTTCTAAATGATGCATAAAAAACTCACCTTGGTGTTAAGAGCATCACTGCTGCCTGAGAGCTCATCGACATGTGACTGAGTTTCCTGAGAAAAGATAAAAACAATCTGTTACACACTACGGAGCTTTGAGGTTTCATCACGAACAGTGATCTGTTACAGCTAATGCAAAGGGAGGACTGAAAACAGAGACTTCTTACTTCCTCTGTAGGAGGCCCATCTGCACGTCTGGACGGCTTCTGGAATAATCCGCTGGACGCACCTCCTTTCTCCTGAAACACAGATGACATGGTTATTAATTTATACTCATATTTACATTCCCTCTTCCAGACAGGGAACATATGGATCAATTAAAAAAGCACATGAAACTACAATCAGAAAGACAGGTAACTCCTTAGAAAAAAATTAAATGAAATGTATACAATACAAATATACATGCATGGATAATATATGTATATATGCATATCTTTTTACATAACCAAACATAACCCAGGTACACTGAATGTATGTGTAAAAAAGAAAAGAAAAATAAGGTATTTGTATTAATAGTAATGATGGTTTGCATAAAAATGAGAAATCAATTAGAATGACATCTAAAAACACAATAAAAAGGAAAATAAAATCAATTAAAATAGATATAATGAGATCTAAAGAAACAAAATAAAAGTCCAGAAATGCATTGAAGTGAAATTACAGTCAGTAATAAGATAAGATGCACTCTTTGTCAACCTGTTTGCTTCTAAATGTATTGTTTTTAAACTCATACCTGGTAATGCATCTTAACTGGATGCTGCCTACAGTCTTTTGTGTTGTGTGACAATTCTTTTAGTGTGTTCATGTTGTTTGCATAATTTATTTGTTTATAACACTGTTTGCAATGCTACTGTCTTCGCGAGGTTTCTCTTGAAAATAAGAGATGCATTACCTGGTTATAAAAAGGGGAAATGATAGAATGAAGGGCATTACATGTACCACTGTAACATACAGGTAGCACATTTCATTACCACATTAGATTTGAGCCACAAGTAGGGCTGCAAATAAAGATTATTTTACTAATTTATTAATCAGCCGATTCTGCTCTCCATTCATCGATTCATCTTTTGGTCTATAATGTTAGAAAATAGGGGAAAATGCTTGTCACAAGGTGAATAACAGACAGATTTCCACTGATCACAGAGTGTTTTTACAACCAAACGGACCTTTGTGTTAGCAGCTTCAGAGAGACTGTCATAGCTGGCTGAGAGATCTTTCTGCGCCGATAGAATCGCCTGAAGCAAGAATTAAAAAAGAATCAGAAACAAGAGAGCAGCAAGAATATTTCAATGTCTGTTAGGGCTGTGGAATTAATTGAAATTTGATTTCGATTTCGATCACAAAACAATGTAATTGAGAAAATGTTTGCACATGACATTTTGCAAATAAACTCTTATTTTGATGAGGAGTACCTAATCTCCTCCAAATAAAGAGAGAAAAGTTTCCATTCTCTCAAAATAACCCTTCTAGCTTTGTTCGCACAGTGAACAGTTGGGTTAATACAACAATAAAGCAGCTGTTTTTGTGTTTACAGTGTTTACAGCGTGCCTCCATGAAAGCTACACTTGTGTTTGAGAAGCTGTACCTCTCCAGTTGTTTGGGGAGTCTTTCTGAGGAGTCCACTGAACAAACCACCTTTCCCCTGCAGAGAGCAGAACACACGTTAAAGCAAACCGACAACTTATTTTGTTGAATTTCAAAATTTTGAGCCTTCTTATCTTGCATCTATGGAGCTGCAGATATTTGAGCTCACGCTTGTTCTCATGTTGGTGGTGACTTGTGTAGTTTCAGTGGGTCCGTGGGAAGGATCTGTCAGTTTGATGATGAAGACTCACCAGTCCATAGATTCAAGGCTTTAAAAGTGATAGTTAAAGGTGCTCTAAGCGATGTTAGGTGACGTCACTTCTTGTTGACGTCAAACTAAACGGAGGCTAGCTCGCCCCTCCCTTCCACTAACCCCCCAACCCCCACCCCCAAATCCTTCTTGTCGTTTGTTATGTTTGGTGGTGCAGGTTGGTGCAGATTGTTTTTGTTGGCGTTTGTGGAGCCTGGGCTGTCTACAGAGACTGCGATTTTTTTACAGTGTGTTCAGGGGACAGGCAGCTAGTGGACAGTGAGGAGATGTTTGCTGTATGTGACAAAAAAATGTTGTAGCCTAAAAAACGCGTGACATCGCTTAGAGCACCTTTAAGCGTGTAAATGTTTTACCTCCTCCAGTCGGGGGGCCTCAGACAGTTTGGGAGATTTCTTTAATATTCCACTGAGAAGGCCTCCTTTCTCCGGCTACGTGAAGAAAAAGAAAAAAACTCCCTGTCAAAGCCTTTCCTTTGTTTGAGTTACTTGCTACCTTGTGAGAATGCTTTGACTAAAATTGTTTCAATGATAATTTGTGCGGGACACAGAAGAGAAATATGTAATGCTAGACATTTTTAATGAAAACATTGTAGGGGTCAGAAAAGTTATGTATTTTTTAAAGGAAGGGCAGTCCATTGTTTTGGAAGAGCAATGAAGACTCTTTAGTTTTTTCTTGAGGAAGATTTATATTTTAAGTCATTTTTCTTGCGAGATTCATTGGAAAACAAAAAAACAATGCCTTTTCTTTGCTTCCAGGACCATAAGTGCCTGTTACCATATGCAGAGGACAAATATCATGTTTCTTCATTATAGGAGCCAGTAAAAGCTTAAAGTCAGTTTTGAGAAAAAGTTGACTTAGATCTTTATAGTTAGTAGGGATTAAACATTATTTCTAAAGAGTGCACCGTTTTGTTCACATGGTTCACAAATAGAGAGCAACTGGAAAAAGGCAGGTAATGGTAAACACAAACCACCATTTCTTATGTTTTTCACAACTTTGACAATTGCTAATTACAGTCTGTGCAAATTGCACTATGTAAAAATGATTGTTCCATAACACATTATGCTTGAAATATTGGTTGAGTTGGGGTGTTGCATTGTTTTTCTCAGTGTAGGGGAGGGTTCAAAGCAATATACGATTCAGCCCCCACCCAATTAACTTCCAAGGCAAAAACGCTGCAGTTAAAATCCAGGTCACCAGTTTTCAGACATATTATCATTGCTGCCCGATAGGTTATCATGTATGTATGTATTATGACTGTTGGTCCTAAAAGACAAAAATTAACTGGTTCAATATGATTATCAGACCACTGGATTATACTACTGATGTGACCTTATTGGCTCTTTTTGAATGAAGTTGCATAAGGTTTGTTTTTTCAGCTACGTCACCTCGTCAGTTTGGGCAGCTTTTGGTGGTTTCAGAGACTTCTTGAACATCCCGCTGAATATTCCCCCTTTTTCCTGAAACAGACAGAAATATTGTGCACACGTTCGGTTATAGAGATTTATTTTGGCCAAGGTCAGGTCGATGAGGGGCCTTTTTACAGGACAATCTACTAGTCAGTGTGTACTTCTGAGTTATTTATTGGGCGTTAAAAGGAAGTGTACCTGGTGGCTTTCATTTGAGCACTTTTAAAGTAATCTGATTTTCAAAAGAATGACTTAGATATCAAAACAGTGACTGAATAATGATTTTGTTTGTCTGGAAAAAGCAGGAGTAGAACCGGCTTGTTAACATGAGCGGAGGCAGTCAAATCTGCTAATGTCTCACCTGTTTAGGTTCGGCATTCTTCTCCTGTTCCTTTTCTGAGCCGGTTTCCTCTGCGCTGGGATCTGGGCTCAGCTCACTGCTGGCCTTAGAGAAGAGTCAACCATCTTCAGCACAATATGATCATCCTGAACACACGCATGCACGCACGCACACACACACACACACACACACACACAGACATACCGGTTTGCTGCCAGGAGCCTGTTTGGCCGGGACATTAGCAGATTTTTCCTCTTTGTCCTGGATCAGGTAACTCTGAGGAGGAAGGAAAAATCAAGCAAACAGTCAACAACGGCTGATTAAAAGCAATTAAAAAAAACAGTAACACTCTACATAAGAGTGACATGATACTGGCATGAACACATTACACTGTCATGACACATGAACCCTAACCCTAACCCTAACTTGTCATGACAAAAACCGAATGACACTTAATGACAGAAGCGTTATGTCATAAACGTTTATGACTTTATAATGTTTATGACACGTACATGACAGTGTCATGTCACTCTTACGTAGATACCTTCAAGTGTAACTAAAAAGACACATTCTGCTTTATATCTTCTGGGCAGATAATCTTTAAAACAATGTACATTTGCATGCATATTTTGTTTATCCCATTGTACATGTTTATGCTTAATGTCTTTTTTCTTCTGTTTGATAATTGTGAAAGTCTCTTACATTGATCAACTTATTGTACAAAATTGACTAAGATATGCCAGTTATTGAAACATTTATACACATTTGTATATATTTAAGGTATATTAATTTCTTATTTATATATATTTTTTCTGATATTTTTATCCTTATATGTTTGTACTTTATTGACTAAATAAACACTTATCTTGCTGGAAAGGTCATAAAAAGCCAAAAGGGATGCAGGATTTGACCCAGCTGTTGATCCTCCAGTCAGTGTATGATTTAGTATATATTTAGGTACTTGTAAAATCACATGTGTATCAACATTTATAAGATGATGTCCATATCAAAATAGATGTAGCAATGTATTTTGGTAAATGAATGAGCCAATTTATGACCATCAGTTCTATCATGGCAAAGTCTCATTCATTATTGGATGGCAGGTGTAATTTGAAATTGTGTATGCAGACACCTAAAATATTGTGTATTAAACTCCAGATTAACAATGACAGGAATTACTTTTTTTTCTTCATACTATGTCACCATCACTTTTACTGGTGAAACAAAGTTAAAAGACTACACAAAAATGAAAAAGAATGGATAATGTTATAAATTATATTTGGTTGTGGATTGTTCATGGTATAATTTTCTATATTTATTCATAATTGTAGGTGTTAAGTTATAAGTAACAATAACTAGTAACACCCTGCGGTGTAAAAAAAGCATATACAATAGTTGAATGGCTGTCTGCCTGCTGGTCATTGATATTGCAGAGAAGAGCTGCAGGTGCATTTCTTACAGTGAACGAAGGTGTTTTCTCCTTTTGGCTCCCTCGAAACAATCCAGCCAGGACCGACTGATCACTCTAAAACAAAGCACACGTAAATAAAGAGAAGATATTTTATATACTGCTTAAAAAATTTGCTCAGAGCTGCATGTTAACAACTCCAGCTGTAATACCTGTTTGGAGTCCACTTTATCTTTGGGAACTTCTGATTGGCTCTGATGAGGAAGAGAAAGAACACTGATTTAGAAATTAATAAAAACAACCAAGAAGGAACGTGATATTTCACGGTTTTGTGTGTGTGTGTGTGTGTGTGTGTGTGTGTGTGTGTGTGTGTGTATATACCAGTGTGTCCTCAGCCTGTACCTTCCTGAGTTGGCTGTATCTGGTTGTGGCGTTAAGTTTCTGCACACAGACACAAAAAACTCGTAAGGGAACGATACAAAAAATATATTTGGAACAGGAAGAAACATGAAAGCGTGTGTAGCTCTGAGTGATTCGTTACTCTAAAGGTTGCTCGTTATCTAAATATCAATCCGAAATCTTTGTTGTTTGTTGAGATGAAACAAACACACACATTCACACAATATTCAATTAACGGCTCTGTGCTTGGCTTTAAACATGAAAATCATTCACCTGTGTGGATGTCGAACGGAATTTTGACAGCATTGATGAGTATTAATACATATCTGGAGTATGTGGGTGTACGGTACCTGTTCTGTGGGTCTGGGAGGAACCACAGGAGTTTGTATATAGTTTCCAGTAGCCTGACACAGATGGAAAATGGTTATTATAAACTTTAAAAAAAATAATTGTATAAGACAATTTGGATAATTCACAAAGTGTATGGCAACAGTAAGCAGAATACCTGTTATTAATATTATAGTCCGTGTGTGTATATATAATTAGATTTTCACATGTGAACCCACATATTAAATAATTACACTGATTTGTTTAATACAGTGACCTAAATTTAGGCATATGACTACAAAGGCCCCTAGCTGAAGTGAAACCAGAGGTATGTCTCAACAACTCAGACATCACAATGCCCAGTTTGATTTGTTTTAATATCAAATCAAATGATATTGAGCGTCAGTTCTGTCAGGCCAAGTAGTCAAGACGCTGCTAACCGCTATTGGCCAACAACACGGTCGCATCAGCTGAGCTGCAGCAGCTGATCTGCATCAGCGCATCAGCTGGTCAACTCCCCTCGCTGCTAAATGGCTACACTCAAACAGGGCGCCCTACTTAAAGCTGCTTTAGTTTGCTCCTAACTGCTTGCTGCTCGCATCTATGCAACCCACCTCCTCCCCTGCTCCACCTTGTCATGTATAACGTGACATAGGCTTCTATGTCACGTTATACATGACTATATGCTCTTGAGGGAATTACTGTAATTGTTGGAATTGTTGGGGCTTTGTAAATTATAGAGTGTGGTCTAGACCTACTCTATCTGTAAAGTGTCTCGAGATAACCTATGTTATAATTTGATACTATAAATAAAATTGAATTGAATTGAATTGAAAATTTAATTATTTCATTGTTGCCGCTCTGTTCATAGGGGGAATAGTTTAGCTTTCACCAGTCTTAAAGGTCCCATGGCATGAAAATTTCACTTTATGAGTTTTTTTTTTAACATTAACATGAGTTCCCCCAGCCTGCCTATGGTCGCCCAGTGGCTAGAAATGTCGATAAGTGTAAACCGAGCCCTGGGTATCCTGCTCTGCCTTTGAGAAAATGAAAGCTCAGATGGGCCGATCTGGAATCTTCTCCTTATGAGGTCATAAGGACCAAGGTTACCTCCTCTTTCTCTGCTTTGCCCGCCCAGAGAATTTGGCCCACCCATGAGAAAGAGAGAGACATCATGGCTTTCAAACGAGCAAAGTGGCAGTTGGTCGAGGCCACACCCCCACCCTCCACCTTGCCCCCCCCCCTCTCCTCCTCAATAGCTACAAACACAGAAATGGCACATACTAAGGAAAGCTCATTGTGGGACTGGCTCTAGTGGCTGTAATTCTGCACCAAGGCTGAATTTCGGGAATGAGACTTCAGATACAGTATTAGGGGATCACTAAGGTCTCTTTAAAAGAGACTTCAGATACAGTATTAGGGGATCACTAAGGTCTCTTTAAAAGAGACTTCAGATACAGTATTAGGGGACCACTAAGGTCTATATAAAAGAGACTTCAGATACAGTATTAGGGGACCACTAAGGTCTATATAAAAGAGACTTCAGATACAGTATTAGGGGACCACTAAGGTCTATATAAAAGAGACTTCAGATACAGAATTAGGGGACCACTAAGGTCTATATAAAAGAGACTTCAGATACAGTATTAGGGGACCACTAAGGTCTATATAAAAGAGACTTCGGATACAGTATTAGGGGACCACTAAGGTCTATATAAAAGAGACTTCAGATACAGTATTAAGGGACCACTAAGGTCTATATAAAAGAAGCCAAAGCGCACCATGTCATGGGACCTTTAAACTGTGCGAGCGTCCTCTAATGCTTCTGCTGCTGTCCCCTTCTCTGAACAGAGCCATACCGCCAAATTTAATTCGTAATTTATTCAATAAAATGTCCTAAAGCATTTTTATTGTCTGCGTTGTTCTTGACTTAATGGACCTGACAGAAATAAGAAAAAGTGCCCGTTTGTCTTTTAAGTTTGCCTAGATAGTTTCACATGCAAGCTCAACATATAAAGACCTTTGTAATATTTCATTCCCGCCCCGCCTTTCATTTGTCTCTGTCCCTCTAGTAAAACATAAATAACAGCAAAAGAAACAACATATAAAGTAAATACCTCATTGTTTGTTGTTGCTGCTTTTTTCATTCGGTATCGTGTGTGAATCACGTCCTGCACAGAAAAACCAAATCTGTTTAAAAAAAGTTGAGTCCTGGGCGCCTAGGTAGCTCACCTGGTAGAGCAGGTGCCCATGCAGTATGTGTACTCCTCGACGCAGTGGCCGCAGGTTCAACTCTGACTTTGCTGCATGTCATTCCCCTTCTCTCTCCCCTTTAATTTCTTCAACAGTCCTACATAAATAAAGGCCTAAAAAATTATATTTGGAAAAAAAAAAGATTTGCAAATCAAATGTAATCTTCTAAAGAGGAAAATTCTCCTTTTTTCCTTTCTGTTTTTCTATTGACTCTTGTAAAGATATAATAAAGTTGTATGAAAAACAAACAAAAATGCTTGCAGATAATGGAGGGGAGAAAAGTTAAGTGTTTCAGGCTGAAATCACTTCTGATATTGTTGTGCTGATAATAATAGAAGCCAGCTTGTATCAGTATTTGGAATCTGTAAAAGTGATGATTAAGATATGTTGGCCGACCACAGGTCTACAGGTCTATACAAGATTCGTGGTGTCCTCCAGGTATGGTTTGATGTTCTGAATACATTAACCAAAGATAAAACGATTCTCGATGCTGGACTTACAGCATCTTTAGGTCGCTGAGGCTCCATGGCAGTTGGCTTCTCTCTTTGGGTCATTTCTTTTTTATCTGTAAAGACAGTTGACTGAAATGTGAAGCCTTCCTGAAGTCATATTTAAAATAACCTATGTTGATGTCGTGGCATGTTCACTTCAGCAAACAAACATACTAACTAGAGCTTTGGCTTTATTACAGTACCTCTGCAGGCTTTTGGGGAGGCTTCGGCTGTGAACAGAGAAGAAAGAAAGAAGAGTATGTATTGTGTATATGATAGGCCTACAGTAGGTTAGGTTATATTTCCATCTGTGGTATGGTGAGCCCAGCACTAAGGAGTGAGCTTGTTTTCCCAAAGATTGTAAAAAAAAACCTTTTTTTTATTTTCCAAGGTTACCTCAAGCTACTAAGTCGCTACGTCCCGCAATTTCTTGTTATGTTTTGCAGCAGTGAGCAGCTCCTCCATTTCCTTTGTCCATTCCATTGCATTAGTGGGACATTAGTGATTAAAATCAAGCATCTTGTTTGTTTGCACACTGACTTTTTGTAATACACTCCTGCTTAGAATTAGTATGTAGCATCATTGGTGATTTTAGACCCTTTTTAGGGGGGCTGAAAAATCTGTTTCAAGCTAGAGTTTGCAAACTTGTCTATTAGTGACAGAGGACAAATAGTTACAGGTTCAAAGGGTTTGAAACAGCTTTAATTTCCTGTGTGGCTGTCGCCGATGCTATGCACCTGTAACCCGGTCAAGGAAAGGGTCAACAGAAACGTAGTGTTGGCCAATCGGAGGAGGTTGTGCCAGACTCCCGCCTTAGGCTGAGTCTATATCTGATCTGTCAGATGGAGAGCAGGAGTGCGGTTGTGAAGTCTAACGTTGGTAGTCCCCAGAGAAGAAGTTGGTCATTTTATTGAATCAAATCAAATGTTAACGTATATAACTAAAACTGCTTAATGTTAGAACACAGTGTCAAACTGGTTGTTATTACTGTGATTTATAAAGCGTCAGATTTAGTTACATCATAGTGTCAAAAAACGTTAGCTGACGTTGTTGTTCAGTAGCTAGCTCAGAGATTATTGGCTAATAAAATTACTGGCTGTGTCTCAAAGCGCCTACTTGCACACTTCAAGCACTTAGTTTTGAGTATATAGTCTAGATAACGCAAAAAGTCAGTGCACTGAAAGTACCCGGATGTCAAAAAGTTCAGTGTGGACCGATGGACACTACGCACACTAAATGGGCGCCATCTTGACTACGCAGCGGAAAGGGGAGGGACCAGGGACGTCGACCGGCAGCTGATTGGATGAACGCGTCACATGGGTCTGGCTTCTCCTGGATTTCACAACAGAGCATAATGGTGGCTCGTTCAGAATACAATCTCAAATTTTACAAAAATAGTTAACTGAAACGTGTTTCTGAAAACATTTTAAGAAAGAAATATCATATCAAATCATTTCAGATCAACAAAGGTCAGTTTAACAGATTTTCGTCTGATTTTCAGAGGCGGCGGGGCTCGTCATTTCCGGTAAGTGTCTTATCACAACACTAACCATCCAAAGTGGGCACTACGGCAGTAAGTGGTCTGTGCACATTAGCAGAAATGTGCGGTTTGAGACACAGCCACTGCACTGATTTAGCGGGGGTATCCGTGTCACATTCTCATTAGGGGCTGAGCCCCCCCTAAAGGTCTGATCCCAGAATCGCCCCTGTGTAGCATACCTTTGGGACAGCACTCTGGTATTGTGCATTTGGGCTCACTGGGGTACTTAAATTAAACACAGCCATCATTAATGTTAAAAGTAACACCTGGGATTTTCCTACTGTGACAAGTCAGAATGTACTTCGGTAAAGTTAGATAGAAATTGGCAGATTCGCAAGATTCACGTGTTTACGGTTCAATAAATCTTAGATGAAACGTGTTACTTACACAATAGGCAGCTCTATCTAACCGTAGGAAGGTAGACAACAAGCTACAACCCGGTTTTCATCCAAAAGAACCTTCTACTTATGTGGATGAATACAATGCATCCCTGTGAGCGTTATGCTTTCAGCCGAGCATCTAGGGACCGTCTGCAAAGTGCAAAACGAAAAGTGGATACAAAGATAAAATTCAACAGCTTCACTGTTATTGAGCCTAGCTCTTCCAAAATCACTCCACACATCTATGGCCTCCCTCTGAACATACTACATCGACTAATTTTTTTAAATAGGCCTCAGCCTATTTTTTATGAATTTCTATTGCCAAAAATTCAATACCGTCAATGTTATTGAGTCTAGCTCTTCCAAAATCACTCCACATATCTAGGGCCTCCCTACCAACATAATCACACCTTCTTATGTTGGGAAAGCAGGCTCAGATTATTTTTTAATATTTTTTATTGGGGATAACATCCAATAGCTTCACTGTTACTGAACCTAGTGCTTCCAAATTTACTCCACACATCTGGGGCCTCCCAAACAACATACTACACATTCTTATGTTGGGAAAGCAGGCTCAGACTATTTTTAAATACTTTTTATTGGGGATAACATCCAATAGTTTCACTCTTATTGAGCCTAGTGCTTCCAAATTTACTCCACACATCTGGGGCCTCCCTATCAACATAATACACCTTCTTATGTTGGGAAAGCAGGCTCTGCCTAGTTTTAAAGAATTATTATTGGAAAAAATTCAATACCGTCAATGTTATTGAGCCTAGCTCTTCCAAAATCACTCCACACATGTATGGCCTCCCTCTGAACTTACTACACCCGCTAAGTTTTGAAAATCTGGATCAGCCTATTTATAATATATTTTTATTGGGGAAAAATTCAATACCGTCAATGCTATTGAGTCTAGCTCTTCCAAAATCACTCCACCCATGTAGTGTCTCCCTCTGAACATACTACACCCGCTAAGTTTTGAGAATCTGGCTCAGCCTATTTTTAATGAATTATTATTGTGAAAAATGTCAATACCGTCAATGCTATTGAGTCTAGTGCTTCCAGATTTAGTATGTGTAGTATGTTCAGAGGGAGGCCCTAGATGTGTGAAGTGATTTTGGAAGAGCTAGGCTCAATAACAGTGAAGCTGTTGAATTTTATCTTTGTATCCACTTTCGGTTTTGCACTTTGTAGATGGTCCCTAGACGCTTGGCTGAAAGCATAACGCTCACAGGGATGCATTGTATTTATCCACATATGCAGACAGTTCTTTCGGATAAAAACCGCGTTGTAGCTTGTTGTCTACCTTCCTACGGTTAGATAGAGCTGCCTATTGTGTAAGTAACACGTTTCATCTAAGATTTATTGAACCGCAAACCCGCGAATCTTGCGAATCTGCCAATTTCTGTCTAACTTTACCGAAGTTCAGAATGTCTGCGGCTTGTACTGAGAAGCAAACTTCCCTGTTGGGTGACTAATAAAGGATTACCTTATCTTTAAACAGGCAAAAATGTAAGTGAATTGCTGGATAAAGGATAAGGCTAGCATTATTTGAGCTTTTATTATTAGTATAGTCATATATATAGAATATACTCTTCATTGTAATTGCTTCACAACAACAAAACATAGTAGCTCTCAGTTTGACAGTAGAAGTAACACAAACTGACAAAAATATAAGATAGCAAAATTTAAATAGTAAAATATAAGAATATCAAACAAAAATATAAAATAGCAAAATTTGATTATTATGGAACAATTCGGCTGAATAAGCAAAACTAACTAAAGTATTGTCTCACAAAATTAGAAGTTGGCTACAACACTTATGCTAGCTAGTGTTAGTACATATATTGACAGTAAACTACTTTCATTTTAGCTAACATAATGATTAATAATTCTTATACAACTGATCAAAAAAAACTGTCACTAGACTAAAGAAGGTCAATTAATTAATTCAAGTATAGGAAGCATTTACAATGATCATTTATATGAACCATTTAGAGAAGTAGCCTGCTACACTTTTCCTTGAAGTGCCGTCCGGTTGTGCTACTGAATATATTAGCTTAACTGCTAACATTACAAGCTGAAAAGGTTTTGCTAAAAAATACACTCGTCCTTTAAAGGGACGGTAAATTATAACGTTAAATGTTTAAAACAAAACTAGGTATCAAAAGCGGTTTCTCCTAACTTACCGAAGATTTGAAGACAGCTCAGAAACACTTCTCATTTTCCGTTTGTACCAAATAATATCAAAGCAGAGAGCAGCGGAGACTCCGTCACTGTCACCAGAGTCCGTTAACGATAATCATAATCTCTTTCTACGGCACTGAACGTTGTGACATTCCCAGGAGTTTGTAGAACACCACCACACCCGCACATCTGCACACATGGGGCGTTCAATAGCTGTTCAAAAAGCTCCGAAATCTCAGCTGGTCAGTCACATCCGACTGTACTACGGTAATGTGTAATACTCATCAAAGTTAGAAAGTAAAAAAAAGAAAAGTTATCATTCTAGTTACAGTAATATAAACACGGGTATCGTATTGGCTTAGAGAAAAGCACTTGCAATGTGACTTTGAAGAAAATGTGCGCATAACAAAATGGAAAAAGTATGCATAAATGTGAAATAGAAGCATGTTATATTTTTCAGCCTACATAAAATGCAAAACAATAATATCCACATCACTGGTTGATGCAGCTTTTATCCTCTCCAACTTTATAGTACATCTCTTAACTACTCATATACACTAGACTTTAGACATCTCATGTACCCATGCCTCTCAAACGTATTTACCTCTGCATGAAGTAAGCCCAAATATTTCCGATACCACCCAAAGGCAACATCACTTACAGGTCGAACCAAGCCTGTCCTTGAGAGATTCTGTGCAACACATTCTCACACTGAAATCACCTGTTGGGTAAAAAGGCGACTTCCTGCAACACAATAAAGGACCACTGAATAGAATGTACATGTCAACACAGCAGTGTTCAGTAACAGGACATGATGTAATTTGCTCTTTTAAGTCTAATGTTTGTTCTTTTGTGTGAAACTCGTGCTGATGTTTTGGCCAGGACTCCCTTGTAAACGAGATTCTGAATATTCCTGGTAAAACAAAAGATAAAATAAAAGAAACAATATCTCAGGCACCAACTCTCCATCTGCTAATTGTTCCAACGATGAAAGGCTGGTTACTGCGGTCAGTGAAGAGATGTCAAAAACTTGTGAAGAAAAACCCAAACGGTATGGGAGCTGTTCCAAAAGTAGAAAACAAAAAAAAGGAGTAATCATCTTGGGAGAAGTCCAAACATTGTGAAATCATAACAAGATGTTTGACAATATTTTATTTTGCTTTACATGACAAATTTTGTTTATTAAATTGTTATATTGAATTATATTTTCTATCTATCTATCTATCTATCTATCTATCCATCATTAAAATAATGCAAAAAAAAAAGCAAGCACTCAATTTAAAAGCAACATATCGTTCCTTGAACTTCCTCTGGTAAAACATGCACCATTTTTCAACAGGCTTATGGGTATTTTTTAAATCTGATCTATCCTATCAATCGACCTACCAATAAGACTCTCTGGTGTGCAAGAACTTTTCAGTAATTTGTAACTTAAAACAAGGGTAACTGAACACAGGCTAAACAGCTTTCTTTTCTTTCTAGGACATCCACTGGTTTATCTTCTCGCCCTGCTGCAGTGATGTACAAGTGGACTCCAGGGTATGGCCAGTACACTGGTGGTTGGGTGCGGTTACAAGTGTAACTGGGTGCCCTCCAAACCCCGACCAGCACAGTGCAGGTTTGTACCAGTTGGCCGTGGTTTCCACTACATTTCTATTCTGCACACACAACGGCACATAATGCTTATGCCGACCTGAATGGGCAACATAAATCTAACCCCAGTCTCATAACTGTGTTTATACAAGCTCAAAGTAGACATCTTTATTATGCCAAAAAATGTAAAGGGTGACAGAAATGCAGAGACTTATGCAGCTAGCAGACTTCCATCCTTATTCGTCCTGGAAATAAAAAAAAGTAATCAGTGCTGTAGCACACTTTGACAAACAACTTTATCTTGGTTATTAACTGAGCAAATACCAACTCGGGAGAAGGAAAAATAGTGTTGAAATAAAGTGTTAAAGTCTTTGCTCGAATGCATATTTGCTTTACGAAAGACAGACTGTCAGAAAATGTTTCTCTCACCTTTAATTATCAACTTTACATTTTTGACACAGAGTTCTACATTATATTGCACATGAAAAGGTAGTATCAAATAAACAACCCCACCCAGAAAAATAAATATTAAGTTCAATGATGTAGAGAGCACAGAGCTGACATCATCAGAGATTAGACCACATATCAGTCCCTGACAATGAAATTACATTCCTTCAAATATTAATGGAATAATAAAAGCACAGGTTGACACGGTCAACACTGGTCTTTACAGTCCTGTGTCATTCCAGTCATCTAATAAGAGATTATTTTACACCCGCATACCATTCAAATATCCAATATGCGTGAATACATGATTAAAATGTATTTCTCATGTATGCACGTGTAAAAAATAAATAAAAAACTATCGGCAGTAAAGTCTAATGCATCAATTGCTTCCCTAAAAGTTTTTTTTTAAGTTATATTCAATAATAACAACAACAAGAATGATTTACACATTACTAAAGTCTTTAATAGCCAAGACATACATTAAAGTGCTCATATTATGCTTCATAATGGTATTTGGGTTGTACCAGAATAGGTTTATGTGGTTTAATTTTCAGAAAACATCATATTTTTGTTGTACTGCACATTGTTGCAGCTCCTCTTTTCACCCTGTGTGTTGAGCTCTCTGTTTTAGCTACAGAGTGAGGCATCTCACTTCTGTTCCATCTTTGTTGGGAGTCGCACATGCGCAGTAAGTACTGCTAGCTAGTCAACTGCAGAGTATGAGGGAGGCGATATTACGAATCCCACTATGGCCACGCCAAGACCAGCCCTTCAATAGCATTTATTGGCCAGGTGTCCATGCTTATGCAAGGTAACGTAACCCCATTTGTTCAGGTCCTATCCCCTGACCAATCGGATACCTAACCTTAACCACTTGAGGTCAAATGCCTAACCCCGACCAATCGAGCTGCTTTGTAGGGCGGGTCTTGGCGTGGCCATAGTGGGATTCGTAAATTTGCATGAGGGAGTACCACGCTAGCAGCTAGGCGAGCATTATAACGTGTGTTACAAAGTGATGCACGTTTGTCACGGAAGTAAAGGCTGTTTGGAGCAGTTTGTGAACAGTGTTTTCTCTGGAAGATGGTAAGTCCCTTTGGGGTGGACTTTGGGCTTTTTCACTTTTCAAACCTATAACGTGCACAAAAAGATATATAACACAATAAAGGAAAGGGAAAAAGCCAAAAAGCATAATATGAGCACTTTAAGTTTTGATGGTGCAACCCGGTTTAGTGAATCACTAGTTTTCCATCCTGCTGCTTTCTCACCATAATGAGGACGGGGACGTTATGGTTAGTCCGTTTGTTTGTCTGTCAGCGGGATGACGGAAAAACTACTACTGGCTCGAATAATAACTTATTGAAAGTAACAAAATAACGTGGTGAAAGGGTGCGGCATGGGCCAAGAACGAACCAATTATATTATATATATATATATTATATACTATATCAGATACACCGATGTGATGGGTGCAACTCGGCTACAAGGGCATAGTTAATGAGCATCATTACTCAACGCTAGAGTGACTCGCTGTGAAAATTCAAAATGTGCTCTCGCGAGAACTCTGGATTTCCAGGGTATTCACACTGCATTAATATTATGAGATAGGGCATGTCTTGGCGGAGGTTTGCGCTCTCAGAGTGCCCTTCTAGTTATGTCATTTTATTGGTTCTTTTGTAAAAACAATCTAAATCAAAGCTTATTACCACCATTCCTCAAAATGAGACCAATATAATAAAGTCAAGACTTGTAGAACTTGAAAACATCCCACATCAGATCAAAAATCTCAAGCAGAGGATGAGTGGGAAATGGTTTTGTTGCAGGCCTGACACTAAAATCAACAACAGAGACAGAAAAACCGACTAATGCTGCATTTCTAAGGCATTGTAAATAATAAAGGCAGTCGTCCCTAAAAGTATACACAATCTCTACACCTGGTCAGTAACAGTCCTTGTGTTTCAATATGAACCAGCACACTTTAATGAGACTCTAAGCAACACTTTAAAGTCTAAATTGTAAAGTCTACAAAATACTTTGTACTTATTTCTTTAACTCATTTAAAACTGTACTATCCAGATACATGATTTAGTTAAATCTTTGTATCCCATTTCACACGCGTTGTCACAACAGCCAGAGAAGCAGATGTGATACTTTATCTACCGCAAAGTCTCAGTTCCTCTCAGTAGTGTAAATGCTGTTTAGATTGAAGAAGTCACATCCCTAAAAGAAAAGTCCGGAGGTTTTAAAAACTACTACATTTCATCAAGAGTGGAGTTCCCTCATTTAGAAACCGGCATTATTGTAGTTTTCCATTTTAAGAAATTAGCACCAACCACCTCGCAGATGCCAAAGTAAGCTTGAGTTATGAGCCGGTACTTTCAAAAACACTTGGAAACATTTTGAAGGAGAAGAAACTGACACTTCTGAAACCCTAATAACAAAGCACAGTTTAAAGGGACTGCACTCAATATACAGCACATTAATATAGCAGATTTAGTGGAGTAATGGCCTCCTGAGCAGAGAATAAAGTCCCAAGCTTCTCTATTCTTTGTTCTGATACCTGGTCCGGCTGTGCGTGCATGTTAAGTGCGTGTGGCTCTGACAAAAAACCTCCTTACTTACTAAATATTTTTAGTATTTAACTTATTGGGCAATAGAGACAGAGCGCATTTAAGTCCCACCTGCGCCGCTCTCCATTGACTTGTATTGCGTGAAGGAGCCTCCTTGTCAATTCCGTCTGCTAGAAAACAACAGAAAAATACCTAACGTTTTAGGTAAAGCTCTTTGAATGGCCCTGTTGCTGAAATATGCTATACAAATAAAGCTGCCTTGCCTTGCCTAAAAGCTGCTGTGTGGTGATACTCACTACCAACAATGTAAATAACCCATAAATTATGTTTTTATAAGCAGCCAACCCAAAAGCGAATGATGCAATGCGCTCTGTCTCTATGGTCTGGGAGTACCGTGTGAAGGCAATCCCAGCCCGCTTTTTATTTCAAGCACAGCCCCTTTAAGGCCTTTGCACAGTTTTCAATTTTCCGTCACACATATTCTCGGTTCTCATAGTCCATTTTAATGGCTTTTTTAATGCGGTCGATTTCATCTTCACTTGAACTGTCATTTTTCTCTTTCTTGTCACTGTCCAAAGCAGCTGTATTATTGCCTGCGTTGGTTTCTGGTGTGGTGGTCTGCAGCTCCCCTCGTATCCCGTTGAGCTCCACCAGACCATCATGCAGCTGCAAAGCCACCTCCCTGATTTTGGCAGCAAACTCTGACTTGGCCCCTTTCTTTAGTTCTTTGGAGTCCTTGGCCACAAAGTAGATGTCCATGCCTACAAAGAGTCCCGCGAGCACACCAGTGGCCATACTGGCAATCTGGACCGCTCTGGCTGCTGTGCTGCCCGCCATATTGGCGATCTGCACCAACCGCATGATCTCATTAGCGTTGTTGAGAATGGCCTTTCCTGCCATGGCGCCGTCTTCGTAGAAATTCAAATTGAGCGCTGGGAAGTCACGGTTGTAGGCGTGCTTTTTCATTTTGATCAGGTCGAACCTCCTCAGGTTCTCGATACCCTGCTTGACAAACGTCAGGCACTTATTGAGGTCGTCCATCTTCTCCTGATAGTCCTGCACAATCTTCTCCACCTTCTTGCGGTCCATCGAGTTGTTGACCTGGTTGGAGATGCCGGCCCCTGCTGACGTCAGCCCGCCGGCCGTGGCCACACCCAATCCCACCGCCGTCACAATCAAAGAGGTTCCCATGGTGAACGGGGCCAGGGCGAGGCCGGTGATGGTGGCCACGCCCCCGAGGGCGCTGGTGGAGCCGCCGGTGATTTGAGCAATCTTTGTGTTCTTGCTGAACTTGTCCAGGCCGTCTGCGATGCTGTTGAGGTCCATGACGTGCTGCCAGAGGGTCTCGGCGCGCTCCGAAAACAGTTTGTTGAAGACACGGATGCCCTTCTGCACCTTGTCTGCCGTCACAGCAAACGCTCTGAGACCAACGAGTTTAGAGTGATTACAGAGCAACGTCACTGGATCTCTCACTTACCACCTGTGTATCTAGCCATACACATAGTAGTGGTTTTATCTGCCCAAGTTTTGAGACATCCAGCTTCCTTTCCAATACATTGGAGGTGAATACATTTAGGTTTTGTCTGCTGCACAAAGAATTAAACAACTTGCTGTCAACAATTTTCTTTGTATGGAAGAGGAAAATTCTGACTTTAATCTTTTTTTTAAATGTCTAAAAACACACCGCTGCAAAAGAAGCTCTGGCCGCCCTGTCAAGAACGCTTGTCAAGAAAGTATGGGGAAGCTTTTGACGCTTTGGCCGCTCTGACGCGGCAGCATTCTATTCTTCAACACGCCCAACAAGGCCAAAACATGATGCCGACTGATTTGCCGCTTCTTGAGGCTGAGAGAAGCCGGCTTCCATTGAAAATGAATGAAGCTCGAGTCGGCGGCTGTGTGTACGTACGTTTATTCTCAGAATTCTGACTTTGAACTCTGAACTCAATTTATTTTTTCACATGTGGCCCCCTCTTCCGTATCTTTGGAACTACTCTCTACTGAAGAAATGAAAACGGCTGACAGCAGTCCTGTGAGTAATGGTGGTATTTTTCCTGAGGCATTGTTTCTGTACGATTGAGTTTTTTGAGCAGCACAAATAAAATTATATTTTCCAATATATTGGGGTCATGGAAGACCTTTTAGATGTGGATATCTCAAAACTTTGACACATGAAACTGAAGCTATCTGCATGGCTACATACTACCAGAAGTAAGATAAATAACATATGGTGAACAGACCCTTTAAGGGAACAAAGACACAAGACAGTGAAATATTATATTAACACTTATTTGAGCCTTGGCTTACTTGGCCTCTTCTTTTTCTGTCATGTCATCATCTTGAAGCGTATCCTCCCAAGCTGAGAAGGTAAAAGCAAGAAAGAATGATATTAAGCTTTCTTATAATGTTACACACGTTACATGGCCAAAACTTTGTGGAACTTATTCTTATTCCAAAACTGCATCCACTCCTCTGGCTTCACGTTTTCCAACAGATGTTAGAACCTGGCTGCAGGGATTTGTTCCCATTCAGCCACAGGAGAAATAAATAAACCCAGAAAACCTTTTTTATGGACCTGGCTTTGTGCACAGGGGCACTATAATTTCGAAACAGGAAAGGTGATTCCACAAACTGTTGTCACAAAGTTGGAAGAACAATATTGTTTAAAATATGATTATTAGCTGCAGCAATATGCTTTCCTTTGATTGGAACTTAGGGGCTGAAATCATGAAAATCAGCACAGTATGCGAACAGGAATGTCCACATACTTTTTGTCATATGGTGTAAATGGTTCAAGATGAAAAAAAAAAATCCACTCCCAGAACTAATCCAAAAGAAAGATGAAAAGCATTTTATTTGTAACTTACACTCCACTGTGTTCCACCAATCCATAAGGTCCTCCACACCCTGAAAGACATATTAAATTTGTATGAGTTTGCATGTTTATGCTTGCTATCCAAAAGGTTAAAGCTATAGTGTGTAGTTTCTGTCTCCCCGATGAGGAATTCTGAGTAATGACAACAACACTATCGGCTCGTCTACATGATACAAGCCTTCCGTGATCGCGCACCACCCCCAAACCTCCTCCATGCTGTTGCTAGTAGTAGCCAAGGAGGACATGGAGGATTAAAAAAACATGATGGACTCTTCAGAAGAGTATCCCCTCGAGTTTCTGCGCGGGAAAGTCGCCGGACTACACAATCTCCTGAATGTAGCCAGGCTGAGAAATACAGAGAGAGTTGTGTGGAGCTGATAGTCTTAATTAGTTTTTTAGCAATTTATTTGGCAATGGCTTGAATGTAACGGACGATTATTTAATATCAAAAAGTTACGCACTAAAGCTTTAATGATAAAGCATCAGACTTGATTGAAATGTTAACATGGTGACAGGGCTTGCTTCAGAAACCAACCTGTCTGTCTTCAGGCTGTGCTGGGTCAAAACGGAAGTCCTCCAGCTGGTCAAACAAAGATCTATTTCCACCTTCATTCTAAAACAGAATAACAAAGTCTGGGTATACAGTGTAGCAGAAGTTGATTGTCAGTGAGACAAAAAGACAAGATAAACCAACAGCAAGATGTCAAATCAACTTATCACATATTCTCAGCTTCACTTTTTACACTGTATGTGCTCAGATGAAGAAAGAGAAGCGATGGTAAAAGGGATTCTGAATGCACTGCTGTTTTTGCAGAAGTCGAAAAGCCAAAATCTTCCATGGAAATGTTGAAAAGGAAGCAGAGGTAGATGTTTATGCACATTGAAACATAATCTCGTCTTTTCTACCATGCTAAGAGCATGCACAAAAACTGTGTGGAGGTGTGGGGTGGGTGAAACCTCGGTTATACTAGCACGTGACACCAGGGCTCAGGCCTTCGTAGATGGCGCGCGCTACGAGCATGCATGGAGACATTCATGCTCAACACATTGTTCGTTGCAGTATAAGAGAGCAGAAGTAAAGGAAAGCAGGCTGCCTGGCAACAGTGATGAACACAGACGTACAGCCAAACATTGATCTACTCCTAAAATTAATGCTTTACATGTCGAGAGTTGTCGGGAGCTGAGCAAACACCCTGGAGACAAAGAGCTTGTTTTCAGGGATGGGTCCGGTGATGAAACCTTTACCTTTTGTAATCCTGAACCCCAATGAGTAAGACTGCGAACATGTTAGTATGGTGGACTAATATGATGACACAGTCTGGGTGGGAAAAGGTCCAAAGTTGCTTTCAATGTTAAGCTCAACGTGTGTGAGAGGAAAAACAGAAAGAGAATAAAAATCATTTACATATCGTCTCAGTCTTATTAGCGCTTACCTCTGCTGTTTTGCCTGCAGCACTGTACTGTGAGCTCCTCTGTATACTTTTGCCCTGAAACACAGACACACAGACACACACACACACACACACACACACACACACACACACACACACACACACACACACACACACACACACACACACACACACACACACACACACACACACACACACACACACACACAGTTAAATCATTTATAATATCAATAAGCTAACTGATAACCTCGCCATCAAAACATGGCAAGACTGCACACTTGCAGTTAGCAGCAAGAGAGATACAGACAGGTAACTAAGAAAACTCTTAACAAATGTGTGGAGATTTTGGATGATCCTCTCTACCACCATCATGAAAACACCAAATGAGAATATCTTTTTTTTAATTATTATTATTTTTGGGCATTTCCACCTTTAATGGATAGGAAAGCTGATATATGAAAAGGGAGAGAAAGGGGGGAAGACATGCAGGAAACTGTCACAGGTCGGACTTGAACCCTGGACCTTCGGTGTCAAGGAATAACCCTCTACATGTGCACCCACTCTACCAACTGAGCTAACCGGCCACGAGAGAATATCATTTGAGAGAATAGTGTTTATCCAACCAATGGCTTTGAAAACGTATAACAAGGAGCACTGAAGCTGTTCTGTTCTCTCACCGGCTAAGTCGTAGATTCACCATTTAATAAACCATTAATAAACTTAATTAGCACAGAATAACAAGCATTAAATGCCTGAAATAGGTGGTTGTGGTGTACTACTGCATAGCACTTCCTGAGAGTTAAATGTAGTATGGCGTAGGCCTGGATCAGACTACCACATTTAAGTGTCCCTAGTTCAGGGACAGGCAGAAACACACTGTCGTTATAGTGATACAGATCCACTGTCTTTAAAAAAAATAAAAATTATTTTTCTTCTCAGGATGAGCTCAATGAGCTCAAAGTGCATTTATATCAGTGTTATCCTTGGAAGTAACTGTAATTAGGTGTTAAAAATACATTTTGGCAGCGTTGTTTAAACAAACAAGTATTGTTCACACAGGAGGAAACACGTTTGTACATGCCACATGTTTGAGCGTCCTGAAGAAGAGCAGGAATGCCCAGACGTTACCTTACCTTGGTGGTAATTATATAAATATATGTTTCATGGGAGCATTATCTAGTGTGCAGACTCTATTTATCAGACTTGTACATGTTCTCCTGTCCTGCACTTAGTATATATTGTCTTGGTGTGCGTGCCTTTGTTAACTTTTTTTTTTTTATGTTACCTTGCCCCGAGGCATGAAGGGATTGTGTCTCTTAGGTTTCTTGTCTTTGGTCTAAAAAAAGAAAAATCAGAATAGCAGTGTTACTGTAAGGAAGGTACAGGTCAACATTCTGAAATGTTCCTGATGACTATCATTGCAAAAATCAAACCAAGAACTGTTTAATTATTCAACAAAAGTTAAAAGACCTCTGTTTTGTCCTGGCCCTCCTCGACTTTCTTTTCTTCTTTGGGTGGAGAATCATCTTCTTCTATCAGCACTTCATCATCGGACTGAGCCTGAAGTAAACAAAGTGTGAACATGATGAAATAAAAAGTACCTGGGAGAAAAAAAGTAACACAGGGTTGCATATGAACTCTTAGCGAATTTAAAATATTAACATTGTGTGGCCTTGTCAAATATATTTGAGGATGTAATGAATTCAGTATAGTATATATAACCAATTAAAGTAGGTGCAAAGAAGACAAATGTCTTCATGACTGTATTGACTCTACATGAAGAGCAACATCACCAAATACCTTGGCTCCAGCATGTGGCACATAGGGATTTTTTTATTTATGGTGGTGTTTTTTCACCTTGGTGTGTAAAAACACAATGTAATGCACAATGTTAGGCAACATGAAAAGCAATAACTGGAAGAACTACATTTCATTACAGCTGTTGGTGACTTTGACTGAAAGAACTGCATCTGTGCTGCAATGTATGTTACAAGGACCTTTTTGCAAATATGTCGTCTGCATATTTCTTTCCTCAAATATACAACTATATTTTTAGTTTACTATAGTTTGAAATTTAATCTCCCCTACTCCTATCCCTGAAAGATTTTAAAAAATCCGCTTAACAACCCCTTGAAAAGCAGTGACTTGGAGTGGGACAGTAATTAAAAAACGAATGCCGTGCATTGTTCTCCATTCATTCTTCATTTTAAAATCTAGTGGAGATCTGAAGATTACTATTATCAGTCTGACTTTTGGAGAAAAGTGTACAAAATAATGCAAAATATTCCTGGGTAATGAATTTCTGACGGTTTCTCAGCGAGTGCGTTCTAAAGCCCAAAATAACTGACAGATGTGTTTTTGGAGACAGACTCTCTTATACAGTAGTTTCATTACCCTCTTCTGCATTTCATGTATTGCAGGTGCAGCAGTCCTGAACAAAGACAGAGCGAAAGAGAGAGGGAGCTGGCTCGCACCTGCAATAAATGAAATGAACACTGAACTGAGCGAAAGGGGGAGTGTGGTGGTGCTGCGACTCAGAGAAATAAAACCTTATTTTCTGATATTTTCTCAGTGGTTATGCTCTAAAGCACGGTGATTCTTCAATTCTTTCCACGTGTTATTTTTACATGAAACGGTCACGGCATACTTATCAAGTGTTTACTCCTGTGACCACCAGCAGCCCTCTTCCTGTCATGTTGCTTTGCTCTAACCCTATACTTCAGCGGACTAATTTGCCCAATCTTTAGACCGTGGCGGAAACGCAGACAACAATGGCTTAAAGTACTCATATTATGCTAATTTTCAGGTTCATAATTATATTTAAAAGTTATATCAGAATAGGTTTACATAGTTTAATTTTCAAAAAACATCATATTTTTGTTGTACTGCACATCTTTTCAGCCAGTCAGAAGCAGAATATGAGGGCGTGCCACACTAGCAGCTAGGCGAGCATTATAACGTGTGTTACAAAGTGACCCACGTTTGTCTCTGAAGTAAAGGCTGGACTACAATAGAGCTGTTTGGAACAGTTTGTGAACAGTGTTTTCTGTTGGAGATGGTAAGTCCCTTTGGGGTGGACTTTGGGCTTTTTCACTTTGTAAACCTATAACGTGCACAAAAAACATACATAGCACAATAAAGGAAAGGGAAAAAGCCAAAAAGCATAATATGAACACTTTAAAAAAAAATTCTAGTTCCTTCAAAAATAGTTCTGGGGACTAAGAAGACTCCAGAAACTTGGGTTGAAACGCAGCAAATACTGTACTAATAGTGTTAGTTTTCACCTGCATGTAGCGACAATGTGCTTTCATAACACGCATAGATGATTTCAAAAGATCTCAGACTCCCAGATAAATACATAAATACTATACTTCAATCAGTCAGTCTCTGTATAAATCATTGTGTGTACTAATCAATGGTCTGAGTTTAAAGACCAATACTAAGGAACAGTGATTAATACAGTTTGTCTGACAGTGAACTTACTGTTTTGCTTTCTGGGGGGTTCACCTCTTCCTCCTCTTCGGCTTCTGCAGATTCATCTTTTTTGAGGCCATCTGATTGGCTCTGCAGCAAATTAAACTTATCACATTTCAATAAAAATGACAGGATGTTTCAGCAAAGCGCTTCCTACATGTGTGCACGGCCATGCGGAATGTGTCTGTGTTTTTGTGTGTACGCTAGAAATTTGACAACTGTTCAAGGTGGAGATCACGTAACGCTGCAATTAAATAAAAAAGGGTTTTTAGACCCACAGAAATACTTGGAATAATATAATAACAGTTTTCCCACAGAAAAGTTCAATTACCTCATTAAAAATTCTCAAAATTACACATACTCCATCTCCTTCAGGGAAATCAAAAATCTATGAATATGCTAATATTTCTCATTTCAAAACTGACTCCTACTTCACTGTAATGTCGATCTCAGTGTTTCTCAGTGTACAGTATGTGCACTCAAGTTTCAAAATGCATACTGGACTATGATTGGCTTCAAAACTAGTTTAAAACACATTTTTTAACTGAGGGGGACTTCAAGTATAAAGTTTTATCTTTTTTTTTTTTTTCACGAAGAAACCTCAATTATAGCCAATAGCTAATATTCAATATTTAACAAACTGTCAAACACACAAACTGTGTACGTGTCAATAGTACCAGTTTCCAGTAACAGTTTTCTTAACCACAGGGTGAATAAACCAGCATCCATTCACACTGATGCACATCAGAACCAAATGGACACAAAACAGCTATTATTAGTCAAACACCTAAGGCTTAAACTACCTCCTCTGATGGTCTTGCAGATCTGGAGATCATAGCCTGGTTATCCTGCAGAGGCCCCAATTTTTCAAAAACTGAGCATGAGATCCTAAGTGTACCTTTCCATGTATACAAAGCATGCCCTTTAAAAGCATGGCATGCAACGCTCATGCTTGCAGTATATAACATGAACTGATTTAACTTGTGTTCTAACAGATATATATTGGAACTGATGTGGAAGCAGAAATATAAACTCTACCTGGTTATCCTCAGTTCCTTTGGCTTTTACTTTGTCGTACTTGGACGTCCTCTTCATCTCCTGTGGAGAGATCACAGGCTTAAAAACACAATGGAACTGAAGTTGGAATGAGTCTTCCTTGTACCACATGTCACTGAGTTGTTGTTCAACTGCTTGCAAACCTCTTCAGTTGGTCTGGGTGGGACCACTGGAGTTTCACTTCTTTCCTCTGTCTCTTGCTGAATCATGTTGCTTTTGACCTGACAAGGACACACAAACACACACACACACACATAGTCAAACAGTGTGGCGGATTTAAAGGGAGGTAAGGGGACGAGAAGGAGCGTGGTGGAAGACCGGAGGAGGACGAGGAGCGTGAGGGTATTTTTGACAGAAGCTGATCAGCCGTGTGCGGTCACGGATGACTCACGAGTGATTACAAATATAGATCGACTTCTCCTCCACTTGTCTCTTGTTCTCCTTGAGCGTCTCTGAGTCTTTAGTGTCTGTCGGAAAGGACATTAAAGGGATACATGCAGGTTTTTAACCAAGCTTTTATCATAGTAATGTCGGTAGTATGTGTAAATGATGTTAAACTCCCCTCCATCTTACCAGTGCCCAGATCTTCCTACTCAAAGGCCAGCAGAATTTTTTTTCTTCTTAGCAACTAGGGCTGTTGCTGTAACTGTACTTCCACATACGGACACAAAGAGTATAGAAGCGGGTCAATAAAGACATGCACCCATGCCATGTTTGGATTTCTTTTAATAGAACAGTTCGATCCCTTTCATGCATGTAAACTGCAAAGATAAACCAGACAGATTTGAATGTTTTCTGGTTTCCTTAGTGATGTAATTGAGTTCTATGAGCAATAATTTTGCTAGGCGTAGGGTTTGTTGTTGGGGCTGGTTCGGGTCCGGGCAAGGACATTTGTTGCACAACATTCCCCCTCTCTATCTCTCCCCTTAGTTCTGTCATTTCTCTACTCTGAACCTGGTGAAAAAGGCATAGAAATACCCCAACATACTTATAAAAGCAGCTTTGCTGGCCTTTGTAAAACAAGTTTGCAAGACAAGCTGATTACCGATATCTGAAGCTGTTCCCTGTGACATTAGCAAAGGTGTAGTCTAGATCCAGGACGTTCCACTTCCAGGATTGCTCCTTCTTTTCGGCCGGATGTCTGTTACCTTCTGCTTTCTTTGTGTTGGCATTCTAAACCCCGGTGGATTGATGAGGACTATGGTTAAGTACTCCTCAGATCTCTGCAGGGTAAATCCAGACAGCTAGCTAGACTATCTGCCCAATCTGAGTTTTCTGTTGCACGACTAAAACAACTTTTGAACGTACACATGTTCCACCAAAACAAGTTGCTTCCCGAGGTTATTTTGCAGCGGCACCGTGGCTCTGGATACCTCTGACGAATATGCCAGACGGAGAGTGCCTAGACCCCCCCTGGCTGCAAGTTAAATTTGCTGCCGCTAGGGTGCGTCTAGATTTCCGAACTGTACAAGAAAACAGGAAGCCGGAGCATCACCAAGGAGATTACGAACAGATGCCTGAGATGGCTAGGGCATGTGTTGAGGATGGAGCAGGCCCGCATCACAAAAGTCGCCTTAAGATGGACACCACCTGGCAAAAGCAAACCTGGGAGGCCCAAAACCACCTGGTGAAGAACTGTGACACGAGAGCTGGAACAGATGAACCTGTCATGGGGAGAAGCCCAACATGCTGCCAGGGACCGAATGCAATGGAGAGTGCTCGTTGAAGCCTTATGTCCCATAGGGGACTAAGAGGAGTAAGTAACCGTAAGTAAGTAAGTAACCGTGGCTCTGTCCGGCGCTTAGCACCGCCCAAGACGATTGTGACTGGTTTAAAGAAATGCCAAAAATCCATAGCACGTTTTTCTCCCATCCCGGAATGCTGTGTGGACTAGCCAGACCTTCCTCCGCAGCGCTGAGGAGGAAGGTCTGGCAATGTGAGACTAGCAAAGGGACGACAGTGGCGATGAGTAGCAGTAGAGAAAGACCCACAGCTGCATCAGAGAGCGGTGGTGTGTAACTGTATGAATAGGAATATCCCCATGAAGAAAATGTAGATGCCAGCCCTCAATTATACGTGTGTCTGCTGAATAAAAATAACCAGTTAAACTGATAACTGATAAAATGAGGAACAAGCTAATGTCAAAGCACCTGTTTGTCGTCTGATGACTTTTCACCGTCCACAGCTGGATCCTCGACATCTGAGTTTGTCTGCTTCACAGGCTGCAGAGAGAAAACAAAAATTATTACTTTATGAAAAACCTAAACCAGGCTGAACAGTAGTCTTTTAGTACATCCATTTATAATTTTTTTTTTAAGATTATTTTTTTGGCCATTTTAGGCCTTTATTTGACAGGACATCTGAAGACAGGAAAGGGGAGAGAGAGGGGGGGAATGACATACAGCAAAGGACCGCAGATCAGAGTCAAACCTGTGGCCGCTGCGTCGAGGAGTAAACATATATATGGGCGCCTGCTCTACCAACTGAGCTATCTGGGCGCCCTAGTACATCCATTTATCAAAGGAAACAACTTGTGCACTATAAAATCCAAATACACATTACCAGCATGTCATTAATCTCAAACGAGTACTTTATATGATGCAGGATTAGGTGTGCGATAAGATGAACCCCAGATGAGGTGAAAGGATGTGATATTATCTGCTGTATATTTGTGTTGTTGTTGATACGGTGCAGGTACAAGTCGATCTCTCACCTTTGAAGACTTCTCTATGAGACTGTCACTGCTGGCAGAGAGTTTCTTATCCACAGACAAATCATCCTAAACAGAATTTATCCCTTGTGTTGTCTTCGGGTCAAACTTGACCCGTTTTCAAATCAAAAATCTGGGTTTCATTTTAACTACCTAATTGTGGTAACCCAAAAATAACATGGATGATTCCATGCAACGCGTTTCGCAAGTACGACAGAAGATAGGATCTCTACTTTCATTGAATTTTGGGTGCTTTATTCAATTTTTTAGCATTTGGAAAAAAATAAATCAAAATGTTTCTAAACAATATCCTCACATGTACCCTTCTGTGATTATCATTCCTTTAAGTCTAAATAATTCATAATTTCTGCTTCTTTTTTTTTTTTTTTTTTTTATTAAAGGTGCCCTGACACACGTATTTCACTACTTTGTGGTAATGTCTGAAGTTCTACCATGGACTCTGTAACATTGTTTTGTGGAAAGAATGCCTTGGTTACCTTGTTTCATGCCATTCTAGCGTAGTATAGAAAGAATGCAGCTCGATTTGTGCCAGTTCTCATTAATATTCAACAAGCTAAGCTGTTTGAATCTGATTGGCTAACAGCTAGCCAATGAGAGCCTGGCTGTCAGAATCCTTTACCCAGCCCAACTGGGCGAGCTTGTGAATAGTAATGAGCTCAGGCAATATGATGTCAGACTGACCAGCTTTTGTAATTGGTCTGATTTCTCCACTTATTTCTTTTCAGTGGCTAGAGCTGACAGAGGAGGTAGCAGTTCATTTTCACATTCACCACATAACACAAACACATATGGACCTAACATATTTCAAAAAATTCAAGTAAAAACAATTTTGTATGGCAGGGCACCTTTAAACTAACTAATTAGGTATAATGTCCTATAAACGAGGTTTACTTACACTGACTTTCAAAAATAAGTAAGAAATGTATGTAGAAATGTAAAACTATTGGTAATAAGTTGGCGTTAGTGGCGTTTATACATGGTAGTGAAAAGAAGCGTTAAACCTTTTAAAAAAGCGCCAAAAGTGTTGCTTTTGTTTGATCCGGGAGAACGACAAGTGCATGGTCGAATGGAACACAACACAGGGGATATACATTCAAGCGTTTTATTTCAAAGTGAAATATCCGCCATTTTCCTAAACGACTGCAGGCACTGGTGCCAAACAGACTGCCGGTTGCTATTAGCGTAAAGTTTACAATTAAAGGGGCTTTGGGAAAAGATGCCTCTGACCGTTAATGATATGTCTGAAGCATGATCAGGGTGTTGTTGTTATCAAATATTTCCACATAAGTGTGACATATTCCCCCCCCGAAAGGAACTAAAAAAGGGGTGGTAAGTCTGTGACCGAAACGTTGAGCAGTTATTAACTAGAGAACAAGCGAATGCTTGCTAGCCAGGGCAGAAAGTGTTGGTACTGAACAGACGGCAAGTAAAAAAGGCTAAGCTACTGCATCAACACAATCTATATGAAAGCAAATGTTAAAACCACGACGTGAATAATTGTTACGTGAATATCTTCTCAAGTTTTTGTAGTTTATACCCCTTTTACACTAAGGGCTCGACCAGGATTGAACCATCCATATCAATTCTGTTCTAATAATTTATTGTAACATGGTTTAATGTTGAGATGAATAACCTGCAGCAGTACTCTCACCTGAGATTGTGTCCTCGCTCCAAAAGGCTTTGGCGATTTTTTAAACATCCCACTGAACACCCCTCCTGTCTCCTGGAGAAAAAGTCACGTAATGATTACTTATACATGTTCAAATAAAATAAAATAAAAACCAATTGTTCAGTGTTTTGAACTGATGCAGCTGTGAGACAGACAGGTGGGGATTCAGTGCTTCACGCGTTGGCCGGCAGTTCTTTTGCTGTAAATCGCTGATGCATGCAGGTTCAGCTGACGCTTCCAAACACACCACAACAACAAAAACACACCCGTCTCAAACTCACCATCCGATCCAATCAGGCGAGGTCTACACAGTAGATGATCTACTGTAGGTTAAATGATAACACCAACATAGGTCACTAAATAAATACTGAGGGAGGACTCACTCTTCTTTCTGAGTAAAATCTGATGAGCAATATGTATGTGATTTTGGTTACAGAAAACAGTTTACAAACATAGACATTGGTATTTACTTTGACTGTTATAACCCACCCCCCATTCGAAATGATATGACCAATTTGGTTATATTTTGGGCAGATTTCACATACATAAATCAAATCAAGATTCAATAGTTTATTGCAATTTCAACATAGTTGATAGGAATTTAGTTTGGTGAGCTCACAAAAGACTGAGACAAATAAAAACCTCACATTGCCTACGGTAACCACACTGGGACATAAAAGAGGTAATAAAAAGTACGTGTGTACGCATTTATAAATACAAAAGCAAGCATTCCCACGGGGAATTCTCTTAAATATTCCACATTTTTTGGGGGAGATAAAAATAATCATATTGCAAGTCTAAAAACCATGGAAATCATACTGCCAAATGTCACATAAATAAATTATAATAGCGATAGTAATTTTATTGCTGTACATGTCAACAATACGAGTATGGGTAAACATCTTAAATATTACCATTACATATTCAGGTCAATATATTCAATATGTCAGTGATTCATATTCAACAGTGAGCTTTTCATGACAAGCCAAAGAGATTAAATTTGAAATGAAAAAATTAAACATCAAATTAAAACTTTGATGTTAAATTCTAGATCTAAATTAAAGAGACTTAACACTACATCATACTGCAACAAAGACACACAGAGAGAGAGAGAGTTAATACCACTGGACTTCACCTGTGCTTGGAGAGGTGTGTCTGCAGACTTTGAGGATCTTTTGAACATTGCACCAAATAGCGATGTTTTTTGCTGGAGGAGGAGTAAAAAAAGAGGGAGAAAATTAGACTTGGAAAAAATGCATGTATGCATCTAAAGGCCCGGACACACAGAGCCGACGGCCAAACGTCGGCAGAAAAGGCAGTTGGGCTGATCGGTCTCCCCTAATTGGTCAAAATAGTGTCTCGGGAACACACCAAAGTGACGAGACGTAATACGTCTCCATAACAGCAGGCGGCACTAATCTGTATTGTCGCTCAAAAATGGAAACCGGCAGCTGATTGGACGAACGCGTCACGTGGGTCTGGTTTCTCCGGAAATTCAAAGCCAGACTGTCATGGCGGCTTGTTCAGAATACGATCTCATATTGTACTAAAATAGGTCACCGAAATGTGTTTCTGAAAACATTTTAAGCGAGAAATAGGCCGTGCAGTTGCTGAATCTGTTTTCATTTCAGATTGACAAAATTGAAAGTTTGAAAGATTTCCATCAGATTTTGAGAGACTGTGGTCATGCTCATTCCGCTCCCCGCTTCTGGTTTAGCACTCTACCAATTAGATGGGTCATTTGAGTCCGACTGCCGGCAGTGCCCACCCCGCCGATTATACATGTCAAATCAGCCAAAATGAAGGCAGACGGCCCCTCTGACGGATGACAGCATGGAACACACTCAACAGACTGGGGTCACTGACCTCGCCAGACTGTCCGACGGCCAATTATTGGCTCTATGTGTCCGGGCCTTTGAACTACTGTGGTTTGAGTCATTATGAGTTAGTAACAGAAGGTAAACATTCCCTGCCATGATCTGTGAGTCAGCAGCATCAATCTGTCTCTACATGGACACTGAACTGGAGAAAATGCTGCGAAATTGATTCACGGGTGACTTTATGGGTAAAAAGATGCATTTACTTGTTCACATCACACAATCCAGCTTCACGTCCAGATTTCAAGTCTGGACTAGGACTGGGCAATATGTCGATATTATATCAAAATCGTGATATAAGACTAGATATCGTCTTAGATTTTGGATACCGTAATATCGTGATATGACATAAGTGTTGTCTTTTCCTGGTTTTAAAGGCTGCATTACAGTAAAGTGATGTACTTTTCTGAACTTACCCAACTGCTGTTCTATTGTTTGCCTTTTCCCCACTTTATTATATCCACATTACTGATGATTATTTATCTAAAATCTAAGTGTGAAGATATTTTGTTTAGGCACCAATTGTCAACCCTAGAATATCGCAGCAATATCGATATTGAGGTATTTGGTCAAGAATATCGTGATATCTGATTTTCTCCATGTCATTCAGCCCTAGTCCGGACTTGAAGCTGGTTTCTTGTCTAGACTTGAAACCTTGATGACAGTAAATATAGAGTGATTGTTGTGTTTCTAGCTCTGGGAAAATTAATCATATTACTGATTTTTATGTTTAAAAATCACATAAAAGGAGACACTAGGGCACGTGTTTAGGTTCACCATAAATTTTGGCCCGTCTAGTTGAGCGCCCAACCAAAAAGACAGGAAACTGTTTTTCAAACTGTAATTACGTGACAGAATTTGGTACATTTGCCGACTTTGAGACTCTTTGAGAAATGTCCACAGTAACCAGAGAATTTAGATATTCAGGCTGTGAAACAGGTTGTTGTCAAAAACTTTGTTTTGCTTGATTTTTTCTAAATTCTACCATGACTAAGGAACGTTTTGCTGACTTTTTGGGGGCTTTATGTCGACCAAACTGTAAGTGAGAAAGCTATACGAGACATGCAATAATACAGTCAAAGCTATTTGACTTTTCTCTGATATAAAAAGGGATGTCAATAAACTGGCCCGATCGACATTTACATTTCACTAATGTGATGTTTCCCCTAAACTATCCTTCTACACTCTTAACACTAAATTGGTTTTAGATAATAGGCTACAATGTATTACCACTATGAGAACTGTAATACATAATCCAAAAGAAAGTCAGTGAGTGACCAGCATTTATGAAGTATTATGATACTTGACATTATAAGTCATTATAAAATGCTTTATAATATGTTATTGTTATAAAACATTATGGATATTTAGAAGTGCTTATAACTATAATACAGTGCTATAAAACAGATTGTAATGCATTATAAGTAAGCTTATAAATGCATATTAGACATGGGCGTCATAGAAAGTGTTACCAAAGGCTCCTTCAAAAGATTATAGTATTTTATACTAATAAAAATTGAATAGGAAATAGTCTTCTAGAAATCAACATCTGCTTATAAATTCAACATAACTAACTCAAATCAAATAACTACCGTCTCAGAACATTGCTGTTATTTCCCTTTAACTAAGTATTAAATTACATAGTTTTCCAGGAAACCTCAAAAGAAATAGGACACATAATATAAAGTGTTACCACAGAAACAAGTTCTAGTTTAACAAACTAAGTTCCCATGTGTGTTGTCTTTTCACATCTGTGTTTGGTATGTCAACATTGACACACCTTTTAATGTTAACCGAAACAATTACTTAAATCAAAGTTATAGTAAGAGAGCTTACTTTAAACTTGAAGGTCCTTGGATACCTATATAACGTTACATAGCCTATAGCCTAAGTCATTTTATATATATAAAACAGACAGTGACAATGACAGTCCCCAGAATTTAAGGAGCCAGAGGCAGGTTTATAATAATTTTATTAAAAGACTGATTAGGAATATATGCACCATTAAAGCAATATCCTCAGGGCCTCAAGGTCATAAAGTAAAAGAATATATTCTTCTTATTGTCGACAAATCCCATCAAAGAACAACAATATTCCACTAAATCCCACTAAATATGATCTGATATAGTTAAACCAATTAAAAACACATCAGTGAGCCACACGTTACTCTTGGGTAAATGTACCTCGTTACATTTCCCCACTGCTGTCCACATACAGTAGCCTAGCTAGCTATAACGTTACTGCTGTGTGTTATTTGTATATTGACAGTTTCAGTGGCACAGATTTGAGGTCAGCTCGGTTAATGCTGCTCTACTAGGTTAGCTATGGGGCTGTTCATTGACTTTAGCAAAGAGAAAACCATAAACCCAACTCTGAAAACTCTTAAAACGCAAACGTTAGCAAGCTAAAGTTTTACATTTAGCTAAACATTGACAGAAAATATCTAAGGTTACTCACAGCTTCTCCGTCACACTCCAACTCCAAATCCATGTTATCGTATCGATCCTGTCAAACAGCAGTGACAGTCACATTTCCAACGGTTGTTTAACGCAACGTCACATTAACCTGCCTGAAGGATAAAAACGACAGAAATACGAACGGTAAGCCGTTTTAAAGACGAATTTAAACCTTAACTCACCATTAAAGCTATGCAACGCGGTTCAGCGGTTGGTTTTTTCCGTTGGTTAATCGATGTTGAAATGTTTCTGTCCTCAGGGAGAGTTCTGTTTGTCCCGTCCCCGTGTTGGTACTGTCGGCTGTTTTCGCGCACTAGCTGGAGCTGGAAAGTTAAAGGTCCCTCCCTCCTCAGTAAAAAAAAAAAAAAAAAAAAAAAAAAGAAAAGAAAAAAACTGCCTGGAGACCAAAGACTTCTCTCAGATCCTTCTGACTTGTGTGGGTTCATAAAGCAGACATTAGTGAAACCGAGCAGCGGTTACTTTTCTATTTTCTTTCCCCTGTGTTGTCATCCTGGAGAGGGCGCGTCTGTCTCACATACTAGCTAGTCTCACCTTGGAGTTTGACGCAAGCCTGGTGCTGCGTTCAAGTGCTGCTGCTGCTATTTATCTGCCCCAAGGCTATACAAACATCACTAGCTAGCTAACTCACGCTAATTCCGCACAGCTACAGTGGTGGAAGAATTACTCAGATTTTAGAAGTAAAATAGGAATACTACACAGTAGAAATACTCTTGTTACAAGAAAAAGCCCTGCATTAAAAATCTTAAGTAAAAGTAAAAAAGTATTATTATCAAGATACACTTAAAGTTCTGAAAGTAAAAGTACCTACTCATGCAGAATGGCCCATTTCAGATATCACTGGATTAGAATTAGTAATGCAGTGAAAGTATAGTACTTGAGTAAATGTAGGCCTACTAATTAGGTAGTCCAGTGGTAGTTACATTCTACCACTGGAAAGAAAAAAAGTGACAAATTAAAGTATACTCAAAGCAGAAAGCATGCATACTAAATATGGTCGATTTTTGAGTATGCTATTCTCCATCCCACAATAAAATGCACAAAAGGAAAAACATTGCTTACAGCTGGAAACAAATAAATAATGAATTGCATGTAGTAGGTGAAATAGAAATAAATATTGGAGAAAATTATAAAATCTTAGGGAACTCCTTATGGACAGGTTTCTACAGTTGCAGTTTGATTTGCCCGTGACATAACACACATTGCATAATTTCTTGTTAGCAGGCTATACAATGTGTGTAAAGTCGAAATGCAGGTCACATAATGCTGTTTTAATGTGTTCAAATGTATTAAAGACAATCTTGTTGAAATGGCCTAAGGCAAAGAAAGTGATTGTGATGTTATGTTGTGTGATCATTTACTGTCTCATTAAGGTGCAAATTATGCAAAATATGCATGCAAAATATTAATTTTAACATTCAAACCTGTGTGCAACACTGCTTGTCGGTTTATTTACTGAACATGTTTATTGCACTAAATGTGACCCATTGTCAATATAACAGAATCAATTGAGTGCAGATAACAGAGTTGTAAAAGCATTAGCTGATAAGCCGTTTACATGTCTGCCACTGATGTCTCTCATCTCAAAGGGTCTCTCACAGTTTCCATTCAAAGAGCAATTTTATGAAAATACCTTTAAATACAAACACTCACACAAAATCTGACAATAACAAGAATGTCACCATGCCCTTTATTGTCCCAGGAATTTAAAAGAAGTTCTACTAATTATTAAAGTAATCTATTATTGACAATGTGTTAAATGTGAAGAAAGTATTACATACAATATTTGATGTTTTTTCTTTAAAAAAACCACATTAAACAAAGTGCAGATTTGAACATTTAATTTGTTGTCAAACAAAAGATCTTCTAGTATTTTCTATCCCACATATTTTCATGCTGTTACTACTGTTTTACCATGAACATTAAAGGCACATGTAAATATATATTTGCAACTATTAAATAGATGCTTAACCCCTGTAATATTTCACCCTATTCTTTCTTAACATATTTATTGCATATTCATCGCCACTAAAGCAATGAGGAAGTAAAACATGACTGCTGAAGTTAGTGTGTAATGTCTTGAGGATTATTCTTTCCAGGAGAGGAAGTAGAGCTTTCCCTGTCCGTCACCACAAACCAGTTCAGTGGCGTTTTCAGGGTTGACCTCTAAATGCAGAACAGGACCTCCACACACAAACATACCCACCTGGAGGGAGAGAGACAAAGAGAGAGCACGAGGCAAATAGTTATTGGAAGACAGACGTGGAAGGTGAAGAGATAAATTAGTTAGTAAGAGAACAGAACTTTACGCTAACTTGCTTTCTAACCAAGAGTTTGATGAGAAGACCGATACCACTCTCCACCGACAAGGTGGTAATCGATCTTCTCCTCCAACTGTCCGTCAGAGAGGAAATATATTTCTCCTAATGTCAAACTGTTCATTTAAGACTCTGGCGTACTTGTTTCTTGGTGTTTCTGTCCCACAGCTTCACTGTCCTGTCGTAGGAGGCGGAGATGATGGTGCGCTCCGTGAGTTTCAGCACACTGATCCGGTCACTGTGAGCCTGAGGATAAAAAGAAAAGCCCTGGCTTAAAACAATGGCTAATTATATCTGATGTTTGCTTCTATGTCCTTGCCGGTAGAGGCAGACAGGATAGGCAGATGCCTTTTTCTTCTTGTAGTTACCTAAGATTTAAATGTAGGACTTTCTACAGCTCAAAGTAGTGCGTAAACAATTAGTGGATCAAGAGAAAACTAATGTACAACAATTCTAATCATGGATTATTGAGCAAAAATGCCAAACATTTGGCATTGGCTCCAGCTTCTTAAAGGTGAGGATTTGTTGTAGATGAAATATCTTTGGGTTTTGGCCTGTTGGTTGGACAAAAAACCCATTAACTATCTTTTACTATTTTGTGAAATTGAATTAACAAAATTAATGTAGCAGCCATTGTTGAAAGTAGTTGCAATACCTCACTAAAACCTATACTATATGTAGATGTTCACCAGACGTATCTATGGTCTTTTTTATGCTAAACGTCTTATGTTGTGTTTCAAAGTCTCTCAGCCCTTACAGGTTTTTTGCTGCTCCATGAAGACACGTCTGGAGACTGGTTGAACCACATGTTGCCGTTCACGTCTCCACACACAACAAACTCTGAAAAAACGTACAACACATTGGATAATCACGCAATAAACCAACACATTAAGAACTGCTATGTGCAGGAGTAGAAGTATGCTTGAAGTAGGCATAGTAATTGTAACCGCTGCAGCGGACATATCATAGATGTCAGAACCTTTGTCCACACTTCCAGCTGTTATCAGGCTCCCCTTCTTCTCCTCTTCCTCCATGTTTAGGATCGTTGAGCTGAAAGCTGTATTCAAAGTACTTTTGGGGCCTATGGCAAACTGAAGAAAGAGAGGAAGGAGGCATCAATCAACATCAAATTAAGCTTAGCGTTAGTTCATGCAGGACAGGGAAGTCATTTGCCCGCTGATTGAATTATCATTCCTATCAGACACACACACCAATCACAGCCATTCTCACATCAAGGCGGTCCTTTTATATACGACTCCCTCCTCACTGATCCCTGCTACACTGACGCTGCTTAACTCACTGCTGCTGATGCTGGCAAGGCTTTGCCTCCACCACCCCCAGCCTCCACCTAGTTCAGTCCTAACATGACTACAATTTTAAAATGCTTTTTAAAGATGAACTGAACTGAAATAATCTATACAAATAAAAATGAATTACACTAAAAATGTTAATAAAAAAAATTAATCTATATAGCTTTTTTTAAGTAACACAAAAATTATGTTTGTTAGTATTAGAACGCTGACAATTTCGATGACGTCACTGGCATGGTAGGACCTGCGAAGGTATATAGGCTACAGTGCAGCATACACATGAAAATGAGTAATTTTAATGGCATAGGTTACGCATTTGAGCCTGTGAGGGACAGGCCTTACAGTGTCTGACTACCACCGCATGGAGGATGACCAGTCCATGGTTTCATGCTCCACCTACAGTACAGGATCGTGTGGGGGGAAGTGACTGGTGTGTGTGTGGGCGCTGCCGGAGCATGGACACTGCAACTGAATCCATCTGTGATTGGACAAATTCATCCAATGGGATTGCTTGTTAAGTTACCTGCACGCAAAATGTTAAAACCAAAATAAATAAAGTTTGAAAAAAGAAAAAAAAGTTCACTGCACGTAGGAGAGTCACCCCAGGTTAACCATAGATGCACGGAGGACTCACGAGTTTTGCCGTTTACGTTAGGCTAGTGTAGAGTTGGCAGATTTTTTTTCCTTGTGGTCGTTGATGGATATTACACAAATGGATACTGCACAGATACCTCTTACTATGGAAGTAGCAGCTTTTTCTGCAAGTTGAACTCCCTCTGCATCAACGATGTGCCCTGAGGCGGTGGACACCAGCTAGCATCAGGGTGAGTAGAAAGGGACATTGGAGTCTGTTTACAGACCTGCTGTGGTTTAGTTAGCAGCTAGTAACGCATTATTATTGATCTGTGATATCGTCAGAGTCAGGATTTATACATACAGTCTATGTGTGTCACAAGTGCTAGCTTGTGGAGTTTGACATAAGTGTTTCCAACATGTTTAGCTCCTAGCCCTTTCCCTAGGTTGGAGCGTTTGGTATCTGGCTTAGTTTTGTGACTCATTTTCAATGAATGCCCAGTGTGTCAGTCTCAGTTTTGTTGAACGCTATAAAGCCTACCCGTTAGGCTTTATTTGTGCGTGTAAGTGAATATGTACGTGTTTTGTGTATGTAACAACAACGTTATATCCAGCCCTTTGCCTAGTAGACTAGCTAGCATGCTGGATAACAGCTAAACATCCCTCTCTGTCCTCTGCCTGATGTGAGCGTTTCAGCGCCCGGTCTCTGCGGCAGATAGCATCGCTGGTGTTGGTACTTGCCGTTGGTCTATCGGTCTGCCCTGTACTGTAGCCTGACGAGTCGATCATTGAGGGTATGGCCTCAGGTTTCAGTCTGTTGGACTTAACCCTCACCAGTGACCCTGTTGTATCAAAAGTACAGCTCTCGCAATAGTCTGTCGCTAAAAAATGGTCGCTACAGACTCGAAAGCCAGGGGCCGTTGGAGGGCTAGCCAGTTTTAAGGCAGCTAGCCATGAGTTGAGGACTGGTTTCCTTGTCAAAGGTAGCCTGTGGAAATGTATTGTAACCCCAGCTGCCTTAACCCTATACAATTCATTACTGCAGCCAGGGGCAATACAGTATGACCCCCCCCCCTAGACCTGTTGGTTGCACCGTGCTCCCTGTTACAGCTTAGCATGCAGCTTAGCTGGTCCAATTGTTCTTTGCCAGGTGGTATCATTTAATTTGCAATCATATGTTTTCTTTTCGTGAATAAATCTGAGAGCTACATCAAACATTTCGGTAACACTTTACTTGAAGGTAACTATGACATGACACTGTCATGAACATGTCATAAATGTTATAAATAAGTCATAACCGTTTATGACTTCTGTCATTCGGTTTTTGTCATGACAAGTTGACATTGTTTGGGTTGTCTTGATTATGACAACTTGACATTAATCAAAGTGACATTACCAGAAGATGTCTTGGTCATGACAACTTGACATTAAATTTCTTTGGAGTGTCCTTATTAAGACAACTTGACATTAAACAGGATGACATTATGTCAAGTTGTCATGACCAAGAAAACTTCTGGTAATGTCACTTTGATTAATGTCAAGTTGTCATAATCAAGACAACCCAAACAATGTCAACTTGTCATGACAAAAACCGAATGACACTCAATGACAGAAGTCATAGACCAGGGCTATTCATTTGGCGGCCCGCGGGCCACATGCGGCCCGGAAGCAACCTCAGAGTGGCCCAGCCCCATGGTCCCGCAATAGACAGTATAAAAGGGAAAATAGGGTCCCGCCAGCAATATTTTTTTCCCCCACTATGGCCACGCCAAGACCCGCCCTTCAATAGCATTCACACACTACTATTGGCCAGGTGTCCATGTACAGGTCCTATCCCCTGACCAATCCCCTAACCCTAACCTTAACCACTCGAGGTGAAATGCCTAACCCCAACCAATTGAGCTGCTTCGTAGGGCGGGTCTTGGCGTAGCTGTAGTGGGATTGGTAATTTTGTGTCCAGCCAAAACTACCAACACGTAAACAATGCAGAGCGTGCTGTGCCAGTAGTAGCCTACATTACTATCAATATGTCTTTCTCAACACTGAAACGTAAAATTGACAATGAAAAGCGTCAGTTTAACCCTGCCTGGATTGACAAATACTTGTTTATTTTACCGCCACATCCAAATGCCAAACCGATGTGTTTAATTTGTAATGAGTGCGTTGCAGTACTTAAAGATTACAATCTGCGGCGGCACCACGTTGAGAAACACCAGACTTTTTCCCGAGGGATCTCAAGAGAGGGCAGCAAAAGTGCAGAGTTTGATTGCATCTTACAACCGGAGCAGCGTTACCATGGTGCGGTCATTCACAGCCCAAGAGAGAGCTACCGTAGCATCCCTTCGTGTTTCCTGGATATTGGCAAAAAAAGAAAAGGCCATTCACGGACTCTGAAACCGTGAAGGACTGTATGCTGGCCATCGTGGATGAGGTGATAAATGACGATAAAATTAAAACGTACTATAAAAAACGTACCCCTGTCAGATGATTCCAACAGTCGGAGAGTTGAAATTCTTGCTGCAGATGTGTATGAAACAATGTTAGGAGACCTGAGGAAAGCTGACACTATGTCTATAGCGGTAGATGAGTCCACAGAAAAAAACTCATACTGCTCAGTTGTGCATATATGTCCGTTTTTTTGACGGCCTACTGCCGTTAGAAGGACACACAACTGGCGATATAGTCTTTAGGAAAATATCTGCTTTTTTTAAAGACAATGGTCTGGATATGAAGCGTGTGTGCATGCTTGTGACAGATGGGGCTCCATCCATGACAGGGAAAGTGAATGGTTTGGCAGCACGTTGGTCCACTGTAGAACCTCAGTTGATCTCCTTACACTGCATTGTGCATCAGGCGGTGTTGTGCGCAAAACTAAGCGGGGCGCTCAAAACGACAATGGCTACAATTAATTTGATTTGCTCCACATCAAGTCTCCAACACCGCTTATTCAGAAATGTTTGCTGAGCACCAAGACCTTCTTTTGCATAACGACGTGAGGTGGCTGTCCAAAGGCAAAGCACTGGAGCGTTTCTGTGGTCTCAGAGAGGAGATCAGTTTCTTTTCTTTTGTAAGTGGAAAAAGTAGGAGCTACCTCAGATTCTGTTCAGTTAGCTCTCTTATTGTTTTCTATGCACCTTTTGCTGTGCAAACTGACCAAAGTTAAAAGAGAAACAATGAATAAACCTTACATGTTTTTCAATAAATTGGTTTGTGTTGGTTTTAAAATTTGTCATTACGAGCTGCTTCGCCGCTGAAATGACTGGCCCAACTAACCTTCTCGGTTAGAAAATCTGGCCCAACAGAATTTGTAATTGAATAGCCCTGTCATAGACGATTAGGACTTGTTTACAACGTTAATGACACATTCAGTGTCAGGTCATAGTTATGACAGTGTCATGTCACGATTATGTCAATACCTTCAAGTAAAGTGTTACCAACATTTCTTTGGTGTTAGAATAATATGAGTATCATTTAGAGAGAAGTTGGGCAAAAACTCACAACGAAGCCAATGTGGACTTCTCCGTCTTTTTCGCCCAACAGCCACATGCTTTTCTCGTCGTTACTGATCATCCCCAAAATTCTGTAACACCTCCAGCTGCAATACAAGACAAATACACAAAGAGCTTTATGGTTGGTTTAATTATTCAGAGCTTAAAAAAAATATACCCCCTCAGTGTATAAGAAATAAAACCAAACAGCACCATATCTACAACTGAGCTGAACTGTGTCAATAGTAACTTAAATCCTGCTTAAGTCCTGTAAATATTCAGAATAAGCATTCTGACCCACGATACAGAGCTCCTATAAAGTTCTGTTGCCTTAATTAACATTTCCTCTGCCTCAATTCAACAAGGACACATTCATATTCATGTTATAATGATTAAAAATGCAGGTATTTTTTTAAATTCAACAATGACAAAGATTTGTTAGATAGTACCTAGATATCGTGTTCTCCCAGAGTTCCACATCTTTGTTGACATCGAAGATGGTTCCAGAATCTTCAAAAGCGATCAGGATGGAGCAGAAGTGGAGGCGGACCACAGGCTCGGTCACTGTGTACGTTGTTACCTTCACCAGGCTGGGAGCAACAGAAACACCATGAACAGAGCAGTTAACTCCTCACAACTTCTTTGATTCATTTCCATCTTTCTAAGTCACCATGGAACTAACTAACTGACCCTAAGCCTCTATCCCCAAAATGGGTTTTGCTTATTGTCACAAGGATGTTTGAGTTTTACTTTGCAGAAAGATGGATGCGCAGGGTTGGTCTGGATGGAATCTTCAAAATGGTGTTTATCAGTGGTGGAGGAAGTATTCCAATCCTTTACTTAAAGGTCCCATCATCAATTTCACTTTATGATGATAATATATATATATATATATACATATATACAGGACCCCATCTCTCTATAAAATCGTGAAATTGCAATGCAGGGGAAAATACATTTTACCCAACTTAATATAAATTGCCTCATTAATCAACTCTCTGCAGGTATGGGAGTCAAGCCAGGTGTTAAAGTAGACATATTATGCTTATTTTCAGGTTCATAATTGTATTTTGAGGTTGTACCAGAATAGGTTTACATGGTTTAAGTTTCAAAAAACACTATATTTTTGTTGTACTGCACATTACTGCAGCTTCTCTTTTCACCCTTTGTTAGTATATCAGTTTATAAAAAAAAATTATTTCATTGCCAAGACATACATTTATCTACTGGAATAGAGCAGTGTAAATATTGCATAAGGCCATCCTCAACCTTACAGTAGGCTACTTGTATAACACTCCATCTGACATGATTAATGTTCAGCAATCAACGATTGTTGATATGCACTGGGCTAATGTTTGCAGGTGCAACATTTTATTTATCAATTTAATAAACCAACTATTCAGCCAGATAGGTATTTGTTGTGAAAGATATACAGTTACAATTTCAAGCATTTTCAAGCATTTTATCCAAAATTCAAGCACTTTTCAAACCTTGAAAACACAAAATCAAAATTCAAGCATTTTCAAGGATTTCAAGCACCCGTACGAACCCTGGTTCCAGCCACTAACCGACAAGAAGGATTTGGGGGTGGGGGTTGGGGGGTTAGTGCGCGGGAGGGAGGGGACGAGATGAGGAGGAGGGAGGGGCGAGCTAGCCTCTTTTTGTTTGAGAATACTTCGAAGGTCAACAAGAACTCACTTCACCCAACATCGCTTAGAACACCTTTAAAGGGTTATAAATCAAAGTACGGATACAGATAAATCCTCACATTGTATTAACTGGAAACAATTCAAACTGTTCTGTCAATCAACTAAGTGTTTAATGGTCTAATAATTTCAGCTGGACTTGTAGGTACAGTTGGGTAATTCAATTTATAATAAAACTTTAGATTTTATCAACTACATGTGTTTTGTGTGTAAAAATCTTAATTTGTAAAGTAACTAGCAATTAAAGCTGTCGGATTAATGTCGTGGAGTAAAAAGTACAATATTTCTCTACGAAATGCAGCGGAGTAGAAGTAGTAGCAGTAACTTCTATCAAGTATGGGACACTCAATAATGTAATATATTAATTTTGACACATTAATGATAGCATATTTAAGGTAAAAATGCTTCACTATTTTCACATTTAGAACAGAGAGAAAGACTGATGACTTTCAGTTTGTATTTGCATTTCCTCCGCCATCGCATTCATTTGTCACATGCAAACAAACGCTGGTATCACTAAAAGTGTATTTGTTGCTTTTCTTGTGTTGTTTCCTGAAATGTCTTTCTTGTACATGAAAATTTGTTCATAACTTCTGACTAAATAAAAGGTTGAAAAAATAAAATAAAAAAGTAGTGTTGTATTTATGGTAGCTCACTGTAGTAAGGCGGCTGTTTACCTTGCAGTGCTGTGTTGTTGATTCCACACCGGCTTCCACACATCAACAGCAAGCTTCGTGTAGCTGACAGCAAACTGGCCATCAGGCATGGAGCAGATCGCTGTCACTGTGCTGTCTGAAGCCTGAGACACACACACACACACACACACACACACACACACACACACACACACAGTGGGATTAACACACACGCACAAACATACATGTGTCATACAGTGTACATCCCTTTTTTTTTTCTTGGGCATGTCTTCACCTGCTTGTGGCCAACCACAGTGTTGCGCTGCCATAATTCCAGCAAACCGGATTCATAACCAGCAAGAAGCAGATCCCCTTTCTGAGAGAAGCACAGCGCTGTGACCGGGTCTCTCAAACTGGGAGGACTCTCTGAAAAGACACAACACAGAGGTGAAGTAGGACAGGTTTCAAAATAAAAAAAGGTCCCACACACACACCATATATGAGGTACAGTACAAAACATTGAAATCATGATCACACTGACAACAGCACATGCACGCACACACGCACACACGCACGCGCACGCACACACACACACACACACACACACACACACACACACACACACACACGTAATCATGTTCTGTCTCCTTCACTGAGCAGCATCAGGAGACTGTTATTAGTGAAATCCAACAAATGTATGAGTAATTATGATGATCAAGATCTCAATAATGAACAGAATACTTGGATCATTGTTTCAGCTGTATTTATGCACTCCTACCAGACTCATTAATATCTCATTTAGGAATAAAGCTTCATAGAAAATACAAAAAAAATGATTTTAAGTTGGGTAAGTGCATTAAAACATAGCATTTAAAAAACCTTTTTATATATATATATATATATATATATATATATATATATATATATATATATATATATATATATATATATATATATATATATATATATATATATATATATATATAAATCCACTGTGAACCCTTTCAGAATATAAAGTATTACCCATTCCCCATATCCAGCATCGCAATGAGTAGTCTTCAGAAATGGTGAGGAATTCTGGGACTCCTTCTTTGCGAGCAACTCCATGTATTGCACCGCTGTGACCCTGGAAGGTGCCAAAGTGCTCCACCTGTACATAAAGAATTTTTTTTTTTAAATAAGTGAAAAAAGGGGACACGCCGCATCTCTAGATGAGCTGCAGCCGCGCCTGATTGAACCACCCTGCAACATGCGTTACAGGTTGAGTTTTTATAAAAACAAATAATGAAAAAGCACACATTCACAAGGCACTTCATCTATGCAGTATGAAGAAAACGCCATACATAATGTTTACTTAAAGTAAAAAGAGAGGCATCATCCAAACAATGTTCTTCAAGGTGGAGATTTCAACTCTAACGTAATGCTGGATAATAAATAGTTAATTGTGATATTTTCTAAGTAGAATCTAAATATGCAACGTTCTCGGTCAGGTATATGTAGTAGAACAATGTTTCCTCTAAAGTAGAAGTACACAGTTAAGTCAGTAGTTTAAAGTTTACAGTTTACATGGATATTAAGTGCGTTGGGAGCCTTCTGGAAGTTATTTTGGGGTACAATAGTTCTGAAGAAAGCTACAAGCAGCAACACAGGAGGCCGAGCAATCAGCCCATTCCAAACAGGCACATTTTGAACTGGCACTGCACTAGTTTTACTAAATTGTCAAAAAACAACAACTTTAAAACCACATCTTCCCCCATGTGATATTGAGCGACAGACCTGCAGTGGTTTCCAGAGTTTTACTGTGCCATCATCAGACGCGGTGAACACAGTCATTTCTTCTGGGTTGACGTCTTTGTTCTTGTCTTAAAAACAAAGCAGGGAAAAAGAAAAGAGAACTAATAATTTCAAAACAAGACTCATATTGTACAATATGAAATAAAGAGGAAGAGACAAAGGATTGTATGTGTGCACTCATTTCCCAAGAAGTGTACCTGTATTTGGGAGGAGAGAGCAGTGGTGTATACGTTGCTTGTGTGCAGCAATGTGGCAGATTTCTATGTTTGTTTCCCAGTTCCAAACATGTAGCGCTCCCTCTGCACAGCCGGCTACCACATACAGTCCCTGCACACAGAGCACCAGACAAGTCAACACAGAAACCCCCTAATGAGGCTGAGGGTTCACTACGTGCAAGTCTGAAGAGAGAAAACAAGGACTGACCTGCAGTTAAATCTCTAGACTATGGAGCTCAACGGTGACCGCACACTTTATGAACGGCTCTGGTTCCGGAAGTGTTTTTCCCCTCATTCAATATTTCCACCTTGGTTTCATCAAATGCTTATTGAAAGAGTGTTAAGCCTGGAGCCAAGCCAACCGGCTACAAGATGAACCGTGACCATTTGATTTGCCGTTTTTTTTTCGCCCAGCTGCTTTCCTTGGATTAGGGTGGCACCTAAATCATGGTTGCAGCTATCGCCGTGGTCCTGCTCCGCGCCCTGCTACACCCTGCTATGCTCTGCAGTGCCCTGCTATGCTCTGCTACGTCCTACTGAACTACTACAACTACTATTTCTAGTCACTGATCCATTATCTTTATTGTGACTATTATTGCCACGGTTCATCACACCCCCAACCGGCACCGTCAGACACCACCTTCCAAGAGCCTGGGTCTGTCCGAGGTTTCTTCCTAAAAGGGAGTTTTTTCCTCACCACTGTCGCACTAAATGCTTGTTCTGGCGGGACTTACTGGAATTGTTGGATCTTTGTAAATTATAGAGTGTGGTCTAGACCTACTCTATCTGCAAAGTGTCTCGAGATAACTCTTGTTATGATTTGATACTATAAATAAAATAAAATTGAATTGCCTGTGTACAGAAACGATCAGATGATAGCAATTCACTATCCGTTTGTGGGTGTGGTAAACATTTCCCTGGTACTGGCGAGCTCCACCAATCAGAGAGGTCGCTGTTACGCTTAGGATGGTGGGTAGTGTAGTATTTCTCCATAAGATCCTGAATAAAACATGTTTTTTCTTAAAACAAGGTTGATTTCATACGGACCTCTGGCTTCTACAGGAGCAGAAACCTTCGCTTCACAACCTCGGAGCTCGTGGTCAGTCTGACTAGACATTATGGCCGATAATCAAAATCCTTATGGAGGAAATGAATGGGATTTTCACTTCCGGAACCACACAGTTGATCTCTATAAACGAACTACGCAAGATTATTTACTGCGCCAACACAACAATTAAATGCATAAAGATGTTTCAGGAGAGAAGGAAACAACACACCCTGTATTTTCTCTGATGGATAAATGTAGAATTTGCTCACCACACAGCAGACAGATGTAAGTGGATTCCTCCAGGAGATTTCTCTGAGACACTGGCCTGCCTGCAGATCCCATAAACAAAGCCTCCCGTCGTTGGAAGAGCTAATCTGGAACAGAAAACGAGGCAGATGAAGACAAGTTTACATAAATGATAACAAGTATACTGTAGTTATAGGACTCTCAGGTAATAGCTCTATTCGGGGTCAGACCTGTAACTCTGTTAGTTACATTTCCTTAATGTAATGAAGATTTACCACACAATCTGGAGTCCATACACAGCCAGTGATCCAGTCTTTGTGAGAGTGAGGGAGTGACTTAGTGAGAACGGCGGGAGACAAACTCACATCCCACACCATCAGGGCCTGAAACAAAGACACCGGTCACTGCTGCGTTATTTTGTCCAATCCCACCCACATCTATATTAATAAAAGGCTGACAGGAATGACTGTTGTTGGCTAATCCAGCAAAGGAACTTCATTACATCGATGCAAAAATCATGAATAATATGATCCGATATTGCCATTAATTAGGGTTGCTTGATTATGGAAAAAAAAAAATCATAATCATTTAATTTAACAAGATTGAGTTTTGGAAAGATATTGCATTTATAGAACTTAAAAAAACAGTGAAACAGTTAAACAAATCAACAGTGAAAACACCTAGAACTGTGAAATTTCCCTTGATGCATTTTCCAATTGAACTTTTCGAATTCCCCCTTAAAACAAATAATCTAAACTCTACTTTCAAATGTTGGCTGAGTGAGTTTAGCCTTCAGGAGGAGCGAAAAGTGTCCGTTTCATTCAGAACACAAGACACAAGAAGAGTTTACTTGCAAAACATAAGGTGCAAAATTTTAATTTTTCTCGATCACATTGTTTTTGTGATCGTCAGGAGCCAAAATTGATCACCAGACCAAGCTCAATATTTTAAGATTGAACATTAGTCTTGGAGAGTCTGCTCTGTATTTTTTACTGCACAAGAGGTGTGATCAACGGGCATAGTTCAAATGCCTCTGTACGCAATTGGACAGTCCTTCAACGTAGCAGTGACAGCAGCATCAACAGGTTGCTGCGCTGCTGCGCAGGTGGATAAGCCAGTCTGTGATTGGTCCCTGCAAAATTGTAACGGTAGCAGGATAGATAAACGTACAGGTTTCCAGCCTGAGCTGCAGGGCAAATCGCCGGCAGATCGGGCTGGGTTTACCCAGTCTACAGCCCTACCAGAAATTGATTGATTAATTTGCAACATTGCCAACAATGGCCTTGTGCACTCAGCGATATCAAAAGGAAGACAAACCATGAAATAAATGGTATGGCAAAATCTCTCAGAGTATATTGTGTCATATTGTCCAACCCTAGAATCAAGCATACCAAAATCCCTGCACAAAATTAGCCACAAATCTGTTCAAATCCATGTGACAAAACATTTTGCCAGTGTTTGTTTAAAAAAAAAAAAAAAAACTAAATTCCAATATTGTCACAACACTACAACACACACACACACACACACACACACACACACACACACACACACACACACTACCTGATCTTTTCCCCCAGACAGTAGCTGTCCACCATCAGGGCTGAACGCCAGACAGGTGACCCCCCCACTGTGGCCCCTCAGGAACCCACGAGGCTCGACGGCGGAGTCTAGCGCCAGATCGCTCAACAACCACAGAACAATGGTGAAGTCATCTGAATCAAAGAGAAATACAGAGGGGGAATAATCAAACAGGTATGAGAAGAAAGAGGGATGTGCACTCCATGAATATCAACCAAGGACCGAGCTGGAAATAAGTATTTTACTTTAGCATGGCATCCTTGGGATTACTGTTTTATCGTCTTGATCCAGAAATAAACCAACCAATAGAAAAGGGTTATTAAATGCTACTATATTTTGGAAGGATTGATTCTAAATACAAGTGAAGATGGGAAAAAACATGTTGAAAGGTGGGAAATGTTTATTAGAACTGAAGGCTGGTAGGAAGGTTTGTATTTAATAAGGAGGACCGACCAATTGCAATTTCTGGCTGTTTGTCTTATTTCTTTATGGAAATTATTGTTTTTGTTTTGTGCCCTTTCTTCTGTCACTCTGACTACTCCGAAAGATCACGGAGTTTATCGAAAAAATTGAGTTGTCAATAAGGAAGGAAGCTCAAGCACCTTATCATTTTTTTTGTTTGTATTTATTCATTTGCCATTCTTTTTTTCAATATTTGTTTTCTTTTGAGGTGTGTGGTTGTTAAATTGAAGCTAAGACCTGATCTGTCATTTATTTGTTCTGTTGTTTGTGTTTGTGGAATGTATTTTTTTGGGGAAGGGGAAAAAGAAGAAAGAAAGAGAGATGTTTAAGAAAAGGAGAGCGCACCTCCTACCTGAGAAATATATTATGTTACAGTTTTTCCTCTATGTTGATTTGACCGTATCAGAAATAGGGCTGCATTGTTAGGGTGCATGTCGGAGAATAGCGCGGTCACTCGGCAGAAAAAGGGAGAAAGAGACGCCGTCAGGATGAAAAGCCAGTTGAGATTGTGTGTGTACGTCCTTAACAACTGTAAGTTGTATAACTTATGTTGTCAGTTCATTGTTTGTATTCTTCACCTGCTAGCTAAATTGCACATGGCGCTTGATTCGATATAATAGCGATTGCTCACGTTTGTATTTGAGGTGCATTATTTACATGCTGAAGTAGTTACACTGCATTAAGATAATGTAATTAATAGTGGGTTTATTGTTATTTGCTACAGAATGCTTAGCCTATACGTCAAAATCAAAGTTGGCCTATATAGCAACTCAAAAAATACAGTTCAATCACAACTGAAAATATGCCTCATTGTGTGTGAATAGAGGTGAATAAATATATTTGTTTGCAGCGAAGTCTCAGTTCCGTTTCATGGGGGGGGTGAGTGGTGGAGGTTGGAGTGTTCGGACCTGCCCTCACTGCTAAAAAGAAATGCTAAAGGAAACACTGATGCTACCGTGGAAACCATTAGAACAGTAAAATGTCATTTTACTGTTCTAATGGTAAAATGACATTTTTGTATAACCCTAGGTCATGTTTGTACTTTACACTAACCTGACGCCGTCGCCAGGTATGTGGAGTTTTGCGCTAAAGCCAGGATGGTGCCCGCTTGCACACCAAACGTTCCAGACATTTCCAGGCATCCCAGCAGTCCCTCCTCTCCTGCCTTTCTCTTCCAGACCCTCACGCATTTGTCACTCCCTCCAGACAACAGCAGCCCAGGTTCGCTCTGCTCTGCGTCCAAAACCACCCACAGCAGGCTCAGGATGGACACATCAAGTGTGGAGTCCCAGATCTTCTCACCTATGATTAAAAAAAAAAAAAAAAAAAGGTATCCTTAGACATTAAGGGCCTTAACGGCTGAAAAAAAAACATGGCATGTTATAATGACTTAATAGCCAAGAAGATTTTAAAGACCTTTTAACCATTACCCTGTTAAGTGCCTTAGATTCCTTCAACCTTTGAAAAAAAATGTTATTGTCCGTTCTATTTAATTATTTTTTTAAATGCACATTATTTTCATTTTGTGCAATATGTAAACAGGGTGGAGGGAGATAGTGTAAGGATAGAAATATAGAGTAGATTATGTATGTATGTCTTTTAATTCAATATAATCATCAATATTTATGTTTTGTCTATCTATCTATCTATCTATCTATCTATCTATCTATCTATCTATCTATCTATAAGTAAGTAATATTTATTTTTATAGCCCCCTTCAAAAACAGATGTCTTAAAGTACTTCACAATAAAAGACCCAAGCAAGACAGAAAATACAGACACACTATAAGTGTAAGAAATTAAAGTAATACAATAAAAAAAAAAGGAGGAAAGCTGAATTTTTTATGTTGCTTAATAATTATGTGACTGTAACTATATAGAACAAAAAAACAATTGTTTCACAACCAGGTTGTATGATAGGAGTTAAGGATTTGAAGCCACTGAGGGGTCCTCTGCAGATCTGTATTTCTTCTGTCAGGTTGGTGTCTTTCACTAATTCAATCTAATCAATATGATTTGGTTTTTTTGTTTACATTCCTAGCACAAATAACACACCTGAGTCGAGACTGAAGAGTTTGAATCCTTCACCATGGTAGCCCACAGCAGCATAGTCTCCATTAACAGCCACACAGAGAGCAGCATGCTCAGATGTTACGGACTTCATTTTCTTCAATGGAGGCTCCTGCTCGCACTAAAAGACCAAATGAGAACATTGATTTTGGATAGAAAATTCTGCGCTATTTAAAAAAAATAAATTAAAAAAAAGTCCTTCCTTTTTCAATAAATGGCAGCTTTTGGATGGATCTTTTGTTTTTTTTCCAACCATGCCATAACTGTTCCTTTACACACAGAATATACAGTATGGCATGAAAGATAGGCAACATGAAGTTAAACAAGTTAATACACAAGATAAATGAGGTGCTCACTTCTTCGCTTTTTAATGCAGTGACCGACCGTCCAAGTCCTCCTGACCAGAGCTGGAGCTGTTATACAGAAGGACATTGAAAAAGCAAGCTATTTATCTCAAAATGTGTGACAATGTTCTGAGCCTCAGTGCTCTAAGTCTTTTTTTGTGACTGTGTTTTCGGAAACAAAACAAATGGAAAAGTTCCAAATCATCATTTGTTTGTAGTTTGTTTTTTGGTTAAATAGTTACTAATGTCAGCCAAGTAGTGGAGTAAATATATTATGACAATCCTGCAGCCCTGGCTCCCAGAGTCAAGTTCCATTTCTCTGATGTACAGGCAGTGATGCCTCACCGTGTGATCAGAGCCGGCGCTCAGCAGCATGGCCCCTTCATCCAAGAAGGTGAGGGCCTCCGTGGCTCCGCAGTGAGCCTGGAAACAAGCCACACAGGTGGAGGTGGGCACCGACCACACCCTGACCTCCCCAGACACTGACCCGGAGCACAGCATGGAGGAGGAGTGGGAGAAGGCGACACTGCGCACGGAGCGCTGGTGACCGCGCAGCGACTGAGGGAGCAGACAGAGGAGAAACAATGGTTGTATTTTAAAAAAATATTATATTCTTTTTTAGTGTAGACGAAAATATCCTCTTTCCTGTTGATGGAGTAAGTTCCTATTATTTTACCTGATTCACAAACTTTTACTGTCTCATGATTTTATTATGTTTGTATGCCTTTTCATTAGCTTAGTGTTAGAACAAAGTATATCACTTTCGTCACTGTGAGACCTTTTGTTTAGAGCCCAGGTTGAATCCAACAGAATCTTAACTCCCACCTTAAAGGTGCTGTAGGTAGGATTGTGAAGATCCAGGACTTAGCCAAAAAATGTGAACATCGACAACTTCTCAGTCCCTCCCCCCTTTTCGCTAAAGCCCAAAACGGTCTCCTAAGCCCCTCCCCCCACAAGGGATAATGAATGTGTGTGTATGTGCAGTGATTGACACGCAGTTAGACACACCCCCCTCCCCCGGCCCTGATTGGTGCATCTGAACAGGGAGCTGTGGAGTTTTGCAAATTGCACTACAGGCTCTGGTGGTGCCAGGGGAGACAGTTTTTTTTTTTATTACCTGCTTCATGTAGTTCTACTGGAACATAGGGTCAGTTTCAGCAATATATGACAGAACGTTAGTTTTATAAGGCTTACTGCACCTTTAAGTTGAAGTAGTAAGCATTAAACTCAGTATGCAACTATCTTTACAGCTCACCGTTAGTGTTTTGTTCTGAAGCCAGTTCCACACGATCACGTTCCCATTCCAGCATCCAGCAGCCAGCAGGTGACCCTCAGGGTCAAAGGTCACACAGTTCAAAGGGCTGGAGCTGGGCAGGGCCGCGACCTCATTACCTTTAGTAGAGGACCACACCTGAAATAGCAGAAAAACATTCAGCAGAATTAAGGACGCTTACGTTAAGAGATATAATAATTATATATATAATATAATTTCACAGCGGTAATCTCTGTTTTAGATATTCAGATAAGGGCAACACAATATATCGTCTTTTCGTTTTTTATCATCGTCGACGCAATATTAACTGGAGCAATAAACATCACAAAAAGATGCAACACATCGCAAAAAACAGATTGTTTTGTGTTAGTTGAAAGAAAATATCAGCAGAAAACTGCACTTTAAAATGTAACGGTCAGTCATTTTTTAGTGGTGCCTTTTATATTCAATTCCATGTTTAATTTGTAAATAAAAAAATGTTTTATTGAAAATAGTGTTTTATTTCCTTTTATTTGTTTTAAATTCAACAAGCAATTTGTTTTAGCAGAATACTGAAAGCAGCAGAACGGAGTACACTTCAATATCAGTTATTTATCGCAAGTATTATCGTTATCGCGATATTCAACAATGTTATGGCATAGCACATATTTTCCTCATATCGTGCAGCCCTTATTCAGATTAGCTGCAACAAAGTGGCTTCTAGTCTTCCTGGGACACACATGAAATAAACAGCGGTCTCAAATCACACAGAATACATGGAACCAAAAAGGCAGAATAAAGAAACACTAACACAAAAAACAAGCAACTGATTTTGCCAACAAAAGTTGAATGTGATTAGTTTGAGACTAACTTTCAGCATGAAGTCCAGAGACACTGTTGCAAGGTGCTTCCTGTCTGCAGTGATATCACTGGCTGTTATTATATTAGTGTGGCCCTGAATAAGAGTAGTCCTGCAAGAAGAAGAAAAACCAGTCAGTTAATTCAAACATCAGTAGCCTGAGCTATATTATAACCCCCAGATTCATACAGTCGGAGGTATTTTGTCAATTTTCCTTCAGATTCTCCTCTCACCTGCAGCCATTCCCGATGTCCCAGATCTCTATTCGTCCATCAAAGGAGGTGGTAGCAAGACGTCCATCCTTAAGAAATACACAGCTGGATATGCCGTCACAGCTGCTCACCAGCGATTTTACTTCCTGTGTACAGCCAGGAGAGAGTTGATATTAGACAGCTTTGTTGCCTTTTTTTTTTCTCAGCGTGTGTGACAACTGAACAGTAATTCTTTTCAGACTTACAACATGACACATTTACAATTAGTGTGTTTACATGCAATCAATTTCTGCAGGAATCAGATTTTTTTAAACATCACGTACATGAAACCTGGTTTCCATAATCGGGGTAGAGAAAGATTGGTAGATTTTACCAGCTAGATTTCAGAGTATCACTGTGACAGCAGCATGCCATCTGATTACTGAGATGCTGCAATGACACATGGATTTTACTACAGGTAATTACAGTGCTTGTGAACGTGATGTTCTATGCACAAGACGTTAGGTTGTCTTGGGTACATGTTTATGTAAGGAATGTGAGCTGAAAATGAATGATGTGTAAACATGTAAAGTCTACAACTGGTTAGTTTGGATCAACAGAAGAACTTCCAGGATAAAGCCTTTTCCCCTCACCTTCCGCTCTCTGTGTGTTGCCGTTCTCAAAATCCCTCCGCTACGGGAAACATCAATAACCTTCGAGCTACCAAGCTACACGCTGAAAATGGCAAGTTTTGAAGAAGGTTTGGATCGTGCAACAAGGCAGGCCTGCTTGGTTCTTTCGGTGAATGATTGTAAAGATTTACAAAGAATAGGTTTACGGCATTTCCTCTCTAACTGGGACGTTTTGGGACCGGTTGGTGGGATTGCTGTGGACGAAGTACACGTGGCGATACACTGGTAAGAGGAAATAAGGTGTAACCATGTAAGCAGCTAATTTAAATAGCTCATGTTATTGTATTGTGTGAACAGTTAACTTCATTTAATATTGTATGTGCCGTTTGATTTTGCGGGGTGCAAATGTTCCACCAAAACAAGTTCCTTCCCGAGACTATTTTGCAGAGTCACCGTCACTGCGTCTGGAGCTTAGCGATTGTGATTGGTTTAAAGAAATGCTAACAACCCAGAGCGTTTTTTTCTCCTATACCAGAATGTATCTGTGGTGTAGCCAGTGTAGGACACTAACAATCAGTCAAGATTGCTACTCACTGGCCAAATAGAAACTATCAACACAAAACAAACCAGTCAAAGATGTGTGACATGATGAAAAAGTGACACGATGAATAAGACACAACGAAGGGAGGCTAAAAAGTACATTTCTACCGGAAAATGGGTTTGTACCTGTCCGGTCTGAGTGTTGATGAAATGCAGCATTCCCTGTCCAGTGCCGACCACCATCAGCTCTCCGTCCGAGCTCACAACCACACAGGTGGGTTCAGAGGAGAAGGTGGACACCAGCTCACTGCCATGAAACACACCAGACCATTGAGACATTCCTAGATATCAATAACAAATTAAACCCTAAACTTATAAGGCTAAAAAGACAAAAATATATTCAAGCTGAATATGTTACATTTGAATGAAAACAAAAAGAAGCTGATGGTTTAAAAAGGAATAAAGCTTTCAAAATTCATACTCAGCGATAAATAGTAGAATCTCTTTTATATCCAAACTAAATTGGTATTGTAACTGGAATTGACTTAACCTAATTGATATCAAATCAGAAATGTAATCAAATCAGGACCTTGTGAATCAGAATCAAATTGATTTGGGAAATCCCTGAGGATACCCAGCGCTACTTCTAACCACCTTGCAGACAACCCGCTTACCTGGTCTCCTGAAGAATCTGACTGTCATTGTTTAGCCACTCAACTACTCGGGCACCTCCCTTTCCCATCAGGCCTTGTGCCCAGGTGTGAGCAGAGGTCTCTGGAGGCTCGTTGAGGGCTTGCTGAAGGAAAAGAGGCGGCCAGGAGGAGAGCAGGGGGCTGTGACGCCGCAGGAAACTCCGGCAGTCGTCTAGATGACCCTGGAAGCCAACTGAGAGCGCAAAGAGAAACTAGTAAGGAATAAAACACACTTATATGTGTAAATTATGTATTGTTTTAAGCACTTACATGACGGTGCAGACTTAAGCTCGTTATCTACAGGAAAGGCAAAATTTACATTAGGATTTTCTGTTTAGCCATCATTTTTCAAGGGGAGGTTTACAGAGTAAAACCATCCTTGCAAACATTTCAAAGGATTAAATGGAGAACCTTCTAAAAAGCAGCCAAACTATCAAAAGGCGTTACCACATTCATCATACAGTGTCGTCATGCATGCTCACCATACAAGCTGTAGGTCTCCAGGAGGGGGTGCAGGAGGCCGTGGCGCACATTAGCATACAAGAAGTAGTAGCTGGAGAGCAGGGAGTGAAGCGCCTCCAGCTGGCCACTTTGAATCTGACCAAAACCAAATGAAGGCAGTTAAAATCAACCGTAAAGGTCACAATGAATGGCTGGAGCAAGTTGCCACTAGTCTATCGTCAGTCTGTCGTTTCTGTACAGTCTTGTTCCTTTGACTTTTTGCACCCAATCAAATGTTTCATGGTCACGATTCATCGCATAGCCGGTTGGCTCGGTTCCAGGCTTAAAACTCTTTATATAGGCATTTAATGAAACATCAATGGAGATATCCAAACTTTTCTGGAACCAGTCTGTACATCAAAGCGCCTGTGTTGTATTGTGGGTGGTGATGGAAGATGACTAACCAGGCTGGAAGGCAGCTGCAGTACAGAGTCGGCCTCACAGTTAAGGAAGGTATCTGTGCCCTGCGGGTCGGCTAGGGCCCACAGGTGAGCTGAAGAAAAGAGACCGTAGAGTGATATGAGACTAATTAAAATATACAGTAACTAATACTTACTTTTACTGCATTAAAACAGACTGCGTGTAGGCTACTTTACCTGCCAGTACGAGGTGAGCTCTGGTTCTGTCACTTTCTGTTGGCAGGAGTACGTCTTCGAAGGCCCTCTTCACCTCCGGGTTGGTTAGAGACAGCAGGTCGTCAGTGTCGTGGCAATGAGACGGACCAATCAGACTGCAGATAAGATCCATATAGGTTTAATATCTCTTCCTCCTTTAGGACTATTATCACAACATCAGTATACTGTATCTCGACAGACCAAATGTGTATTCCCTCTAACATGGAGGAAATCTAAAAGCACACAGTCAATAAAAATCAGTGAAATGGTGATCAAATATTTATGATTAAGTTTCTTCAATTTAAGTGAAAAGGGCAAAAGGTGTTAAATAAAAAAAACTAACATTACTGTAAATTATAGTCATGGAGAGTAAAGATATGGGCGCAAGAATACTTTTGAGTTTTGCACGACTTTTAACTAACATCGGATTCAGACCTTTGTAAGCTCTGCACTATACGGGTGAAAGTTGCCATGGGAATGCGTCCTTTGGGCTTCCTGGACAGTTGCAGTACTTCCTGCCATGTGACCTGTCCGTCCCGTGAGGACAAGTCATTGCATGTGTTCAGCATAGAGTACAAGTCTCTCTCCCTCAGGCCTGTCGATGAAGCCAAAGACAGTTAAGGAAATCAACGCTTTGGTTATAATATCCCTTTAAATTGAATAGCATTTGCTATAAATTAAAAAAAAAACATGGTCATCTTACCAGTGGTGCTGACAGTGAGAGCTGCCAGAGCCCGGCGGAGTCCCAGCATTCCTCTGTACTGGGAACAGACTCTGTCCAGGCTGTACTGCACCAACTGGCTCAGAGACTGAGGCAAGCCCTGGAGGCTCTCCTTCAACTGAGACACAGAGACAAAGTACGTTAAGTTAAAGCAACTCAACTGGTAGTGGGGTAGTTTACCGTTTCCACTGATCTGGAATCTGTCATAACATAAAAAAACGTCTGCTTGTAGGAAGAGATCACAGTCATAACCAATAACTGTGGATTAAAACTAAATAAAATATGTACCGTGCTATATATTGCAAACATGTACTGTACGTTCATAAATCAATTGATAGCCCTATAGGTCATACCAGCCACAGTAATAGTTGTACAGTAGAATGCATATAATTCACACAACAGTACAGGGAATTCAGTAAAAAGTTAGGAATAAAATACATCCAAAATCATTGCGGGTATATACACACATAAAAACAAATTAAAGAGTGGTACAAGGGTAAAAACAGAAGATAGAGGAAGTCATAATAATGGTCCATAATGTTTTGAAAAAAGAAATGTTTTGAGTTTTGATTTAAAAGTGTTGATAGAGCTGGCTTCTCTGACATATAACGGAAGGTTATTCCAGAGGCGTGGTGCTCGATAAGAAAAGGCACGGTGGCCTGCAGATATCTTTTTGACCCTAGGAATTTCTAAAAGATTGGTACCCAGGGAGCGGAGTGGTCGTGCGGGGGTATAGGGTTTAAACTGTTTGGCTAGGTAAAAGGGTGCAAGGCCATTCAGCGATTTGTAGGTTAAAAGAAGGATTTTAAAATCTGCTCTTGCCTGTATGGGTAGCCAGTGGAGTGAAAGTAAGACAGGAGTTATGTGGTCATATCTCCTGGTCCTTGTCAATATACACACAGTTGTATCTATTTAGTGAGTTGAATGAGTAAGAGTAGGAGGTTAAGGAATGGGAGAGGTTTGGGGAAGGGCTCTTGTTAGGTTTATGTTTTTAAAGATGTCGGTTTGTTTTTTTTGTTTTAATTCGGTATTTTTATACCAAATGTTCTACATACAGATTAATGATCGTAATCATACTTTCACTTTCCCACAAAAATGAGCACTGATTCAACAATGTCACTGTCCGTTCAATAATCTTTGGCCTCAATTAAAAACACTCTAAGAAAAAACAAACAATAAATGAACGGCAATGTCAGTCTGCCAGTGTGTAGCTTGGTCTGCACACCACTTCACACATGAAATTGGCTCCCTACGTCTCTAGAGGAATCATTCTGTTGACTGTGGTGATCCTCTGGCCTTTTCTTCTTCAACTATTAGATTGATTGTTGTGAAATTGGGTTCGCACATTCATGGTCCAGAGAGGAAAACTTTGACCCCCTCCCACCCGGCCTTTCATTTAGCTCCATCATCAGGTCACCATTTCATTCTGTCCTGTACTTTGGTTTATAATCCAATACCTGTTAACCTATTGGCATTCCATCAGCCTCAGCTGCAATTTGTGTGTAGCGCTAATGAGCAAATGTTAACGTGCCAACACACCACACCTGCTATTACATGATCGTACCGTCATTATCATTATGAGCATGTTAGCATGCTGATGTGAGCATTTAGCTCAGTCTCAGAGAGCTGCAAGCAAATCTGGTTTTAATATTGGCATTAACGTTTTCTGTTATCAGCTTCTTTACCTGTGTTACATATTGTAAGGTTTCATGTAAGCATCCACCCTATACACTACATAGCATTGCTACATCCAACACCGGAAATACAACCAGTAAATAACATTGTGGAGGTGGCTAAAAATATATATAAATATTTAACCTTATCAAAAGAGGCAAAGTTCCTCAGGTCTTCACAGGCCAGGTGCAGGTAGAGAGGACTGGATGCTCCCTTCTTCATTATCAGCGCCTGGAGCTGGATGAGCAGACACAGCATAGTTTGAGGGTTAGATTAGCATTAGATTAAAGAGTGTAGGGCAAACACTTGAGTATCAATTGCAGCCTCAAGCATATGAGCAACGTTTGGAGACGCACAACTGTCAGAGTTCACAAAATTGTGTGATGTCTACAGTGTAAAACACATGAGAAGAACCTGGTTGTTGAATGCAGAGTCACTGAGTTTCTTCCCGAAGGTGTCCAGGCCCTTCTGAACTATCTCCCGCCGGTCCGGCATGGTAAGCTGTCCCAGTGAAAACAGGACAGTGCCTTTTCTCTTGGCCAGGGTTTGTAACAGCGCTGCTTTGGTTGGGATGCTCACTACCAAACAAACACCCTGAAAAAGAAAAAGAGAATCTGAGTTTTATTGTAGCACACAAACGCCTAAAAAGTCAACCAATGTAGACAATACATTTTTGTCCTGCATCCTAACCATGTTTGGTTTTGTTACCTTGTCAACTTGGAAATATTAGAATGTCTCTGCTCTTGACACTGTACACATGTCAGATTAATTATGATGACGAGATTTTAAAAGCATTTCTCGGTTAAAAAAAAAGAAAAAAAGAGCTGTAACAAAATTCAGGCCTATCCATGTGAACTCAGTAAAAAGACATTTCTTCAAACTGCTGTAACATCGATCTTTATAAGTTGAAATAAACACATTTGAGTTATGATTATGCAGATTTAGGCAGCTGTGGGTCAGGAGGTAGAGCGGGTCATCCAATAACCACGAGGTTGACGGTTCGATCCCAGGCTCCTTCTGTCCGCTTGTCAAAGTGTCCCTGAGCAAGACACTGAACCCCAAGTTGCTTCAGATCTCAGGCCAGCCCCTTGCATGGCAGCTCCGCCACCGTCGGTGTATAATGGGTGAAGGAGAAGCACATTGTAATGACCTGGATCCATGTATCGATTAAATTATCCACGATCCAATACTATCGATACATACCGTCTGTAAGATGCCCCTTTAGATTCCCACTTCTTATTTATTCTTATTATTAAAAAGAACAGTTTGTTTTGAATGGAGGTAAATGCTTGGAGGAGCTCAGCTACAAAACTGACAAATCATAATTAAGTTGGTTTTTCAAAGTTTATATAAATGTAAATGTTAAATTGGTAAATTATATTGTCACATATCAATCACAGGCCCCTGAATTGAATCAATCATATTGTGAGAGACATTAAGATATCAGCAAATATCATATCGTTGTCTGAAGAATCAATATACGTAATATTGTACTATTGAATATGTATTGTGATAAAACTTGTGATTTACACCACTACGTACCACCTCACCAGAATATGTGAAAGTTTTCCTTCTGTGACTGACCTTTGGAAGCTGCTGTGGGATCCAATCAGAGCTCAGCTGACCTCTTCCATCTCGGACAAGATCCACCCCATCGACGAGCAGCACCAGAGGTTTAGTCTTCTTTATGTCACTCAAATTGGAGTGAAATTCTGACAGCAAATCTCTGATAAAAAAAATTAAAACGGAAACGTTATATTGTCTATGCCAACGTTAATGCATAGACAATATGACATACCTGTAAACTATTTTAAAAAGGACAGTTTTAAATCTAGCTACTTGTTAGAACGGGGAAGAGGTGATTCCTCCTCAGTGTCCTTCAGCTTCCTCAACCACTGAACGAGGCATCGAAGCAGGTTTCCTACAGAGCGTGCTGATTGGCTGGCAGCTGTAGAGTAGGAGATGACATCACAGACAAGGTTTTTCTTGGACTTCACTCCAGCTCTGAGGGTGTCTGCTAGAGCAGCCTGTGTGGAGAGAGACAAGTTTGAAGTAAATATTTCTCATGTTGCCTGTCTATTAGGTACACCGAGCTAAAACTAATTTAACAATTTAACACAAAGAGTAAGACACCAAATGGGTTTGGTTTCTAACCCATACTGTTCATTCTGCCCCCAGGGAACCATTGTCTCCTTTATGCATGTTGTGTGGGAATGTCCAGGGGTATCTAGTTTGTGGAGTGAGGTGATCGGTACTATTGCCGATTTAACAGGGGTTCAGTTCCCAATGGATCCTGCTGTGCATCTCTTAAACGATGATTCCCGTCTTGGTCTTCTTGAGAAAACTCATTATGTTTAGCTAGCAGGCTTAACTGCAGCTAAGAAAATAGTAGTCCAGCGCTCAAATCTCTAGAATATCGCTAGTGTTCATTGGCTCGGGTCATTTTTGGACATTTTCTTAACTAGAATTGTCATCAGCCAGAATAAATGATGCTCAGCCACAGGGGTGGAGATGGATGGGGAAGAGGGTTTGATATCGAAATGTGTTGAGAAACTTGAAATGTAAGAATGTATTTTCTTGTAGGACAATAAAAAATAAAATAAATAAAAAAATAATAATAACTTGGACTCTAAGTGATGATTATCGAGCATATCAGTGTTTCTCCTACACTTGGAGATACAAGCAAGCCGTCAGAGATCTGAGCGTATATATATGTAATGAACAGGTTAGAATCCCTGATAGAAAAATATGGTAGAATATCATTCCTTTAAGAAATTTACCATGAAGACAGTTTTGCCCTCTCCAGGTCCTCCCTCCACCACCATCATCCCCCCTTTGGCCTGGGCCTGCTCCACTATCTCCACAGCCCCAGACAGCAGCTTGGCCCTGCCGAAGAACTGCCTCTGCAGCGCCCCCTGGTGCACCTGCTGCTCCATCACATCGGACACAGCCTCTGCCTCGGCATCCTCCTGTCACACGGAGAGAAATGAGGAGTTTATTTACCATCTACTGAACGGTAGCTGTGTTGACAAATGTCCCAGGATACCTCTTTAGTTTGAAATCTGTTATTTTCCTCAAACTGATGTCCACCATCCCGTTGAAAACCTCTTCCTTTTTGGCTTGTTAACTTCTGTTCAAGTTTCCCTCGTTCATGTGTTGAACGCAACCTTGAGGAGCCATGAAGTAGACACGCTGGGAGCAGGAAAATCTATTCATAGCGCCTTATTTTATTCATTAATCAATATCCATATTTGGCACCAGCGTATCGATTCTCTTATCGCACGAAGGACAACGATAGAGTGCTCTATGGAAATTTAGTCCCACCCCTATTAGACATAACTAATAATAATCCAATAACATAATAATATAAAACTGACAGGGGTCATTATGCATATTAAAGCTTTAGTGCATAGTTTCTGTCGCCCGCATTAGGAATTCTAAGTAATGACAACAACACTGTCGGCACGTCCACATGATACAAGCCTTCTGTGACCGTGCACCGTGAGTTTCTGTGCGGGAAAGTCACCGGGCGACAATCTTCTGAACATAGCTATACTGAGTGTTGTGTGGAGCTGATAGGCTTAATTAGCTTTGTAGCAACTCATTTGGCAATGGCTTGAATGGAACGGACGTTCAATAATATCAAAAAGTTACGCACTAAAGCTTTAAGTACTTTTGATACTTTAAGCGTAATTGGTTGCTAATATTGTTATAACTTTACTTTGGTAAATACTTGTAAAGTACTTCTTTTTTTTTTACAGTGTGGTATCGTTACTTTTACTTAAGTAAGTTATTAGATTACTTCTTCCACCACTGGTTTCACATAGCTTAGTTTGCTTAATGTTCGGAAAGTGTAATTGATTAAATGGTCTGAGTGACTAACTTCTACAAACTGCTTTACTACAGCCGTCCACAGGTCTTCCAGCACAGCCTTGCCAAAGTCCTCCAGGTTTTTCAGATAGGGTTTCCCTCCCACAACACCGCCCCACTCACACGAGTAACTAGGACAGAGAAACAGACAAGTAGACTTAGCTTAGGCACTTCAAATTATGATTTAGTGGTTTCGTTACAGAATGCGACTATCGGTTCATCAAAAGATATTGTATATTATATTGTATCTTTACCAGTTAATACTAAAAACACAAACAAAAAATATTACTTTTAAAATAAAAGAGTACTCACTTTTCAGTGACTTTGACTCCACTGGCCCGGATGTTTCTCTTCAGAGAGGCCATTTTACACTCAGCCTCCTTTGATTCAGCAACAAAGTCAGATTTCCACGCCACAGGAACTAATCTGAAAACATTGGAGCAAAATTAAATTATAACATAAAATACTTGATTGTAATAATTGTTTTTTAAGCCAAGTACAGCCTGACCAGCGCAAAACAATACAGGTACAATACAGCACTGGCAGTGATAGCTTTACTAAACAACAACCTTGTAACTGAAAAACATTTAAAGGTCCCATGACATGGTGCTCTTTCATTTCTAGCTACTGGGTGACCATAGGCAGGCTGGGGGAACTCATATTAATGTTAAAAAAACTCATAAAGTGAAATTTTCATGCCATGGGACCTTTAAATGCTACGTTTCAAATGTTTAGAATCCATCACTAAGATCATTCATTATTATAGTATAATTATTTTCAGAATAATGCATGACATATTTTTAAAGATTATTTTTTGGGGCTTTTCCCTTTATTATGTAGTGGCAGTTGATGGACATGAAAGGGGGAGAGAGATGGGGGATGACATGCAGCAAAGGGCAGCAGTTCGGATTTGAACCTGCGCCGCTGCAGGACATAGCCAACATGGGGCGAACGCTCTTACTGGATGAGCTAGAGGCCCCATGATATATTTTAAATTCGCATTTTGCAAAAATCTCACATACCCAAAAGTACCCACATACCCAGGGTGTACACGTACCTAGGGGTATGTGTACCCCCATTTGAGAAACACTGGTCTAGGGGCTATGTAAGTACCGTAAAAGGGTCAATCTACAGTCAACTGCACAACAGGCTACAACATGTTACCCATGGTTGGCCTGGCGTCACTCAGAAAACAATCGACCAATCAGAAGAGAGGACCATGACTATTAGTAAGACAGGCCAAAATCGACCTGTTCTTAGCAGAGCTTCTGAGAGGGGGGGGCTGTAAAACTATATTGAGATGGTTTTTGGTAATTAAAACCACAAATATATCTTCTTAAGGATATTAAAACTTCAAATAAAACTCCAGAAAGGTGCAACATATGTGAGCTTTAAACATTACAAAGAGAAAAGTTAGACAAATGTGTGAATGTGAACATGGATTATATACTTGGTGATGTTTGGATCTCTGAAGTAGCCGAGCATTCGGTGTTGTACTGTGTCAGGGTAAAGAGCCTGGAACTGACGGATCTCCATCTCGGTGATGGACAGGCCTGCTGGGGCCGACACCAGCTGCACACAGAGAAATAAATCATGCATTCTTTCATTATTTTAGAGAATATCTTAGCTTGATATTCAAATGTGAATACAGACACTCTCATCCTCTTTTACATGAAAGTATAAAAGGTAGTTTGATTGTTTTTTCATATAATCACCAACATATACAATATCGCAATGGTTACTTCATCAGTTGCTGACATTGATAGGTCATGCGAGACTAACATTCTAGCTTCAAATAATGATCTTCAGTTACTAGTTCAAGTACAAAACCTTTTTTGCTACCTTTATTTCAGGATAGTTATTCATTTCAACCGATCTCTGATGCGACAAGTGACTTGTTTCACAACACATTTCAGCGACAGAGACTTGCATTAGGAGACTTATAGTCAACAAATTTAAATCCCATAAGTCCAGTCAATTTCATTTAATTTACCACCAACACACCTACAACACACAATTGGCAAAACAGTTAATTTCATGCTCAAAATCACACAATGTAAACTAAAACTCCAAAACTAATCAACTACATACAATAATTCACTAACACAATACACTATGTCTACCAAAACAATGTAATCATGTCTCAAAATCAAATAATTCTTCCAAAACACTAACACATGTTCTCTCCCAACAGGAACATTTAGTCAATCATAGCGCAATGTCATACAAAACACTATCATCCCATGGAATTACAGAAACTGCATTATTTTATGTGTCAGGTCTGCCCTTATATAACAGACAGTGGTGATTGTATTGATCATAGATTGTGTGTTTTGCACTGCAGTTTCTCTTGAAGCCTCTCTAAATGTTTGTTTTGTTGGGTTTAGTAAATGCATGCATATTTTTTTTTAAGATTACTTTTTGGGCTTTTCTGCCTTTATTTGACAGGACAGCTAGTTGAGAAAGGGGAGAGAGAGAGAGAGGGGGAAGATATGCAGGAAAATGTCACAAGTCAGATTTGAACCCTGGACCTCTGCGTCGAGGCATAAACCTCCAAGTATATGTGCGCCTGCTCTACCACTGATCAACCCGGCCACCATTCTTTTCTTTTGCTGCAGAGATTCAATACAAAAAATGAATGACCCATCTCAGACTAGCTTTATAGAATGTATGGTTTATGAAAAAAAAGGAGACAGAGACAGAATTGTCCTGGTACTCCTCTTCCTCTCCCTCGTGAAGGCATTTTTCTTATTTTCTGTGTTCATCTACAGTATATTGTTCAAATAGGTCCTCTTTTACTCTACTACCATATGATCATGCGATTAAAAGAACCTCAACACAGTGTGTTTCCTAGAAGGGAATCAGCTGTGATCGATCTATTTGCATAACTTCAATCAGCTGTTTCTCAATAAATGCATGTATAAAATCCATGGGATATATCTGAGTTTCAATTTACAATATGATCAGCTGTTCACTTTGACTTTAGCCTATAAGTTAGGTTTAGAACATGTTATCTGTTCTGACATACAGTGTGAAAGCATTTGGAAATTTGGCAATAAAGATCCATTGTTTTGGTTTTGGTGGAGCTTGTGTGTAAAAGAAGTTCAAGCATTTTAAATGTGTGTCAACTGTATGCATTAAATGTCAAAGCAACAAGACGTGTTAATTGTATAGCCTACACAGACGGATGTTGTGCTAACTATGTTAAGAGTTTAGGAAAGTTGTTAAAAAGTATTGAAAAAAGTGTAATAGCGATCGTAAAAAACTGTAATTAAATTTAATATTCTTTTCTTATGTCAACCTAAGATAATCTTATTTTCTATGTTTGATTATATTCACTTAACTTGTTCCATTTTATTTAAAGATGTGAAGAATCAAATTTAAGGCTGTTAGCTATCATAAAGGTATAATAATAAAAATAACCCTCATGGGAAGATAGTGCAGTATGAGGAGTTCTCTTTGAATAGTTTTCTGAGAATTTAAGTGAGCAAATTTGAATCCCAATCTCAATAAACCAGGTTCTTGCACAGAATAAAGCACCAGTACTTCATTTATATATTTACTAGAGCTGCACAATATATATACTTTTTTTTTTTTATCGTCATCCGATATCAACTGGCGCAATAAACGCATGGCGAAAGGCTGCTCGAAATACACTCAGATTTTTTGTGTGTGTTGAAACACACAGAAACTGTCGGGCGCCCGGGTAGCTCAGTTGGTAGAGTGTGCACACATATGTAAAGGTTTACCCCTCGACGCAGCGCCCGCAAGTTCGACTCCGACCTGCGGCCCTTTGCTGCCCTCTCTCTCCCCTTTCATGTCTTCAGCTGTCCTGTCAAATATAAAGGACTGAAGTGGCCAAAACATATTCTAAAAAAATAAATAAAATGTAACTGGTGCCTTTTATATTCAATACAATGTTCTGTTTTGTTCAATAAAAGTTTGTTGTATTTTGGAAGAATACTGCAAGCAGCAGAACAGCAGAACTGAGTATTATCGTTATCGTGATATTCAACAACATTATAGCATATTTTCCACATATCGTGCAGCCCTAATATTTATACTGAGCGTATTTGTGTGCAGAGTTTTAATTTGATGTGATAATACCAGGTCTTACCCAGCTGTGCTGCGGCAGGTCAGGCAGGACAGGCTTGGGAGGCACCAGGCCGTACCTCTCCCCCAGGATGCCTACCATCATCTGGCTGCGACACACCTCTGACAGGCACAGCTCGGTGGCCCGGCCCGACTCCTCCTCCGTCACGCCCCAACGCAGCTCTACCTCCTGCAGGTATAGGCAGTGGGGCGCGGCACGACGCCGGAGCTCTGGGAACACGCTCTGCACCAAGATGTCGCGCTCGGCGTGCATGTCTCTGAAGGTGGAGGAGATAAACACACGAACGCCTCGCCACCTGACGACAGAGAAAGGTGTCTGTGTTAAAGGAAATGTCTCCAGGCCTTCAATGTTAAGCAGAAAGCTGTTCAGATTTGCTTCTTTGCCACAAAATAAAAGTTACCTTAAGTTGGGGCTGGCTAGTATCGGGACGACATTGTTTGTGGTCTGAGGGCCTTTAGCTCCCTCTGGTGGTGGGACGTTGTACAGTTTGTCTAAATGCTCAACATGGTTCAGCAGCCTGGATGATCCTCGTTCTGCCACAAACCTGGTCACATAGTTTAAGAAATAGTTAAAGGTCCCATATCATGCTAATTTTCAGGTTCATGCTTGTATTTTGAGTTTCTTCTAGAACATGTTTACAAGCTTTAATGTTCAAAAAACAATTTTTTCTCAAACCGTCTGTCTGAATATAGCTGCATCTCTATCACTCTGTTTGAAACGCTCAGTTTTAGTGCCTGTCTCTTTAAGCCCCCTCCCCGTCTGCTCTGATTGGTCAGTGTTTCCAGGTTTTCTCTATCTGCACCGGCACGATCTACCTATTTATAGTATAGCTGTGACATCAAAACCGTAAAGAAGTTTAAAGGCAGAGTTTCTGAATATGGGCTCTGTGCATTTCTCTGTGGATTGAACGTCTTGATACTTTCACAGTATTTATATTGCACCTCAACCTGCTTTATAAAAAAAAAAAAAGACATGTATATCTATATACTATAAACATCAACACTTATGTGCTTTCTGGCGAGAGTTAGATCAGAACATCATACCACTCTCATGTCTGTTGAAATATAGCCAGCAGCCGGTTAGCTTAGCTTAACATAATGACTGTAAACGGCAAACAGCTAATCTGGCTCTGTCAAAAGTTAAAACAAATTTACCTATCAGCACCTCTAAAGTTTACTAATTTTGTGTACTCCGTATATAAACTGAAATGTACAAATAACAATTAGCTGTTTGGCTGGGGGATTATGGCCCCATTCCAACATGGTTTTAAAATCGAATCTGAGTGATCGTATCACAAGTGGACAGCTCTAGGTACGTGTGTTCCCACCTGGCAGTAGAATGTGTCTCCCTTAAATTCTGTGCCAGACTATTTCTTGACAAGGACCAATGACTTCCTGGTCATTTTCACACTTGTGTTTTTGTACAGAGCAAACAAACAAGATAACATGTTAACTAGTGAGCTTTAGAGGTGCTGGTAGGTGCATTTAGTTACCTTCAAACTGAGCCAGGCTAGCTGTTTACAGTCTTTGTACTAAGCTAAGCTAACCAGCTGCTGGCTCCAGCTAAATATTTAACAGGCAGATACAAGACTGATATTGATCCTATTAAGTTCCTATCATAATCAAAAAGCCAACAGTTTGCTTTAAAGTGCCATTGGACTTAACATTTCTTACATTTATATAAATCCTCTAATTCAGTTTTTTGGATAGAAGTGAGCAACCAGACATTTTACCTCAGTATTTGCTCACTGAAGCCGTACAGCTTCACATAGTTCCTGTCAGGGATGAACTCGTCTGGCGTACTGCAAGTAGAAAATACATCAAGAAATTAAAGTTAGAAACGGGAAGAAACAGAAAGCAGCAGAAAGCTAAATGGTAGTGAATTCCGTTTCAGGCAGTACAAACAACAAATATTAAAAATGACCCGTCTATGCTAATAGAAAGTTGCAAGAAAAACAGAGAGGACATGGTTAATTTAGAGCATTACCTCTGTGACAAGAAGATTTTAACAATGAGGGCTTTGTTGTTTACGTCCTTCTGGTAGCTGTTGACGGCCCACTCCACTTCACTATGGACCCAGGAGTCAGCTACCAGGATGATGTTGTCGACCTGAAATGCATAAGCATGCCAGGTCAAGGATCACGAGGACACAGTACTGTCTAAAGCAGCGGCCTTTGACTTTTTATTGACAAAACGTGTCATCGATGTAAACTACCTGAAACTTTTTAGGATTTTTTTTTTAGGACTTACAGTTCCAGTCCAAATTAAGACACCTTGGAGCAGTATTTTAGAACTGCATATTAATACGCAGATGCATGCCATCTAGAGGAAGGGAAAGTACTGTAAAAGCTGCTGCAATTGTGACATGTGTGCCCCCTGCAGGCAAATAATATTCAGGCATGAAAATGGGTCAGGGGTGGAAAGGGTGAGAAGGATATTACCCCTCTGGGGGGGTCCAGGGGCATGCTCCCCCAGTAGAACATTTTAAATGTTCCATATTCAATCTGATGCATTTTGAGATGCATTTTTTGCCAACCAACAGTGTAATATTTTAATATGCACTCATTAAAGTTAATTTGACTGGCAAAACAGTTAGTCTTTTTTTAACAGTTAGCTAAAAGACTTCTGACATTACAGAAGTCTTTTAACACATATAAGTCATAATTTTTAAAAACTAAAAAGTTTTGGATCAATTTTTATTTCTTCCAACCATATGTTAAATTAAGAGTCAATGTGGGTTTACATATTGCAATAATAATATATAATATTAAAACTAAACTTTACTACCATGGCCAGGTCATCATCAAAAAAGCGAATTAGTACATTCATGATTTTGTCCATGTTGATATTAGCTGCTTTATTTACATTTATTAAAAACGTTGCATTGTTTATCTTTTCATAAAGCTAGACGTCTAAACTCTGGGACAAGGCCGTTATGTTTAAATACCTGCCATGCTGATTCCAAACAGACCGCTTTGTCAAGGCAGTTTGGGTTTCAGATAGCTTTTACACATTGGCCATTGTTAATGACAAATCATGTTCCGCTATGAACGTGCACACACATGGTTTGTATAACGGTCGGTCAGTGAAGGAACAGTCGCAGTCTTAACGGTAGCGGCCGTTGCCGGTAACATACTCGTATGACAGAGTGCACGGTCCGAAGCTTAGTGACTAGCATCTAATGACTAGCAAGCACTTTCTTGCCCCTCTTAAACATTTTCTCATTGAATCTACACGATTCACGTAGGTCACCTATTTTGGTTTCAAAACGGCGAATTTCGCTGAAAGTTGAGTGATTTTCATGTCTGAATATTATAACTCAGGTGTGTCTTTATTTATTTGAAAGGTCCTATGACATGGTGCCCTTTGGATGCTTTTATATAGGCCTTATTGCTCCCCTAATACTGTATCTGAAGTATTTTTCCTAAAATTCAGCCTTGGTGCAGAATTACAGCCACTAGAGCCGGTCCCACAATGAGCTTTCCTTAGGATGTGCCATTTCTGTGTCTGTCGCCATTGCCAATTTGCTCGTTTGAAAGCCATGATGTCTCTCTCTCATGAGTGGGGAAAATTATGACCTCATAAGGAGAAGATTCCAGATCGGCCCATCTGAGCTTTCATTTTCTCAAAGGCAGAGCAGGATACCGAGGGCTTGGTCTACACCTATCACCATTTCTAGCCACTGGGGGACCATAGGCAGGCTGGGGGAACTCACATTAATGTTAAAAAAAAAAACTCATAAAGTGAAATGTTCATGCCATGGGACCTTTAATATAGCTGCTGTTTGTGCCTGGTTACTCCTGGGAGGAGAGGGTACACCTGAGGGGGATCCAAACAATATCTTTTAATTATTAGAAATAACAGCAGAGGGTGGAGTTAGTTAAACTAACTGTACCACTGTCTGTGGTGCTAATATTTGAATATTTGTTGAAGTATCATTGAAATGACTTTAAAACCCTTTTTTTATTGACACAGGTGGTAGGAGTATTAACTGTAAAACCTAAAAAAAACACAAAGAGACCACAGCTAAAAATAAAATAAAATTGACTTTAACACTTATTGCCTGCAGGCGGCATAAGCAATCAAACTGTAGCAGCTATAACCTTCTTTGCCAGGGTGTGGCAACAGGGACACGTGTAAACTTCTGAACTTCAGCTGCCATTTTTTTTTCCTAATAGCTTTGTCTTTTGCGCACTCAGTTGTCTGATAAATGAGCATGACTGAGCTGCAGGACACTTCCATCAGGTGCTTCATATCTATTAACATTTTTTTAAAAGCTTTAACAACATCTCTACAACACCCCTTATACATCCTAGCTAACTAGCTAGCTAGCTGTCCCTTTCAGGCAACGTTCACCATAGAGTCTTTGAGGGGTTTAACATTCGTTGTGTTAGCATATATCATACAAAATAAGGACAGCATGATCTTTTTTTATTTTAAGATCCTGGGCCCTATCTCGCACCCAGCGCAATTGCCTTTGTACACCGACGCATGTATCATTCCTATTTTGCATTGAATGTATTTGCGCTCCCGGGGGCGGTTCAGCGAAAAGAGGAGGCGTGTTCCGGCGCAAACGTTATTGGTGCTATTTTGCAGTTTCAGAAAACAATTCCACCACTGACCAGGAAAAACCTGGTCTAAAGTCAGTAGCGCGTTATTCAGATGCTATTTTAGGGGCGCATGCTTGGCCATAATGTAGCGTGTGCACAATGCGCATACACTTCTCTCATATACACGGACGCAGCAGTTCCCATTTTTGCAAACCATACATAATTACATGGAAAAATATTACTGAAAATGCGCTTCAGGTGTTTGGATAGGTCAGGAGGCACTTTACAGTACAGTCCTCAAAAACTCGCAGCATTCTTTGTGGCTTGTTGTGATTTACACAACATTTCCATGAATCATGGAAGTGTTGATGACATAAATGAGGAAATATTAGAGGACTTAAGGAGACGTGATGTTGAACTACGGCGGGATCTGGTCCAGGAGTAATGCGCGATGTGCTCCTGATGGAGCGGGTGGACAGAGATGGAGTGGGGGGAAGAGGAAGGGGCACAACAGGTGCAGGTGGTGCGTTTGGAGGCCCACGCTCCATGGCTGCAGCAATCCTCTCCAGACTTGAGGAGATGCGCCCGAGAGGCCGCAGCAACATCGCCACCCGGCCAAGACAGGCATTTATTACTTTGCCGCAACCCGGACAGCTCCACTGGCGTGCGCCAGGCAAATCCGCCATCATAATAGCAATCCGCCATGGAACAAGCGCGCCTGCTCTTAAAGGGAATGTGAGATGACGCTCTGATTGGTTTATTGCCCAAACCACACCTAGCTACTTCAGACCAACCCATTTTAGATTTGCGTCGCGCGCAAGAGTCATTTATCCTGCCGTTATAATAGCAACAGCGCCCGAGATCCGCCCACAAAGCTACTTGCGTTTTGCGTTTCATACTTGCGTTTCAGATCGTTAAAATAGGGCCCCCAGTGTGTAACGTGTTTAGTTGTTCATTATCAAAATCTGTGCTTGAAATTTTACATTTGCATGAACTGGGGTAGACATAGAAATACGTTAGCCGGTAAGGGACATACAGGACATACTGCTCCGCCTTTCGCGTTTTCGCTGTCACATGATAAACTTACAGGTGCTGCTAATGCTGCTAATGGGTATCGTAGCTTCCCGGCCCCAGCAAGTTTGAAGAAGGAAACATGAAGGACCACACGTATTCAAAATCCAAATTCTTCTTCGACCAGAAAAATAAAAAGTATATTGAAAAGAGCAAGAGACCGGCTTTTTGAAGCGTGAAGGCTACCGTAGCTGTAATACGTACTTTGAACTGCGTGGTGCGAGAGAGTTGATTGCGATATATGATCTCAACGCTAGATGGGAGAAATTCCCACACATTGGACCTTTAACAGTACAAATCAACTCTATATGTACAAATAAACTAACCTTGTTTTTCTTGGAAAACATTGTTGAGAAGGTAATACAGTCCCAATCTTCACGGGACTTTTCGGATAGTGCCTGTGAAAAAAAAGGTTTTCATAAATGAACAGAAATTTCCTTCAGAAACACGTCCGTTATTTTCTGAAGTTAGAGGCTTTCTAAGTTTCTTTCTTAGATATGTGTCCCGTATACCGAAGTCTAAGTCCTTACTACACCTATCCTATCAAATAAAAGGCAAAAGGCCACCCAATAAAATCTTTTAAAAAGTACTTCTTTTCTGTTAACTCACTCTACATGGAAGCTAAAATGACATGATTCAAGTTAAAGTAGACAACATAAGAAGGATACCTCAGGAAAAAAAAGCCCTGACCTTTATTTGTTTCATCACAATCCTGACATTATCCAAAATAACATCAGACTTCAGCTTGACTTCTTCACGGGAATTCCAATCACAAATGCAGATCTGACTGTCCTCTGCGCTGCTGCCAATCATCAGAGAGAGCAAAACTGCCACCTCCATTGCCTAAGAGAATGTAAAAGCAGACGAGAGATAAATGATAAGTTAAAGGGGTGATAGAATGCAAAACTGATTTTACTTCATACTACATATAGTCATAGTTGAATAACGACAGTTTGGTGGGTAAATAGGACATACATAGAAGCTCAAAATCCCATTGACACCCCTTTACTATGAAAATCTCATATTTTGAAAATGCCGCTGAAAACGGGCGAATCTCAACAAAGCTGTAAGTTGACGTCAACCTCCCAAAAACCGGAACCTTTGTCAACCCATGGGTGTGTTAAGAGAACGGTCACGCCCCAACATTTACATAGGCTACACAACTGAGCTGTGATCAGGTAGTCTTCTGAATCTAGCTAGGTCACGCAGATGTCTGCTATTCCATTACAAAACTCACTTCTGAAACTTTTTTATGCGCAAAATCAACTATGTAAAGCTCAAATATGGGCCGCTTTACGAAAATGGATAGCTAACTGCAAATTCTGTCCGACTGTGTGTCGGAGTTCAACGCCGGTGCTGCCTGTGTTGCTGCCTCGCCGCCCGGCCTGCCTTCCTTCACAGACCCCGGCCTGCTATGAGGTACTTGGAGCTCCGTCACGACTGGCAGCCCACAGCACTCCATACCCGTGCAAAGTCACTGTCTCTTGGGCTAATGGACAACTAAATGCCCCTGCCCTGACAGAGCTCCAGGGCCTGCATCTCCCCTCTTCCTGCTAGCTAAATGCCCGGTGTATGTGAGTGAGAGCGCGGTCAGCGAGCTTGTTACGCCAGCAATCTCTTACCACAGGTTTCAGTTAATCTTTTAATGTGTGTAATTATCATGTGTTGAGTTATTTAAACAAACGATTGGGGAAATAAACGCCGCTTGTCCGCGAGTGTCATTGATAGAGCCTGCTGCTAGATGTAGCTCTATCAATGAGAGCTAGCTAGCCTCCTCTTAGAATTCCTCTGAAATTCACAAATATTCATTAACTTGAAATCGGACACCGTTGTTAGCTTTTGTTAGCTAGATGTTGTATACGTGGCGTGACGGAATTCAAACTGTAAATATACTCGAATTACGACCAAAAATGAAGCTAACTAGCCGCAATCTGTACACATAGGATTGAAGGGACAGTCGCAGCTAACGAAACCCTTACAGTTCACAAATATTCATTAACTCGAAATCGGACACCGTTGTTAGCTTTATAAAACATTTAGTTAGATGTTGTGTAAGTGCCGTGACGAAATTCAAACTGTAAATATACTCGAATTACGACCAAAAATGAAGCTAACTAGCCGCAGTCTGTACACATAGGATTGAAGGGACAGTCGCAGCTAACGAAACCCTTACAGTTCACAAATATTAATTAACTTGAAATCGGACACCGTTGTTAGCTATATAAGACATTTAGGTAGATGTTGTATAGCTAAGTGGCGTGACATGTGTGTAACATGTGGTAAGAGATTGCTGGTGTAACAAGCTCGCTGACCACGCTCTCACTATCACACAACGGGCCATTTAGCTAGCAGGAAGAGAGGAGTTGCAGGCCGTAGAGCTCTGTCAGGGCAGCGGCGTTTGGTAGCTAGTCCATTAGCCCAAACGGTGACTTTGCGCGGGTATGAGGTGCTGTGGGCTGCAGGCCGGGGTCTGTGGAGGAAGGCAGGCCGGGCGGCGAGGCAGCAACACAGGCAGCACCAGCCGCTGAACTCTGACACACAGTTTAACCAAATATGCAATTAGCCATCCATTTTCGTAAAACGGCACATTTTTGAGCTTTATATAGTTGATTTGTCGCATAAAAAAAGTCTCAGAAGTGAATTTGGTAACAAAACATTGCAATTTCTGGAATATGAGATTCTGTCGCGTCTCTAATGCGCGTGTATGGCGATTCGCTCAACCAATCAGCGCGCGTCTCTACGTGTGTGTACGGGGATAAGGCTCAACCAAGCAGCGCGCAGCTCATCTAAATATTCATGACCATACCATATTTGGAAGAAAAACTCTTTTTACAAATAGGGCCAAAACACGGGGATGCAATAAAATATCAACCAGGCCACTTTCAGCCCAACTAATGTTACATACCCCATTAGGAGACCATAAGGAACAGTGTGAAATACCCTATATAATTATTCTATCACCCCTTTAAAGAAAGTACAGTTGGAACAACACTAATCAGAGTTTTAAGCTGAGTCAAATAAGTCAGCCTTCCTTTGTTGCTAATCAGAAGAAAACTCACAGAAGGAGCAAGCTTGTCCTGCTCATTTTTCTTCTTCTTCTTCTTCCCCGTCCCGCTCTCTTCTTCTTCCTCTGTCTCCTCATCGTTGCTTTGCTCGGGGTCTGGTGGGAGGCAGAAGTCTTGTTTCTGATTCCAATCCTCATTAGTGTTCATCGTAGTGGGGAGCAGGATAATGGTGCGTCCAGGGAGGGGGGGCACGTTGTAGCGACAAGAGATCTGCACCGCCGTCTCCAGAGCGTTGCGGTAGCGGTCCAACAGAGCGACAGTGTACCGCCTCTGACTGGATGCACAGACACAGAAACAGAAACAGTTAGCAAGCAATCTAGCAAAGTTTATTCATATTGTACCTTTCACAGACACCAGTCACAAAGTGCTTCACAATCAAAGAAACAACATCTAATGCAGTCATGTAGTGTAGGCCTAAATAAAGCAAAGCAAATAAAATATTGAAGGAGACACACATTTAACACATTTACCACCCAAATGCCTGTCTGAACAGATGGGTTTTTAGTTGCTTTTTAAAAGAGCTCACAGAGTCTAACAACATACATACTTTTCTTTTTTTTTTATCCGTGCAGATGTCAAATTGTCCCTTTAACTGTTCTAACCAAACAGATTTTCCATCTGAGCGAAAAAATAATACTTGGCTGCATCTTTGGTGTGCAGCAGTTTTGTTGTGATGGTTTTGTGCTTCCCTAAAATCACTTGTCAGGCTGCAGTTCAGAGACATCTTTTACTACTTATTATTCGTTTTTTTAGTCACAGCAGCCATCACTACTCAAGCTAACTAACCAATTGTTTTGCTGTTTATTTTAAACTGCTGTCACTTCTCTCACTTCCTGTGCACTGGATAGAGATATATATATATATATATATATATATATATATATATATATATATATATATATATATATATATATATATATATATATATATATATATATATATATTTTTTTTTTTTTTTTTTTTTTTTTTTTTTTTCCCAGTGTTGCATCAGCCACAGACAACAAAAACAAAATTAAGTTTAAATTTAAAATGCAATACATTGGGACAGTATCAGAGAAATTAGCTGGAACTGAAAAGACGTGTTCATACTTGGCCTTCAGGAGCTGGTCCTTCTTGGCTCGGTAGAGTCGATAGATGAACGGCACTCCAAGCGTCACCCTCAGCCGGCTCCCCGGAGTCGTGTCCCAATCTAGACAATTGAGGCGCTTGCTTTTGGGAATCTTACTCAGGATGCCCTTCAGAATCTCTTTAACAGGGGGGACAGCTTGCTCTGATGCTGAGGCTAGAAAAGGAGGTACAGCATGTGTTCTTTGTTGCAGAATGTCAAGAGGTACGCTTAGGCCGCCTTCACATGATCTGCAGTAAAACTGCTCTGCGCTGGCCGTTCCATTGTTTTCCTATGGGGAGAGCCGCGTTGCCGCTGACCTTTCAAGGCGCAACCAATTCCAGAACGTATACATACGCTTCGCTTTGGCTCTTTAGCCCTAGCACGCCGTTTTACTGCGGATCATGTTTAGGCGGCATAATGCTTATATGTTAGTTTGTCTAAATTTATCTTGGTTAATATTGGGTTTGGTTTTATATTTAAAGCTGACCAATCATTTAGCATTATTCTGCATTTTTCATATCCTCAACAAATCCCATGAAAAGGACCAAAACTAACAAGGTGTTAGTCCATCTCTCAATAATTTCTGACTCACCTACCCTGACTAAGGGCACTTGTAGTAGGAATTCGTCCGAAAGACAGGCCCAAAATAAGGCCCTAAGGCCGGAGAAATCTGACTCCAATTACCTAATTCCCGCACATTCTTTAATCTGACAGCACGCACGGAGATGAGAAGGGTATGTATCGACTTGTCCAACTCGGGGGGGTTATGGTGAATAAGCTAAATTCCCAATAAGTCGGCGTGTTCCTTTAAGTCATAAATAATCATTAGTCGTAGCCAAATATTTGTTGACAATAAGAACAATGTAAAAGAGCACTTGCTTTTACAATACAATGCAGTTCTATTCATTTTGCATTATTGTTTTTTACCATTTAAATTTTTTAAATGTTATTCTTGTTTAATTCTCCTTTTTGTCATGATAGGACTCTCAGCCTTTTCCCAAATACACAGTAAGTGGAATGTGATACCGTGTCTTAAAAATGAAATAACTTAAAAGAGAAGTTTCTGTAATAGGACTTGAAGTCAAGAGGGTTTTGCAAAAAATGTTACCAAATATATTTGTCTTATTTCTAGTCAAAACATCTAATAAAACTTAATATAAGACAACAAGGACTTAACTAGTTATATTTCAGTAAGATGTAGGGACTTGTTTTTAGACGATGCGTTAAGTGAAAGAGTCTTGAAAAAAATCTTTTTATGAGTCAGATCTCAGATGAAAGAAGCTTTTTTTGACATCTCATACGGTTTATAAGCTGCTGTGTTATTTGTAAGATGGATCATCTTGGCTGAAGATCATCTTACTTCAATAAATCTTACCAAGTGTATTTTTCCATTTCTCAGATTTCTTTTTCACTTATTACAAGCATAAAACACCTGGATTCATTTTTTTTTTTTTTTACTTATTTTTTAAGTGGCCTATTTTCCAGTGTAGTGCCACTTGGTATATATATCTTACCCAAAGTGCTAAGCTCCATGATGACTTTGTAGGCAGCGAGAAATCTGATGGGAAACTGACGGCTCTGAATAACTGCTTTCTGTAAACAAATCCAAAACACAAAGTTACATAGATATCTTTAATTACAAAAGAAACATAACAACATGATGAACACAAAAATGTCTCTTTTCTCTAACCAAAGCCCAGTATACTAACTTTATTATAATCGTTACAATGAGGATGTAGTAGATGCTTCACCCTGCTGGATCTCACCTTATTGGTCAGTCTGCTAAGGATCTTCTTGTGATGAGCCTCACTGATGCCCTTAGTGATCATGTTCCTCAGGTTCCTCAGCATGGCCATGAATGGAAGAGACTTATTGTCTGCACAGTAGAGACATTATTCAGTTTGTGTCATCTTGGATAGGACTGGGTACTGAATTCAATACTTTTTAGGCACCAAACTAACTGGCTCTAAAGTATCGAGTATCGAAAAAATGCCTCGTCATTCAATGCCTAGTCTATATCCACGACGTTCCACTTCCGGGATGGATCCAGTGCCGCCTGAAATTCCGCTGGATGTACTTTCTTTTCGGCCAGATGTCCGTTTCCTTCCGCTTTGGCATTTTAAACTCTGGTTGATTAATGAGGACTATGGTTAACTGCTCCTCAGATCCCTGCAGGGAAAATCCAGACAGCTAGCTAGACTATCTGTCCGATCTGAGTTTTCTGTTGCACAACTAAAACTCTGGCTCTGTTCCGTGCTTACATCCACCCAAGATGACTGTGATTGGTTTAAAGAGATGCCAATAAACCAGAGCACGTTTTTCTCTTATCCCGGAATGCTGTGTGGACTAGCCAGACCCTCCTCCGCAGCACTGTGGAGGAAGGTCTGGCAATGCGAGACTATTCAATGCCCAATTTCAATACCTAGGGAGCAAATCTCATCAGAGTCAGTGAGCAAATAAGCACGCAGCAGGCTTCTACCAAGATCTAATAATGCTGCTGATTGCCTGTCAACATTACACATCGTAGAGACACGTACAGGAGCTGAAAATATTTGTGCTGTAATGTGTAATGTTGTAATATCTTTTTGTTTAATGGGTATAAAATTGGTATCAGTACTGGTATACAGTATGTGTGTGTTTTCAAATGTATACATGCATCTTTGGACTTATGTCCCATGTAAAGTGTGTTGGACTGGATTTGAATAAACATATTTAATAGTCGTGTACTCGAAAAATGCTGGATTGAGTCTCTGGACCAGATTGGACATAGCAGGTCAGTAAAGTCAGTACTTAGAAACAAAAGATGAAAGATTTTTGTGATGACTAAGAGAACTTTTTCCTATGACAGAACTCTTTCCTATAGTGATGCACTTGGAACTCGTGATACAGTAATTACACTCATCTTACAGCAAGCCTGTACATGCTGTACATCTGATAACAAGGCAGGGCTTTACTTCTTCTTTACTTTTAACAAGTGTGAGGAACTGGAGAAAAAAAAAGTGTTAAAATCCCCCTGGATTAATGGAACAGCTTGACATTTTGGAAACAGTTGTCTATCTATGTGTGTGTGTGTGTGTGTGTGTGTGTGTGTGTGTGTGTGTGTGTGTGTGTGTGTGTGTGTGTGTGTCTGTATGTCTGTGTGTCTTTGTGTGTGTGTGTATGTCTGTCTGTATGTCTGTGTGTCTTTTGTGTGTGTGTGTGTGTGTGTGTGTGTCTCTGTCTGTCTGTCTGTCTGTCTGTCTGTCTGTGTGTGCGTGCGGCAGACCTATGAGTTTCTCCCAGGTGGCGGCCTTGTTGCCCTCCAGGCTGAGCAGCCGTTCCCACGTCTCTGGCTCTTTGAGCTTCATTCTCTTCCCGGCTCTCTCCCTGTCCCATGCACCCTTTATTCCACTGTGGGTGAACGTCTTCAGATCAGCAGGATACCTGGGACCGACACAACCACAATCGCATTTTAAAAATGGAAGCAGGACAAGCCGAGTGGTACGACAAAGTTACTCTAGGAAAATGTCTTTGTAGGAGACGTTACAAATGTTTAAGATATTGTTCCACACTTAAAGTGTCCCCGTATCTGCGTATAACTACTTTATAATGCATTATAAACAATGTATTATAAGTTTATACACTGATTATAGATGATAAATGTGGAGAGTGGAGTTTAAGTAAACTGGAATTCTGGAATAAACTCACAGAGAGCAGATGGTTCATGGGCTCAGGGAAAAATACTTATTCATAACTAAGTTCAACCAACTGATAAAGTGAGACGAGTCCCATGTACTGTCGTAGCCTCTGCGGGAGTCACCAGTGTGTGAATGTGTGGCTTACTTTTTCCCCAGAATGGCCATAACGTGTTCAGCCGGTTCCTTAATATGAAGCCTCTTGATCATCTTCTTAATACTGAACTCACTCTGCTTTTTATCCACCACCGTCTTGCTGCGCTCTCCCTGCATCTGTGCACATACACAGACACACATAAACCAGGGTTACACATGAGACCAGTTTTCTTCAAAAACACCAAGAAGATGGGTCTTGATGTTAAGAATAATTCTCTTTTTTAAAATCACAATTTTTGCTAACTTCTTGCATACTATGCTAATTTCCTGTATTTTGGGTTTCAACTAGAATTTTCTTTTACATTCTTTAATGTTAAAAAAAACACTAACAACATTACTTTACCCATACAGCCTGTCTGAATGTCCCTGTAGTCCCCCTCTGTCTGAAACGCTCCATTTTAGCGCCTGTCTCTTTAAAAAAGCCCTGACACACCAACCCCCGTCGGACAGTGTGGCGAGGTCAGTAACTCGAGTCTGTTTGGTCAGCGTTTCCGGGTATTCTCCATCTGTGCACTCAGAGTCTCTGCAGCGTCATTGCAGCCGGGGAATGACTGAAACGGCACTGTAGCAGCATTTTCTACCTATATATAGTATAACTGTGTCTTCCCATTAGGGTTGGGTACCGAAACTTGGTGCCAATAGGGAACCGGTGCCGACGTAAACGGTAGTAACGAGACCGAATAAGAACGAAAGTTTCGGTGCCTCATTTCGGTGCTCAACTTAACACTACACCTGACAGCATGTAACGTTAGCCTACCTTTAGCTAGCAGCTGGATTAATCACGGTTAAAATGCTGACAGCTAACGTTAAACAGTGTAAAGTGTGACTGTACAGCGGGATGTAACAGTCTGCGCAGCAGCTGCCGTTGTCGCAATTCATACATATACAGTATGTTTATATGGTCGGAATTAAACAACACAGATTCACTTAAAACAGGTAGCCTCATGGTGCATTCACAGTAATTGTAAAATACCCTTTTCCCATCTGGGGTTCAACAGCAATTTACTGGTGAAATAAGTTATTGTTATAGTTATTACATTATTATTAAATCTTTAATTTTGACCATGGCCTTAGCAATAAACAAGTCACTGACTGTTGTTTACTACCCTTATTTTTTTTCTTCACTTTATTGAAAAGTACCGGTTCAGGCACCGGCACCGTTTTAAAAGTATCGATTTAGCACCGGAATCGAAAAAAAACCAAACGATACCCAACCCTACTTCCCATACACACAGCAGTCCTGACAGCTCGTTTAAAAGCACAGTTTCTGAATTTGGGCTGTGTGCATTTCTTTGATTGAGCGTCTTGATTATTATTTATATAGCACCTCAACCTGTTTTATATTAAATAAAGATAAGAACATCTCACTATAAACAATATGGCACCTTTAACAATCTGCACTAATCCCATATCTGCATACACAGCAGAGATGGATGAAACTAAAAGTGCCTACACCTTACTAATCCCCACTTCTAATATTACTGAGGGTGGTAGTGAAAAAACATTATTTAGTGACACTTTAGAAAAGTACTGCACATTGACTTACAAACTTCGTCAGAATAGATTCATCTGATCTGAGCAGGCCTGCCCACTGTTTCAGCTGCTGAGTATTCGGTTTCTGGAAATCACACATAGTGTACGTAGAAAAAATCATGAGTGATGAAGACAGTATATTTGAGTCAACTGTACTAAAATAGAAACCCTCAAAAAAAGTTTCATTCTATTTTCAGTGGAGATGGTTAAAAGTGTGTTGGCATCAACAAAGCACTAATACTGACAAACAGTTTTCTGTCTGTTATTACTGTAACAGCAGTGAAATATTAGAGACCAAAATATATGCTTCTGTACCTTGACTTCGCGCCTGTTGCGGCTGTGTTTACAGCGGTGTTTGCGTGTGTTGTATTTGGCCAGCTGATACTCATTGAACTGCTTAAACTTGTCAGCCATTGCCTTCTTCAGACACATTGGCAGGGAGCGACTGAAGCACTGGAAACAAGACAAAAAAATGTGTGAAAACTGGACAGAACTAACAGAACTGACACATCCAGATTCCATCACTGGCTAAGACTTACTGTACTATAGATTCGGACTACTTCCAGCCAATCGGAGGGCAGCTGTACAGCAGCACAGAAGTATCTGCGCACATGTGGCTTGGTGGAGGGCTGATTGGCAGCCAGAGCCAATAGGAAGTTGGCTGTGATGCGGATGTTCAACTCCTGTCGAGTATAAACTGCCACCTGAATAGTAAAAGAAAGAACAAGCACGCTGTGCATAAATTGATGGAAACTATTATAACTATTTTCTATCATGATTTATTTTTTCATGATCATGGCTCAATTAAGGTGCAGTAGGTAAGACTTATAAAACTAACTTTCTGTCATATTTGCTGAAACTGACTCTACGTTCCAGTAGAACTACATGAAGCAGGTCATTTAAAAAAAAAAAAAAAAAAAATCGGGCTCCTCTGGCACCACCTACAGCCTGAAGTGCAATTTGCAAAAATCCACCCCCTGTTCAGATGCACCAATCAGGGCCAGGGAGGGTGTGTCTAACACTGCTCATGCACATGCATTCATTCTCCCTTGTGGGGGGAGGGGCTTAGGAGACCGTTTTGGGCTTTAGCGGAAAGGGGGAAGGGACTGAGAAGTTGTCGATGTTCAAATTTTTTTGGCTAAGTCCTGGATCTTCGCAATCCTACCTATGGCACATTTAATCCACTAAAACTAATGTCACAGGATGGACATACCATGTTGGAAAATAACATGTTAAATGAAAATGTTCCTAGTCATCTAACTTCCTAACATTCCAGATATCAAAAGCAGACAGACAGAGAGACAGATAGATAGACAGCTTAACACCCAACAACGATGTTGGAGGCTCGGTGGCAATCCAGAAGCAAATCACATTTTAGTGGAGTTGCGCTAAACCAACTGAAACCTTTTTGGGACTACAGTGTATAAATTCAACAATAAGAGACATTATGGGAGCCAGCAGCCAGCAAAAAAGCACCAGTATAACAAAATCTTGGTGTAGAACTGATCCTCCAGGAAAAGAGTAATGGTTTAATATTGTTCATGAAATGTATTCACTGGAAAAATTGGCCTATCTTTTGATAGATAGACAAAAGTGGATGACTTACATGAAACAAGATAAATGTACCCTATGACGATTGTTTGCTCCTACTTATGTTGTATTTTTCCTACTGTCAAGTGTTCTTCTTTCCAAATTTGAAAACCCAATGTAAAATGAAAGTATGAAAAATGGTTTTGCTAGTCAGTGGATCTATTTAAGCATGTACAATATTGTCATAGTGTGATGTATCCCTTCTTTTTAAAGTATTTTAATAAGATATATTAAAATATTTCTATTTCTATATATTGTGATTTCTATGGTAACTCGTATTGCTATAACGCATTTTTTGACAACATGTTTCACCTGTTTTCTGGGTTGTTTTGCCTGATTGGTTGACCATGAAAACAACATGATGGAGTCCCAGTAGGGTTGAGGTTGAAACACACCACTTAGTTCAAATAAAAGTTCAGGAGCTACAATCCAGTTTGGCATACAAATAAAAAATGCCTTCAGATATATATCCCCACACAAACACACACATATCCACTAGGGCTGCCACCTCTTAGTCGATTAGTCGACTAATCGGTCATTTTGGTCTTAGTCGACTAAGATTTCTTTAGTCGATTAGTCATTTTTAATGCTTATTCATGCTTAATTACTTATTTCCAAGAAACTTCTGAGCACATTTATGGTAAACACAAACTTTAAAGTGATGCTTTTGCAGGATTAATTGTGGAGAAACTCAGTTTTACAGATGGTTAATTAACTACATTTATATTGTGCTTTTCTAGTCTTAACCAACTCTCAATTAAATCAACTAATCGATTAGTTGACAAAATCGTATAAGTGTTAGTCGACTAAGAATTTCTTTAGTCGAGGACAGCCCTAATATCCACACAGTCCTGCATACACACCTTGAGAAGAAACTGTGGGTCACAGACAGAAATGTCCTTCGCCAGGTTTATGATCTTAGTCCAAACACTGTCATCTGAGTCCCAGTCCTTCTGGCCTGGCACTGTGCTCTTATTGACCAGGGAGCAACACACCAAGTTCAGCAGGAGATACTGAGGAACAGACAGAAAGATAATTAAGTATGTTTTCACAACTCAGCGTTATAGTCACTTTAATCAACACATAGAACAAGCACACAGGAACATCGTTTGGGAGCACTGATGCAGAGAAATGCAAAGACAGCACCAAACAGAGACTATTTCTGTGACATACATATAAGGGGGTGCTGAATTATATAAAAACTAATCACGATTATTTTGGTCAATATTGAAATCACGATTATTCAACACGATCACTCATTGTCTTTTGGAAAGATTCTCCAATTACTGAACTTTAAAAAAACATTGAAACGGTTAAACAAATCAACAGTGAAAACACCTCGATCTGTGAATTTCCCCTAACACTGTTCCCATTTGAACTTTTTTTTTCTTCATTCAGAACCAAAGACAAAATAAGAGTTCACTTGAAAAACGTATGTGCCATTTTTCTCGATTACTCCATGATCATTAGGAACTGAAATCGTAATCCCGATCAACATTTGGATTAATTGCACAGCACTAATACATACAGTATGCAGTGCAAATATTTTCTCCGACCTTTTTATCTTTTAGCTCCTCTTCAATGTTTTCACTTCCTCTTTCAAGCTCAGCAAATTCCTCCTGTCTGATGACCATAGTTTGCTTGAGTTCTTGGTTGCCCGAGTCTGTTTCCAGGACAGGTAATTCCACATTTGCCCCAGCATCCTCCTCGCCTTCAAGCAAAACATCCTCTTTTTCATGATACTGCTGATGCAGAAGAAGTTACGTTAAAACAAGAATATTAAAATTAAGTAATAAGAGATTCATCAAATATGGTGTTTGTCAAATACTATAAATGAGACTGTATTAGCAGTCACGGTAATGTTTTCGTTTTCAGTTTGTGCAAAAAGAGAAATGATCAAAAAAGCTGTCATGTACCACACTTGTTTCTTCCAAATAGGACTGCATCATTTCAGATGTTTCCTCCCTGCCTTCGTCTACTCCATTGTCCCTCTGCTGTTCTCCACCCAGAGCATGATGGAGGAATGAAGGAGGAGGAGCAAAGCGACTCAGCAGAGCACTGCTGGCCAGGGATGTGTGGAGCAGAGAGGCGTTTGGGACAGTTGTAGAGGAGGTGAGGGAAAAGGACAGACCAGGTGATTGGCTGCTTAGGAGTTTGTTCTCGGTGCTGAGGAGAGAAGATGTGAGGGAAGGGGAGAAGGAAGAGGTGGAGAGAAGGGAGGATGATGTGGAAGACAGGCTGGAGGGCTGGAGAGAGGGGCAAGAAGGCTGTGCTGCAAAGGTTAAGAGTGGAGAGCAGGGCTGGGGCGTCAGTGTGGAGGTCTGAGCCAAGAACTTATTCTCCAGACTCGGAGGAGCGTAGTTGGAGAATAGACTCCTCCCACATGTGGCCTGATGCTGCTCTCCTTGGGCAACATTTGCCTTCTGTAAAGTTAACGCCCTCATCCCTGCAGAGAAACACATCAATCAGAGGGTCAAAGGCACAAACACAAAACCTTCATAATCTTACATGACAAGTATTGAGACAAGCAACTCAGCAGCATTCCTTCAACTGTTTGAACAAACATTGTACTACATTACGGGTGTGTTGCTCAATTGAAAGCATCCATAAAAGGGGACAAAGTCTAAATAAGTTATCAGCATAATAAGGCTTGACAGACTTTACACCGAGTTTCACTAGACACCAGGAGCACCTTAATGCATGGATAATGAGCAAAGATCAGCCAAATAAAATGAAAATAAGAAATCTCACACACAGCAGTAAAAGTTAGGTTCTGATCGAAGGCGGACAATGCGAAACCTTGCTGCAAACCAAAAGCTCAGCTCTAGGCCACATCAAAACGCTTTCCCTGGCAGAACATGTTTAAATAAATTAACAATCATTTTCAAGTTGTCCCAGGCTTTTGGTGTACATTTTCTTCAAGTTAGAAAAGTAGTATTTTACATCTATTAAATAAAAAATGCCACGTATAAACAACTGTGTAGAAAAGTCAAGCTTTTAACAATCAGAAAGAAAATCATATCACTACTACCTTATCAAGATCAGCCACTGGATTTAACTGCCATATGTTAACTAAACTGAGACATTATTATCCATTTGTCAAGATGTTTTCTAGTGAACTATGTTACTTCTTTGTAATGACTCAAGAGTTTACATTAACTAGCTAGCTAGGTGGTGATAAGCCATGAACGGCCAAATTAGAAGCAGAAAACTCACCGGAAAAACAATTTGATGTCCACGTACAGCGCGGATTCTGGACAAACGTGTCCTGTTGTGTTTAATTTTACCGTTTGATGTAATGTAGAGTTAGCATATATTTCTGAGCTATACGTCAATGGCATTGACATATATATCTTCTTCTTCTTCTTCTTTGAAATTTTACGGCAGCCGGCAGCCAATATGTTGCATTGCTGCCATCTACGGAACTAGCACCTTAATGCACTATATCCGATGATACAGTCCAGTATCTATTAAAAATTTGAAAAAACAACGTCTTCCCCTCCCACTTGATCCTAATTCTAAAATACTTTTCATTGACACTTCTTCCAAGCCAAGTCCTTGCAAATTTCTGAGTAGATCTTGTCTTTGATGGTCATAATTTCCACAAGAAATCAAAACATGTTGCACTGTCTCCGGATCCTGACATGAACATAAACCACTCTGGTGCTTACCTAAAATAAATAAAGTGCTATTCAGAAACGAGTGACCAATCCTCATTCTAGAAATAATAACCTCGTCCCTACGTCTACCCTCCCTTCTTGTACAACCATTAACTGAGTTAGTTACCTTACTAGAGATTGAGAAGAAATGCCTGCCTTTATGTTCTTGCTCCCAGAGCTGTTGCCATTTGAAAATTGTACCCTGCCACACAATACTTTTACCCTCCGCCTTGGATAGATTAATGGTGACCTCTATAGCCTCCTTTTGAGCAGCTGCCTTGGCCAACTTATCAGCCTTTTCATTTGAGGTAATACCTACATGAGCTGGGACCCAGACAAATGATATTTCTACCCCTCTCCTTGTCACATCTCTAATTGCCAGAAGAATATCATATACAAGATCTTGACGACTCTTTGATAACCCTTTCCCAATACTAATAATAGCTGACACAGAGTCACTAAATATCAACACTTTTTGGTTCTGAATCTGTTCAGTCCATCGCACTGCCATCAGAATTGCATACAACTCCACTGTAAACACACTTAGGAAATTTGAAGTTCTTTTACAAGCTTGAGCATTCCACCCCTGAACAACAAAAGCTGCTCCTGTAGCACCTGTTTCTTGATCCTTTGAACCATCAGTAAAAATTAGTATGTGTTCCTGATATCTATCCATTACATGACATTGGAATTCACGCACCAAATCCAAATCAGGATTTTCTGACTTAATCCCAAGCATTTCTAAATCAATCGTTGGTACCTCCAAATGCCATAAAGGAACTGATGGCCACAGTACTCCTGGACAGAAGGTCTTGTCATGTATAGACATTTCCTGTGCTACTGTCTCCCTTGACATATATATAATGGCAGGGATAACTTTTATCTCTAGTTCCTGGTTTATCAGAGCAGCTGCCTAACAGGCTACCCGGCTCATCGACTGTCTTGAGAGCGCTGATTGGTCAGCATTATTGTGTACTTTTTTACCGTAATAGCACATATATGGGTGCCTACTCTCAAATCAGCGAATACTAAGTCGAATAAAAGCGGAACTGCTTTAAAGGCAGAATTATATGTATATATATATATATATAAACAAACACAACAATTACTACATAAACTGGTACATATTGTTTGATGTTTAGATTACAAACTGCTCAGGTGACATAGTGACGCTACCGTAACTGTTCGTGTACGGCTCAAAAGAGGAAGCGAAAACGCTCTATTTCCGCTGCAGCAGCGAGAACGCACGGGCACGTCAAAAAAGAAAGGAAAATGTGGACAGTTAGGACAAACTGAGGCGAGAGAAGGAACATCGAGCAACATATATCATCTTTATTGAGCTCGGTTGCCAAGAAGTTGTTATTATTTAAAGTTAGCAGACAAACATTTGACAGTTTAAGGGTCGTTTCGAGGTTAACTTGCCCCCCTTGTTCTGTGGTGGTTCGCTTAGAGGAAGCAGCTCGGCTAGCCAGCTGAATTAGCTAGCTAGCTCGCTAGAGATGGGGACGAGAGCAAGTCGCCTACATGAAGACCCGGTTCCCCCTGCTTACGGAAAAGATGGCACAAAGCGGGATTCCTATAGGCGAACCCGCTGTACCAGGCCCACCAGTCTTATGGTCGACTTCTCGGGGAGCTTCGAGGACACGGAGGCCAACCAAAGCCGATCAGAGGAGGGCAGTGACTCGGACCTGGGGCAGCATGGGGCGAGCGCCGACGGCAGTCCCGCTGACCACCACAGCATCCCCTCTAGCATTAGTCAAGCGTCTCCCGCGGACGACAACAACAGCGAGGGGAAACCCGAGGAAGACGGGAATATAAGTCCGGAGCGTCCCGTGGTAGCGGAACACCAGTCCGGAGAGGAGACAGGCCGCACGCCCCACCGCACTTTTTCCGAGCGGCTGCCCGGGAATAGGCACTCCTCCGCCCGCAGCGTGGGCGCAAGATCCGCCCGGGTTCGAGGCACACACCAGCGGCCGGTTTCAGAGGCTTGGATCGGCCTTTACCGTGTTAACAACCGTCATGGTAGTAAGTTAACATATTCACACAGTACAGTAGTATTTTCTATACATGTATTTTTTTATTGTTATTTGTGGCGCATAAATAAAACGTGCCCTAATAAGTGTCTGTCTCCGTCAGTAATGCTTTGTGATTTACCTTGTTTTTAGATGTCAAAACGGCTCACATGCATGTATTACATAAAATTCATGGATGATGTTAGTTAGAGCTTGGCAATATCAGCTTAAATGAATTACTCAATACCTCAACATAAGAAAATGGGACGAAATTTGGACATTGACTGTTGTTTCGTCTGACAGCTGAGATTTAACTGAAGACATCAGTGGGTGACTGGTATAGAGAAAATAATAGTAATATGGATATGATGGTTAAGTAGGAGGTAGGGGTATTCATTGTAAACTTTACTTGGCCACGATAGTAAAATAAAGTCAGAGATACTCACTCCAGAACAGCCTTTAAGGCCAAGAAAGACAGTTTCAATAGTACACAAAGTCAAAGACCTTTAGTCTCATAGAACACTATTTAGTTTGCTTCAAAATATCTCCCAGTGCAGCCCTCGACTCTACCCAGTCAATAAATTAAAATGGATTATTTGGAGAATTTACATTCCTGAAGGGATAATCTCTTTTCCCGTGCTTGCATACTGACGAAAATCATCAGAGACCCTATTGTATTAAGCAGAGCTGTGGCGTAAACCTGGAAGTGGTGACATACATGCCCTTTCATATCACAAGGCCTGTTGACAGTGTTTGTCATTAGCAAATCCTGCGGCATGCGAGTTGAAAACTTGAAGTAACCAACCACCTTGTTGTTAAAGTGCAGTAAAAATGGGAACTTGAGTTTGCAGAGGAAGTGAAAATGCATACTTGGTCTGCATTAGATTAAACAATCGACTACACAAGAGATGGTGGTGGTGCATGACATTCAGAGCCAAAACACAACATTGTGGTGGGTTTTCCCAGGCCAGCCCTCTGGCGAGTGTAGGGAAATGGGTCACAACTTCAAATGCCCGCTCACTGTTGGCAACGGCTCTTACATGAAGGAGGGAAATGTAGGGCAGTTAGGCACACTGTCTGTCCCATCCACACATGGCTCTTGTGTTGGCTATCCCTTCAGCCCTATTCACTGTTTTGCACGGTACATGCAGTCAAATAAAGTTCCAAACTATTTAGGGTCAGGTCACGTCATTCACACTATCTCTGGGACGACAATGACTGATTGGGTTTCAGCCTGCTCTGTTGTTCGCCAAGTCAGCCTGTGTAATCTAGTCGTCCAAACATAGAACTTGTGCTCGACATGATGTGCACATCATCTATTTTTTATGTCCCGCTGTGACGCACAATGTGTCAATCTCAGCTATGTTGTTTCTCTGCTCTGTGCAGATATCCGCTGTCCTTTCTGCTCCAAGCCCTTCCCCGGGGGTCGGATCGAGGATCACCTGTTGAGCTGCCTCACGTCTCCTCCCCTACCATACAATAGTAAGTATCATATCACAGAAATGGCCTGACGCCTGTGCTTTTTAAAGGCTGGAAATACTTATTGTGTGTGTGTGTGTGTGTGTGTGTGTGTGTGTGTGTGTGTGTGTGTGTGTGTGTGTGTGTGTGTGTGTGTGTGTACAGCGGATGTGCTCAGTAAAGACAGCGGCGAGTGCTCCATCTGTTTGGAGGATCTGGTACAGGGAGAGACCATCGCCAGGCTGGCTTGCCTCTGCGTCTACCATAAGAGGTAACAAAGTTCAGTTGATGTATTTGCTGCTGTATGAAATACAGGCAGATACATATGCAAAGAGGAGCGTACCTAGGCAACCTGGGGTCTTTTTGTGAATGTACCTAAACTTTCATTTAAAAGCATAATTAGGACGGAAACGTCACTTTTAAGATTGACCGTACTCTCGTTTTGCGGTCAAATGGCCTTTTGAATGGGAGTGCTAGGGGCAGTACTATGATGGCATCAAAATAGCTATTTTTAAAACGCTAAGAAGGCTCGACACAACATGAAACTTTGCATTGAGAACGTTGTTTCCGTACACAGTAAGCAGTACACAGTACTGTTTGTGTACACAGGGTTTACTAAAAAAAAAAGGTTTTGAAGTTGGTTTTTCCGGTCGCTGCCATCTTGGCAGTCAAAAAGAGTTTTTGTGTACGGAAACAACGTTCTCAATGCTGGAGTTCATGTGTAGAGCCCCTGGTGATACTTGGAGCAAAGTCTCATGTTGTGTCGAGCCTTCTTAGCGTTTTAAAAATAGCTATTTTGATGCTATCATAGTAGTGCCCCTAGCAATCCCATTCAAAAGGCCATTTGACCGAAAATACGGTAAATCTTAAAGTGGCGCTTCCGTCCTAATTATGCTTTTTAAACGAAAGTTTGACCCGGGTACATTCACAAAAAGATCCTAGGTTGCATTTTGGCGAGAGTTACGATTTAAGAACAGGCGTTGTGCATATGGCAGGAAAAATGTGTTTGGCTATTTCCTGATCTGACAAAATGTGGTAACTGGGGTAAGGATTTTCAAAAATATGGAAGCAAAGGTTGTTATATACTAGTGCACATATCACTACACGTTTCTGATAACTAGAGACACACTTTCCTTTTCCATGATATGATGTTCTTAACAGCCACTGCTGAGTTAAGAATCATTATTTTGAACATGAGAGGAAGTAGATATCCCAAGTGCAGTGTAAGAGCCAAAAATCGGTTCACTTTATGTAACAAAAGAAAAGATGAACAGCTTGTACTTCTTTCCTCTAACGGTTTATTTTTAAAAGTTCCAAGTAAACCATATGAATATTTGCCAAATGGAGCTTTCACAACTGTGAAAATAACTGCATCATCATTACATTTTAATTAGACGTTGTCACAGATGTACCGCAAAGAGTTTCATAAGTTCTTCAAAACTTTGAGTAAAAAAATAAATCCTCATAAAGTTGTGCAAGTTATGCATGTTTCGGCCCATTTACTACTCTTTTTCCATTTTCAAAGCATGCTGTAATGTTCAACACTTTCGGGGTGTTTTCCAACTTTCAAGGAGTCATTGGTTTCCCATAATTTTGGAGATCGGACTTGCTCAGACTTGAAATTTACCAATCAGTCATAGTGAAGCTCCTGCCTGGTATTTTCTTCCCATCATTGTGTGTTCAAGCCGTTTTTAAGTGCCTGTTTATTTGAAAATGTACTCTCCACTGACACAATAAAAGTATGCCTGTTTAACTGGATAACCAGCAGAGAGAAAGTTGAAACCTAAACCAACTTTTATGTCAGATGAAGCACACACACGTATATCTTTTGTCTTGGTTATAGAGAACATAAGCTTTTGGTTTTGTGCCACAGTTTGTAGGTGTGGCTGCTAAGCTGTGTAAATTACATTCTGGTCACCCAGTAGAGCAACTGAGATGTGCCTGGAGTTTTAGAATGTTGAAAATGATCATACAGTACATGTTCCACACTTCACACAATAAAAGTTATTTTTAATAACCAAATTCATATATTAGTGTAGGGCTGCAACAAGCCCATTTTTGACTTTTTTTCTCGATTTAGTTGATTAATCATTTGGTCTATAAAATGTCAGGAAAAAGTTTAAAAAAGGGCATCACAATTTTTAAAGCTTGACATGTCTTCAAATTGCTTGTTTTGTTCGAACAACAGTCCAAAACCCAAACATACTCCTTTAACTATCACGCAAGAGAGAGAAAATGCAGGAAACTGTCACTAGACCCCTCACACCCTGCTTACCCCCTATTTGATCTGTTGCCCTCAGGGAGACGCTACAGGTCAATCAAATCACACACCATCAGGCTGACAAACAGCTTTTTTCCCTGGGCCATACGGACTGCCAATACTCATGGACACTCACTTTGTCCATGACTCTCATGGACACTTTGTCATAAGCCCTCACTCTACACTTTTTTTAATAACTACAGACATTTTTTACCTTTTTAGATTTTATGGATATTTATATTTAAATACATACGCAAATAATAAAAAAAAGTTTATATTATGTTAGTAGATACTATTTTAAATATTGTGCGCTGAGCCTATTCTTGTCCTTGTCTGGACATATGTCGTTCCTTGTTTTCTTGTTTTTTTTTTTTCTTTTGTGTGTGGTGCAAGGGTGGCTCTGTGAGAGCACCCTAAATTTCGTTGTACCTTTTACAGTGCAATGACAATAAAGGCTATTCTATTCTATTGAGAAGCCGCAACTAGTAACGTTTGGCGTCTTTTTTTGAGATCAATTTCATTTTATTTATAGTATCAAATCATAAAGATTATCTCAAGACACTTTACAGATAGAGTAGGTCTAGACCACACATTATCATTTACAAAGACCCAACAATTCCCCCAAGGGCAAGCATATATTAAAGTAGTTGCAAATGACCTACTGTTATTTACTCTGCGGATCAACCACTTAAGTGTAGACTAATGGTTTCAGCTCTATGTAAGTGACTGAGGCAAATCCAGTGAGTACTAGCCCACCAAACTTGTTGCATCTCATCTCTGGTCCCATTACAGTGCCAGAGAGCCCTTTTTTAGAACCCGCTGCAGTCATCACATTTAGTTTGGTTTCACACCGTAAGTGGATTAAGCCTCAGGAGACATCACATTCAAAACCTCACCATAGAGGTTCTGGCACATCAACATGCGGTAACCAAAATGACTGTCTTGGCCTCCCCATCCCTGTCTCTGTTCTTCCTCCCTGCAGCTGCATTGATTCCTGGTGCAAGGTGAAACCCTGCTGCCCTGAACATCCCTTCGATTGACACATTTACTCTGCACAATGACCAACCCGACTCAGGTATATATGTGTAAGACTCGCTAAATGACCAGAACGTGTAATTAGCAAATGTTTCAATACAAGTGCCAGTACCATATCTGAATGTTAGGTCATTGTTATCAAATGCTCCTTTTTAGATGGCTGACTTTGAGAAAACGCAACACTTTTTTATTTCATGTTTAAGAAATCTATAATGTCCGACCACAAGAACGTCTCCTGAATTGGTCATATTTGGATTGATATCGTGAACTATGTGTGAAGCCCAGTTCAGACCAAAGATACCCCACGAGACGAGTTGAAACTTGTTACTACTTGCAATGCGCCGGTCTGCAACGTTCTGAAAGCCGCCAGTTTACACCAATGCAACTAGACGAGACAGTGTATCATCTCCATAGCAACGACTCTCTGTACTTCTGATCTAGCTTCCAACTTTTCAGGCTTTTTTTGTAGCTGGATATATAATTAGTTAGCATTCCATTGACTGCCATTCATTTTGACGTCATTTTGACGTCACTTTGACAGCGAATAACTTCACATCTGAAGCGTTTAAAGACTCTATTTGTCCATTGTTTATTTCTAAAGAAACATGACAATGTATAAAAGGCTCCATTACCTGGCATCTCAAGTTATGGCTCCATAGCAGACGTTTTTGTAAAAATAGGCTAATGATTGTTTCATAATCACGCAACTTACTGTCGTACAATAGAGGAATTACTGTATAGTACAGGAGAAGCTCGCAGGCAGTTTCGACTTACATTAGCTGTTTAAGTTTAATTACTAGTGTTAACTAGCATTTTCGTTAGCAATAATTAGCCTGTGCCCGTGTTATCTCCTTGCATATACCTACGCTCTCCGTCTCTGCAAGATTCAGAATGATTAAGATTTCTCTTGGCACAGCTACCAGAAGACTTCCAACTTTACAGACCATCAGCCGGGTTGAGACGGGCCAGTTCAGGCTGCCGCAACTTTCTAAAACGATTTTGTCTCGCCGCAAATCTTTGCTCTAAACTGGGCTTAAGTTAGCAAGAGTGCAAACGTCAGTTTTCATTATTTGGTACATTTCAGTCTGTAATAAAAATTAGTATTGAGGCTCAAAGCCCAGCCCAATTTATTGTATATCTAATGTAAAAAAATCCTTCAGATGTGAACTGCACTGAGTCAAGATGCCCTTTAAAGGACAGTATTTTAATAAATATAAGATGCAGTTAAGGCCTCGAATCCATAGCAACAGGCATCACACATTCCCCCAAGGAAGTTTACACTGACACCAAAGTAGGGTGCAAAACACCTACCTAGACTATTTTTATATTTAAGTAAGGCAGCATTCATATGAAACGTATTGTGATGATCATATTGTTTTATCTTTTTACAAATTATCCGCTATCATCTATTTTATATATCCGGCCACAAAATGCAATATTGAAGTTTTTGTTCTATGTGCAGACAGACACATAATTGAACATCAGTTTAAATATTTTATGTGGTTTTGCATGCAGTTGCCATATCATCATATGATATATTATAGTGAAAAATAATATGAATGTGATAACCACATGAGTTCAACCATATTATCCAGCCCTGTTGCGGACTATGTTTTAATACAATCATTACAATATGCGTTACTTTGTCTAATGGTCACTCTGTCTTTTCCCACCCTTACAGGAGACTACACTGAATCCCAATAAAATCCCAATAAAAATGTGTAATTGAACAAACAAAAGTCCACAGTCCGTCTCCGACACAAACCTATATTTGAGCGGAGAACAGACGATCCTAAGAAGAAGCTCCAGTTAGCGACAACCGGCGCTCTCCATTTGGATCGGTCCATTTGAACTTGGTCTAGGCCATTTCAAGCCAAACTCCAACAGTAAAAACAGCCACCCTGTCTCGGGTCTAATCTCTGGTTGAGACCTTTGTTGGAACAAAAGTGGGGGAGGTTCCATTTCCATGTTAAGGACTTGGCTTGAATCCACAGAATATATATATATATATATATATATATATATATTAAAAAAAAAAAAAAAAGTCCAATAAGCAGTATCATCCCAGAACAATGGAACTCTCCCCAGAAAGATCTTGTATCTGGGGAGGAACACAAAAAAGTTAACTGTGACTCTGGATCCTCTCCTGTGTATTTTTATTTTTTTTTTCTCCCTCCAAATGGGATTGGTCATTTTATCAAGTATTTAGCAGAAAAAGTATTGTTCCATGTCATACATTGGATGAATGTTTTCGTTCCTCGGCTAATCCCAAATGAACCAACCTCACACCGAAAGCGTGAACCATAACCACATAAACGTTGCTTTATTTTGAACCGGCTGAAGGTTGAGGGCTTGTTTTTGCTGAACGGGGGCTGCCGTTACTAGGCGTTAACTTTTCTTTTTTTTTTTTTTTTTTTTTTTTACTATTACCTGTAAACATTTCAGGGAAAGTTTGGGGGCTAATTGTTTTTATTTTTTTTGAGTAGGTCGGTTTTTTTGTAGGTGGTTAGTTAGCGCTGAGTTTAACATGCTGCTACTTGCTTAGTGTTTAGGAACATTGTAGGTATTTCATAGGGCCATAGTAGCGCTGGTGTTGGCACCAATTTGAGCACTTTTGTCCTTCAAGGCTGATTTTTATTTTAATTTCTTTCACATGAGGTCTGGGATAAGGTTGTGTGTATGTTCATGATGACCAGAGACGTGTGTGTGTGTGTGTGTGTGTGTGTGTGTGTGTGTGTGTGTGTGTGTGTGTGTGTGTGTGTGTGTGTGTGTGTGTGTGTGTGTGTGTGTGTGTGTGTGTGTGTGTGTGTGTGTGTGTGTGTGTGTGTGTGTGTGTGTGTGTGTGTGTGTGTGTGTGTGTGTGTGTGTGTTTCACTGTAAGTTGCCAGAAGTCTGCTTGGTAAAGCGGGTTACCTTTTTTTTTTTTTTTTTTTTAATGCTAGTTTTTTACGCTGGCAAACATCCTGTTACACGTGGCATTGGTACGCAACGTGGCATTCTGTCCCACGAACTCCCTTCTCCCTCCTAATTTTCAAACTCTCTCTGGGGTGTAGTCCGGATTTTTTTCTTTTTTTTTTTTCTTTTTGGAGCGACGGTTTCGCCATCTGGTTACGTTAATGCCAGATCGAGGAGGGATAAAGGATTGAGGGATGGATTTTAGGGGGCATGTTTATACAAAGTGGCATCTGCCTCTCTCCCCAACACTGGAGGCTATGGACAGCTGATGGTTAATTATTACATAACTAGCCCCCACCCCTTTCCCTTTTTTTTTTTTTTTTTTTTTTTAAAAAGATATCTCATCACATTATGATCATAACTATTGCTAAATGTGTTAAATGGCTTCCCTTTGCCTTTTTTGTGTGTGTTGATTGCCTTTGCCTGGTGAAGGGTTTCTCGTGTGCAAGCAGGTATATGTAGTGTTATTTTTTTTGGGGGGGCTGAACTGAGGTGGAAGCCCAACATTTAAGCTGCTCAACAGATGCTGACTGATACAGGTTGTACACAGGCCAGGAGAAAGAACAAAAAACATGAATTGATTGCTTTCGCTGCCTGTTTCATGTGTTTAAATCTCTGTGCTCGCAAGTGGTATGGATCCGATTGGTGGTTAGCCCAGTGCACAGGTTTCCTACTGGCTAGTTTGTTCACCCCAGCCTCTCTTCCTTTCTTTTTCCTTGTCCCTGATGTTCTGCAGTCTGAGGTGCTACAACTTGTCCGGCCACTAGAGGGTAGCCCTGTGCATGTTTCTTATTTTTTGTATATCGAAAGAATAGAAAAATAACGCCAAAAGTCCGTCTGTGCATTTGGGGGCATTGTGTGAGCGAGTGCAGAAGACAAGGTGCATTGATCATTAGATGTTACATTTGTTGTGGTGATAAGTTATGATGTTGTTTACTTTGGCTGGGAGGGATGGGGGTGTTTGTGTGTGTGTGTGTTTGGGGGGGGGGTTTGGTGGTGGTGGTGATTGGGTTGTTGATCAAGATAATAGACAATCTAAAAACCCCACATTACTCTTTATTTACTTTCTTACCCCCCCTCTAAGCTGTGTGGTGCAATACCTCAATCTTTACCAATGCTTACTAAACACTCTGTGTTAACTAGCTCCTCTCCAACCAAGGACGCTTTTTTTTTTTATAAATGTCCCAAAATCCTTGGTCTCGGATCGCAGGGCACTGATCCTCCGACTGCCCTGTGCTTTGAGGTCAGTGTATAAGATGAGAATCTGCAGCCCCAAGATATGGACAATCTGCCTTTACTCTGGTATAAAAAACAAAAATTGAATTTTATTTATTAAATTGTAAATATGTAATGCAATTTAAGAAAATGGCTTGGTCTTTGTCTGTTCAATATACTGTTTCTAAGCTCCAATCTTTTGTATGTCTCAAATCGTTTTTATATGTATTTTTTACAATAAATATGTGTGAGAGATGTTGTGTGACCGTCTGTTTTGTGTGTTTTTAAGTGTCAATGATGTGTTTTGTGGTTGTTTGTCCTGTCCAGAAACAGGACACGCTGTCCTGAAGAATTGGAATTGCTGTATGATGAGAATATAAATTACACTTATCTAATCTTTTTAAACCAACTACTTTTTAAAAGAGTGGCACTTTGTCTTATTTAATAATTGACAAACTTCTGAAATCTTTTAAAGTAAACTAAGATACAGTTACAATTTAGCAAATATGGGCTTTAGGTCTGTAATTTATGATTATTTTCATTATTGATAAATCTGCAATTATTTTTTGAATTGTTTTGCCAAATATCAGAAAACTGAAAGACTTGCATAATTACCCAGAGCTAGTGATGGCGAACTGAAGCTCTCTGAACCAGTGAAGCCTTCAATCCAATTGTATCAAGAGAAGAGAAAAAAAAAAAAAAAGGCAGAGTACTCAAAGCTTCAGAACTCCATGAGGACATCTGGGGGTGGAAGTTACGGATAGCATCTCGTCACAAATTGTTTCACAGATATAGCCATGAATGTCTTTGAGTTGAAGATGAATACATTTGGAGTATGAATTCATAGATAAATGACATAAATAACTAAGCGTATTTGGGACCTTGTAAATGTAATTGTCTTCTCAACAAAAAACAAAGTTAGGATTTTGGTTGTGTCCTAATACATCAATTTGGGAGGGAAATGAATGAAGAACACATTGCACACACATTTCTGTGATTATATTGAGTATGTAGCCTAGAGCAGTGGTTCTCAAACTTTTTTCAATAGTGTACCCCCTGTGAAATATTCTCTGTGCCAAGTACCATTTTTTGGGGGGGAAAAAAGCCTGTATAAAGAGGTACATTACAGCGCTGTCTGATTGACTAAGCAACTTTGCAACTGAAAAACATTTAAATGCTACTTCAAATGCTTAAAATACATTACTAAATTAACTTACTATTATAGTATAATTTTTCAGGAAATTATGCATCACAGACACACACACACACACACACACACAAAGAGACAGAGAGAGAGAGACACACACACTTATTATGCATGACTGATATTTTTAAATTAACATATTCAAAAGAAATCTCCCGTACCCCCTGCAGTGCTCCAAAGTACCCCTAAGGGTATGCGTAACCCCATTTGAGAAACACTGGCCTAGAGCAACATTGTCTCCTCAGCCAAATAGGTGAGATAGGCAGAACAGAAGGTGTACGCTATAGGAGCAATCTAACAGTCTGACATGTAGTCTACTGCCAGTGTGGTGTTTATAGAAATAGTTTGAGTCAGTTGATTGGGGCAGGCTTTGACAGTGGCAAGGACATACTTTGGGACAGTGATGGTGCTTATGGACAATAACAGTGCTCGTGGACAGGTCAGGGGGATATTATTGTGCTTGGTGACAAATGTTTGTGGGAATTGACATCAAATGTCATTTTTATTCAGAATTTTATTCAACAATTTTTTCCACTGTTCCAGGGCTGAGCCTATTTCTACTCGCTATAAACTTTCTACTCTCTATGAACTCTCTACTCGCTATAATAATCTCTCTATATTCACTAACTCTCTTGACTCTGTTGACTCTCCTACTGCAACAACCCACAAATACGTGCCCTGTGTCGCACTATTCTTTCGCACTATTTGGTACATATTTTTACATAAAAATATGTACCAAAGTTGCCTGTTTGATTTGACTTATTACTTAACTTACTACTTTTTGATTTATTGGACCTTTAATGCACATTGATGTTGAAATATCAGCATGGTAACTTTCCATTGTAGTTGCATTTTAATACATTTTTAACTTTTAGTTGAAAAAATCTGAACACAAGGTCCACTCAGTGGCTGTTCTGGAGCTTTCAATGGTATTACATGAGCTTCCTCTGCCATGTTCCCTGCTGTTTCCAAGATAAAAAAAAATAACTTTTAGTTTAAACCTTTAAGCCAACATGGACGAGAAAAAAAATGGTATTTTGAACATATACTGTTTCATGAAAGTCAAGAATGACCTTTTATTCTCATATGTACTGTATGCAGTAGGGAATACTACCTTCATGTTAAAGTACAAGCCTTACTCTTAAATGACTAATCTAATTAAATTACATCATGGAGTATTGACACAAACAATACACACCTCTACAATGGCATGTCATCTCCTATTAGCCTGATACTGTAATCTGACTGAATCGCCATTTAGTTTCACTTTTAGTTTGAATTTATTGAAAGAAATCTGAGATGTGGGGCAACGAGTCAGAGGACTGGGAACGGGCTACACACTTATTACTGCAATTGCAATTTCTGCCTGGCAACAGCTGACACAAAACATTTTCAGGTCAAGTATTCCCAGACACAAATCGTATAACATTACATACAATAATGTGTCCTAAATTGTCCCATCTTTAATTTTGTACTGAGCTTGCAAACAGTGACAATCACAGGGTAAACAGTGTAAGTTACAGTACAGTATAATAAACAGTTTATATGTATACTATACTTTCATTGTAGTCAAGTCTGGAACATTACATTTAGTTGGTGGTCCCTGTGTTACTGACATGTGGACCCCCGGAAGTCCCCAGACCCCACTTTGATGATCTCCGATGAAGCAAGAAGCAACGGTGGTGTTTCAGATTTCCGCACTGTGAGTCCTTGCAGACAGGGAATTTTTTTTGTTTCAAATTGCCAGGAAGTGAAACTCTACACCCGATTGGTGGTACAAATGACACCCAAATGTTCAATCACCACGCAAGGTATTTGTGTTTTGTATCGTCTCCATCTCAAACAGCACTGTGTGTGGTGTCAGACACGACTATAACCCAGCAGGAAAGGTAAGAAGAACATTCAACTTTATTTTCTATTCTTTAGTCTTAAAGCAATACCTACTGTTTACTCTGCTTTTTATTTGCTTTACTGCTACGTTCAACAAGAACGCAAACATTATTTGGTTAATAATAATCTTTTAAAAGGGTCTATACTAAAATCACAAAAAAATATATTTTGCCAGTTGCTTCTATACTCATTAAGATACATGGTACTTGTGCAGTCAGTGATAAAAACTTCAAAACACTTAATTAGTAGTAGGGGTGTGCAAAAAAAAAAATCGATTCATATTCAAATCGCGATTCAAGCTCTACCGATTCAAAATCGTTTTTTTTTCTTTTCGTTTTGTAATGTATACTATTGTCCTGAAATGAGTTTAGACGCCTGGGCACTCTTGTTATAATCAAAAGAAGAACGAGTGCAGCGGAAGTAGTTAATTATAAAGTAATATCAAACTACATTTAATTTGTTGTGTTTCTTTTCTTTTAAATTGTATGTGTACTGCAATCACATGGGAAAAGTAACTACATTTACATACTGTGAATCTTTTTTTTATTTTTTTTAATCGAGAATCGTTTTTGAATCGAAAATCGATTTGGAATCGATCTGTGAGCCTAAAAATCGATACTGAATCGAATCGTGACATTTTCTGAATCGTGCACCCCTAATTGCTAGATTGCGCTGTGGTACGTCCGATTTGTTTTGGGTGATTCGGGTGAACGAGAAAGGACAAAAGGAAGCAGGTGCAGCAAGTGTAACTGCAACAATGGCTCTTTAAAACAAATTTCATTCATATTAGTTTGAGTTCATTCAGTTTTAGATTGTCAGTTCAATGATTACTTTTGTTCAATACATCTGTACTTAAACTTATGTAACATTTTGAATTTAGATATAACATGTAACTTTTCCGCATTAAAATGTCTGCTGTGAAAAACTATCTATTGTCTTCTTACTATAACTTCCTGCTCTGGAAATTCAACCCTAGATAAAAATCCAGGTATATTTACGGGGTATATCATTACTGCTGGCGAATCAAAAAAACACAGTGTTTTGTAAAACCATAGCCTATTACAGGACACAACACTTCACTTGTTTTTTCCCACAAGGTTTGCTGAGTGTAAAAAAAAAAAAGTTTTACTTCCTAATGTTTACACCCTTATTGGGCAAACCCTGTACTTACTTGCGACAGATATTGAAAAATGACCCGTGTTTCATTAAATGGAACCAACAGAGAAAGACAGACCATTTGGGAGACAGATTGTCATTTCAGTTCAGACACCAAAGGTAATGAGTAAATCATAGTATATTTAGGTATAACAGGAACTTCCCACTGCAGCTGCTAGACAGACTGTATCCCATCAGACCTGTGCTTGCTTTTGTATAAGCTGATCCTTTTATGTGACCGAACTTCTGTCTTTGGCCCACAGTTTGACATCCCATCAGAATGTCAGATACAGAGACACAGAACACTCCTGGTTACGATGCGTCCTCTCCACCACAGTTATACTCCTACCAAGGACAGCAACCTCCACCCTACTCTGCCGCCCCGGCAATGTACACTCCACCCAAAATAGATGCAACATACGCACATCAGCCTACCACTGGGTACGAGTCTTTCCGAGACATCATCCCAGAGGCCTCGTCGGACACAACTCCCCTGATAGCCTCATCTTCTTTTAATGACAAGACAGTGAGAAGAGCGTTTGTTAGAAAGGTTTGTACGACTTGCTATGGGCACTTTATTACGACATCAGGATGGGAAAACCAACCCGAGACTAGTGCTGCACCATATGAGGGAATTATTTAACTGCGATTATTTTCACTGATATTCCGATTGCGATTTTATTCATGATATGGAGGGAATTATACTTTTTTTTATCATTATTCTTAAAAATATTAAAAATTAAAAAAAGTCTAACAATATAGTGTGATTTATGCGAGGATCTGTACCAAACAAAGATTTTTTTTTAGTCTGTAGGATAGGATTTGTAGGCCGGGACCTCTCTGCAGCCCCACAATACTTCGTTCAGAACAGTTTGACACACATTTTGCCTTTAAACAAACATAGCGCCCCTCCCTGCGATTTGGATATTGCACTAGTCCATATTGCGATTTCGATAAAATTTGTGCAGGCCCTAGTCAAGAGCCTCTCTTGGTCGCGAGAGAAATTTCAGGGATAGCAAGATGATTTACAGGATTTCTGGAAGGCTAGGTCAGATCTAGTGCATGCTGGAAAGTGTAATAATCCAAAAATCTCTTTTCATTTTTCAAATCCATAAATCCTGCACACAGATCACGAGTGTCAAAGCTGTTTCACCTGAAAACATTTATATACACCTATAAGATCAGTTGCTGTGCCGAATATTTTGTAACGTGGTTGTTCATGTTTCCTTGTGCAGGTGTTCAGCATCCTGACTCTCCAGCTGCTGTTCACCTTCGGCGTGGTGTGTGTGTTCACCTTCTCGAGTGTGATCAAAGAAGCGGTGCAAGCCAACATGGGGGTCTACCTCAGCTCCGTCATCATCTTCTTCGTGGTCGCCACCGCCCTCAGCTTCTGCAAGTCCTTCAGTCGCCGTCACCCTTGGAACATCGTGGGACTGGTGAGTTACAAACACAGGAGCATAAAAACCCAAATATCTAATTGGGAGGATTCATTTCACACAATATAGATAGTCACCAATATTAAAACAAAACATGTTAATGATAGATGCAAAGGTCCCATGGCATGAAAATTTCACTTTATGAGGTTTTTTAACATTAATATGCGTTCCCCCAACCTGCCTATGGTCCCCCAGTAGCGAGAAATGGTGACAGGTGTAAACCGAGCCCTGGGTATCCTGCTCTGCCTTTGAGAAAATGAAAGTTCAGATGGGCCGATCTGGAATCTTCTCCTTATGAGGTCATAAGGAGCAAGGTTACCTCCTCTTTCTCTGCTTTGCCCGCCCAGAGAAAGAGAGAGACATCATGGCTTTCAAACGAGAAAAGTGGCAGTTGGTCAAGGCCACACCCCCACCCTCCACCTTGCCCTTGCACAGAAATGGCACATCCTAAGTAAAGCTCATTGTGGGACTGGCTCTAGTGGCTGTAATTCTGCACCAAGGCTGAATTTCAGGAAGGAGACTTCAGATACAGTATTAGGGGACCACTAAGGTCTATATAAAAGCATCCAAAGAGCACCATGTCATGGGACCTTTAAAGGACAGTTTACCCTGACAATATGATAAAAGAATCGCTTTGTAGTTTAAAAAGGAAATATATAAAGGATATGAAACACTTGATGTCACACAGTCACATTATATAAAGAGAAGTGAAAAGTTTTGGTCAAGGAGGCAAATGGTGTCTCAACTAAATGTTGCTCAACAAAGAGCACTTTTCTGAAGAAAAAAAACAACTACCCAAGTAGAAGTAAAAGTATTAACTATAATTACTCCAAAAATATGTCTACATAAACAAATATATACTATATTCCAGTACAGTAAAGACATTAAAGTAGTAATGGTAAAACATGTTGGCCTCTTTACATTTAAATGGGCTCGGAAAAACTGGTACATTTTTTATTGTTTCCAAATGAAAACCTCAGTTTCTTCTAACACACACACACACACACACAGATTCACTGTGAGTCGTTGAGGTTTTGTTCACGTGTGAAATGAGGACAGGCTCTTCCTGTATGGTGATCATTAAATACACAATGCAGACACACACTGTCAGGGCTAGGAGGAGGAGGAGTGTTCACCCAGCAGGGCTTCTGGTAGAAAAAAATAACAAAAACATGTCTGCACTTAAAGGAACACGCCGACTTATTGGGAATTTAGCTTATTCACCGTAACCCCCAGAGTTAGACAAGTCGATACATACCCTTCTCATCTCCGTGCGTGCTGTAACGCTGTCTGACAGTTCCAGCATTAGCTTAGCCCAGCACAGATCCTGCAGGTAAATGGTTCCAACTAGCCTACTGCTCCAAATTGTGACAAAAGTGACAAAATAACGCCAACATGTTCCTATTTACATGTTGTGATTTGTAGAGTCACAGCGTGTACAAAAAACAACGCAACATGAGACACAGCCGTCTTCTAACAGTAAACAAACCGGGAACTATATTCTCAGACAGGCTTGCTGCGAGCATATCACTCCGCCCAAGTACTATATTCTTCCGCCTGAGAATATAGTTGCCGGTTTGTTTACAGTTAGAAGATGGCTGTGTCTCATGTTATTTTGTTTTTTGTACACGCTGTGACTCTATAAATCACAACATGTAAATAGGAACACAGGCCTTAGCGGTCCCCTAATACTGTATTCCTGAAATTCAGCCTTGGTGCAGAATTACAGCCACTAGAGCCTGTCCCACAATGAGCTTTACTTAGTATGTGCCATTTCTGTGTCTGCAGCTATTGACAAGGAGAGGGGGGGGTGGCCTTGACCAACGGCCACTTTGCTCGTTTGAAAGCCATCATGTCTCTCTCTAATGGGTGGGCCAAATTCTCTGGGCAGGCAAAGCAGAGAAAGGGGAGGTAACCTTGCTCCTTATGACCTCATTAGGAGAAAATTCCAGATCGTCCCATCTGAGCTTTCATTTTCTCAAAGGCAGAGCAGAATACCCAGGGCTCGGTTTACACCTGTCACCATTTCTCGGTACTGGGGGACCATAGGCAGGCTGGGGGAACTCCTATTAATGTTAAAAAAACTCATAAAGTGAAACTTTCATGCCATAGGTACCATAACACATTTTTCATTAAGGTCTATAAAAGACTATAATTATTTATTAAAAACAATCTGTCTCTGTTTGAAGCAGTTCAATTTGTGAAGCTATCTATAAAGCAAACCATGGGGGAATGATATTGTGAGATGATATTGCCGATGTTTAATGCACTGAATGTTGTGCCTCCAGGCTGTTGTCACCCTGAGCTTGTCATACATGGTGGGAACCACCGCCTCCTTCTACAACACCACGGCTGTGGTTATCACCATGGGATCCACGCTGGCCATCTCTGTCGCAATCATTGCATTCTCTGCACAGGTCAGACAGCAAGGCTGAGCCAAACAGCTGCATTTCTAAATGCTTCCTGTACACAGACATCATGTTCAGCTTGTTTTAAGCGAAGCTATGTGCAGACTTTTCAGTTGCCTTATGTATCAGTTTTGACGTCATAGCTCTCAACTGTTTCTTGTAAAGAAAATCCATATTTGACTTTAGGATGATATGTGTTGCAAGTGCTAGAAAATATATGAAGAGGCGGACTGTTAAAGTAGAGCTGAAACAATTAGTTGATTGAAAAATAAAAAGTCAGAGATGATTAGAATAAGAGTAAGAGAATTAGAAAACGAAACAAACAATATAAAATTATAAATATGGGTTGTAAAAAATATTAAAATGCCTAGGTGTACAGTATATTGTAGGTGGGATGTGTAATTTTTTCAGAATATATAAAAAAACTTGGTTTTATGAATGCATTCTTATTTATATTGATCAACATATCATGTATGGTCTGTAATATATGTTTGCTTTATTGTAAAGAACATCCACTGATTTGAAGATTCTGAAAAATGTAGGTAAAAGCAGCTGCACAGTATATGCAATATATGGACAAATAATTTATTCATAAAATCAATGAATGTACTAATGTGTTGCTGTGTTATTTGCAGACTCGTTATGATTTCACTATTTGCTACGGCGTTCTGCTGATTTTGATTGTGGACATGATCATGTTTGGATTCTTCTGCACCTTCTACTACTCCTACATCACTGATATCGTCTACGGATGTCTGGGTGCTCTGCTGTATTCACTGGTATGGGAGAAAAGAACAATGTCTACATACATATGATAATAATACTGCTGTCTAAAGGGATTTACAAACAAGACTTATATAGCACTTCCCTGCGTATAAAGTAGAAGGACAAAAACATATCTAATACAGCTTCTTCTGTTGTCCTGGTCACTTCAGTAGGTTAAACAGTTCTATCACTGATATCCTGTAAAAGCACTCAGATGATTTTACTGCCATCAGACAAACATTACAACCTGTTTTGCAGGTTCCTAAGCTCTGTGTGGCATCAAATTGCACAGTTCCACTTTTTATTTTTACATTTAACCTCATGAATTGGTTTTATTTAGAGCAAATAAGTGTACAGCAGTGAAATAAGGCCCTGCACCCCCACACGGGTGCTTTAATTAACAGCTTTAGCAGAGAATACGTGTGCGCAGTGGTCAACAAGCCAGAAAGTGGATGTAATATCTTTAAAATAGGATTTTTTTTGGAATTCATCCGATCTCACACACAAAGCAACTTCTAAGTTTTAAGTGGAATCATCGGTCTGTAAGCAACAATAGTAAAGGGTGACTGAGCAAACAGGACATTTATTATCCATCAAGAGGAATAAGCTGTCAGAGAAGACAATTCAATATGCTGTATACAGGTGTATATTAGACCATATTAGGAAAAGCACAGGTGTAACTTCAAACATCAACGGTGGCTCTGTTCTCTTCAGGTTGTGGCTAGAAGGGATACAGTTTCAACAGGAAGTAAAATCTTTTTAATATTGTCACCCAGGAAACGTGTGTTTGTTCCTCCAGAGTGTTTTAAAACAAACCACAGTATATTTCCTAAACCAATGAACTCAGCAGAGACTTTCTTTTTTATTGGTAAAGGTTTGCCCCGACCCCTATGCTTTGGCCAAGCCCCCTTTCACAGCTAATGAACTGTATGATGTAGAGCAGGAGTGTCAAACTCAACTTCACTAAGGGCCACACTGGAAAATAAGAATCACATCAAGGGCCAGACATGTTTAGTTTATTGATATGCTTTTATTTAATCAAAAAAGTCAAATATCTTTGACTGTATTATTGCATGTGTCCTAGTCTTCTCTTATATACTTATAGTTTGGTTGGAAAAGTCAGGAAAAGTTCCTCAGCCATCATAGAAAAAAAGTGCCAAAAAATTGGCAAAAACGTCAGAAAAAGTGACAAAAACTTCAGCAAAAGTGACAACAATGTCGGAAAAAGTTACAAATCGTCAAATGACGACAAAAACTAGGTGGGCCAAAATGTATTGTGAACCTAAATTGATATGCGGGCCGGATCAAAATCTGCGAGGGGTCGGATTTGGCCCACGGGCCTCGAGTTTGACAGATGTGACGTAGAGTCTTGTGTGAGGTATCATTGAACTCAGAGGGGAGTTCCCTTGTCATCGGTGACGATTTGCGGTGTCCGAGTGCGGCGCAAATGCACGGTCGCAAGGAGCGGCGTCCGCCAGTAACCCCGACGCGCGCAGAGGCGCAAGGCCCTACCAACGCTGCTTGCAGCTTTAATTATTATTATTATAACTTTAGCTTTTGTGATAAATATTCTGTGTTTGACTGTTTAATGTTCCATGCTTATTAAAAGAAATATCTATGTTCCCATCCTTGCATAAGAATAAAGAGCAGTTTTGATAGTGTCTCATGTTATAATGCTCCATGACATGTTGTATCTGTTACACAGTGAATATTGAACTTAAAAATATCGCAAATCAAATCATAATCGCAACATCTGCCAATTCGATTTCCTCCCCAAATCATTCTGCCCTAATTCACACCTACTTTTCCTACTGTGACATGTCACAATTTCTTCCATAGTTTACTAATAGTTTATCTGGTACTGGCTCACCCTGTCCTAACTCTTCCTCCTCCTCCTCCTCTCCCTCCCTTCAGTTCCTGATGGTCGACTGTCAGCTGATGATGGGGATGATGAGCTACCGTCTGGATCCAGAGGAATACATCAACGCTGCTCTCATGCTCTACCTGGACATTGTCCTCATCTTCCTCTACCTGCTGGGGAGGAGGTGAAACTGTATACACTAAATATGTTTACACACACACACACACACACACACACAGACCGACACTCCAAACTGTACCCGCAATGAAAATGTACTTTATTATGTATGTACTGTAGCTCCTGTTTTAAGTGACAATGAAAGAATGATTATCAGTGTTTTTACAGAATCTTGTCTTTTTCTAAGTTTTACATAAACAGAAATTAATATAAAAAATGTTGTACTGTATTTGTTGTTTTGAGGTGCATGTTCCACCATACAGACATTTGAGCCGACAATTATCGAAACAAACAATAGCATTCCGTTTCTGTTTTTCGCAGCATTAATAAGAC